>NC_052635.1:26659814-26964124 GCF_016161935.1 Mauremys reevesii | reverse complement strand
ACCAAGTGAGTTTTGGCTCCTACACATTTCAGTGGCAGCTGAAGCCTCATGGGGCCTGACTTTGGGATTTAGGCATCTAAAGTGAGAGTGAACATAGCCCGTTGTCACTATTTCTCACTTGCTATTGAGGAGGGAGGAAGGGGAAAGGACGCTAAGTTGCAGGCTGAAAACTTTTAACAGAATGTCCTAAAGGAAGGCCAGGTTCCAGGACTCCTGACCTGGAGGTGGTGTGTCTCTCTTTAAGGCGCTGCGTTTCAAATAAACCGAGGTTTCTTTTTCACACAATAAGATACAGAATTGGATGCATTGGAGTGGACCCAATTAACATGGCTCCTGGGATGAAAGGGCTGCCTTCTGAGCCAATCAAAGGAATCTGTTCTTACCGCAGTGTGTAGATCCAACTATCTGTTCCTTTCTGCTCACTTCTGATGGAAAATCACAACACCTGGACTTGTGCACATCAGAGATTCTGGAACAAATTCAGTTGTTGAAATGAAAGTGCTAATTGAGTGAACTTACCGGAAGCCATCTCTGAAGATTCTGCAATTATACTCAGCAAAGGAATCCTACTTAGAAAGGACACAGCCAAGGGTGGATAGGCCAGAAATTTGACTTATTTTGCAGGGAGAGTGGTCCCATAATAATGCTTTTTTTCCCCCTTAACCTTGAAGAGAGTTTCACTAGTTACATCTTAATAGATTTCTTAATGCAAGTTGTATATTAGGATAAATGTCAGTTCATCTGAAGTGTAAGTGTAGCCTGAGTGTTGGTGTTCTTATCACTGTGTCATTTAACCCAGCTTAGAGGCAGTCTTGACCGCACTGTGGTAGAAATGAATGTGCCCTTTCCGTGGTAGTGCTACCACTGGTATAACAACAAGAATGGGAGAATTTTACAATAAAGCTGGGTGTGAGCCAGGCACAATCTTGCAGTAGGGAAATGGGAAGTCAATGAGGTTGCTGCTGCTTCTTTTTTGTTGAGAAACCCCAAATGTTCTTTTTTTACTTGTGACCTGATGTAGTGAAGACGTGAACCTAGGTATCCCAAGGTATAATGGCTATCAGGCTTAGGCCACTGTTTCACCCAGTTCCTGTGTGGCTGTATCGTGCAACATTTTTATCAAGGTATGTGAACAGGACCTTCTAGATCCCTATACACATACAAAGTGTTGTCCTGGATTGACCTCTGGGAGTTTTTGAGTTCACATTTGGAGTTGATGCTTGGCCAAGTTCTTATCTCCAGGAATTAATCTAACAAATCAGTTTTTGCAGGCTCCTTAGCCATTTGCTGCCTCACAGTGTAATTGTGCATGACTCTCCCTCATTAGACAGCAATATTTACCTCTGGGAAATGGGGCTTTGAAGCACAAGATGAATTAAATTGAAACTTTGGCAAATGTCACTGCGTTTAGCAGCTCTGAAATAAGAGCTCTTTTCTCCGTAACTATGAGTGCATGTAAGTAATGGGCAACATCTGGGCTTTGTGTCATAGGCTTGATGCTGTGAATTACATCAGGAGGAAATGGCAGATTTGGCTGCAAGGATTTGAGGGAGGAAAGAGTTTGTTTCAATAAGAATTAAATAGAGTTTTAATAGCTGAGTTGCAGTGTACCATACAGGAGCTGCGTAGCCCCGACTGGGTGCTTTTGAGATGTGAAGAAGGTATTTTGGCAGGAAGATATAATAATGCCTGTTTGCAGGTCCAGACAGGCACCTGAGGTTGTGTTTTAAGGTGTTCACATCTGTGATTCTGACTCCTACGTGACCAATGAGCTCATCTATGCATTAACCCAGGAAGAAATCTCCAATTTTAAACCTTCAGGACACGGTTATAGTCCTTTTCTCTACCCCAGCGTTGGAATAATAAAACTTAGTATTTGGAGGGGAAGAAAGGGAATTCCCCCTCCTCTAAAGTTTTGGAAAAGTCCTTGCTCTGCTCACCTCATGGCCTTTTAATTTTTTTTTGCTGTCTCTGTATATTTCTCCTGCTCGACACACTGGGTTCCCATCTCCAGGGTCCAGGCCTGACAAGTTAATGAACCGTTTGAGCTCCAGTAACCAACTATCTCCGTTTAAGCTGAATAATGCAAGCCACAGCTGTCTGTGTTCCTGTAATCAGCACAGATTGGGTGGGGAACTGGAGAAGTTAAATTTATAGAAATGAACAGGCCTAGCTTGTCAGCAGAAGGCTTATAAGACTGATGGGTTTATGTACAAGAGTGTGACTGATAGTTCTTATATTCCAGTCTGTTAATGCCTCTCTTCACCCTGAGCTGCTGTCTGTAACAGTGCTGGGGCTGTGGGCACCGGAGGGAGAATGGGACATGGAAAGAGGAGGAAATTTCCTCTGCAAGTCTAACAGCTGCTCCATGTTAGCGCTTCATATGCAGCTCTTGTGATGTTGGTTTTTATTTTATTTTTCCAACCCTGATATTTTTTTCTTGTCATGCGGAGTTGCCACATTTATCTAGGCAGGGAGAAATAAAAGCAGATGGGCCATGGGTGAGCCCCTTTACAACTTACAAAAGAACTTACTGCTATACGGGTGGGTGGATGTGGGGAGAAATACACTTTTAAAAAAAGCAAGGATACATGGAGACAGGAGGTTTGAAGTGCAGCCTCCAAATTGGGGAGCTGCAAATATTCCGTTTTGACTATCAGCAGCGTGGTGTCTGTTCTCTGCCTGGAAACTGCGTGTTGTGGGACAGGTGCATGGAGATGTCCTGTCTAGTGGAAGCTGAACTCCGGTACCAACTTAATACTGTTTATTAGCAGAGTTCGAGTACCTAACAGCATGGGCATCCAGCGTACCATACTCTGCTCTGTCATTGCTGGGGATCTCAACATGCCTGCGGTCCTAGAGCGGCACCCCACTGCAGAGGACTGGCCTTAAGGACTTTTATGGATAATGCATAAACAGGTGCAAAAGTCTTCCTGATGGACGATGCATTTATTGATATGCAAGTCTACTGTGCACTTGGAGTGCTCTCCGTTTTTTTTTTTAAGTCACTGGTACTAAATCTTTCAATTAAATCAAGGCAAAGATTTAGCTTCTGATTCCTATGGCTGGATGTTTAATCACATCTCTACTTCCCAATTAGAGAATTGCAACAGGATGCGCAAGCCCTTTGGAAACCCAAGTGGGGAACTCTCCTGATCCAGAAACTCCTTCACTGTCTCTGATGACCCTATCCCCAAAGATGGGGGAGGGGGAAAGAAGCCACCTGCAGAGGTTAACTGGACTCAGCTGCTTCCCTCCCTCTGCTCTGATTATGTGAGAAGGGAAGGCAGTTGGGCTTGTGGCTTTCTTGAGGAGGAGGAGTGTTGTGGAGGGAGACTGAGGAAGAAGACAGGTTTGTGTAGCTGGGTTACTTACTACTGGGGCAAATAATTCTGGTTTCTTATGTCTTATTCGTTATTTAGAGTTGAGGAAAACTGGGAATAGATTCTCTGAGCCATGCTCCAGCATCTGTGGGACCTTATTATTGTTTTATTTGCAAAGCTGAGGTTGCTGTAAAGTAACTAAATAAAAACCAACCATGGAAAGGGATGTTTTACCTCTTATTCGTGGTAACATTCATCTCATTGATCCATTCCTCATCTTCACTCTGATCAGAACATTTCTAATTTGGGCAGACAAAGAACTGCAAGTTGCACTAACAAAACTTTCAGCTTTAGGCGCAATAGCTTGTCTGTCAGCCTGTAGATAAGTTACCTCAAGTCTTGTCATCTCACTTTTGCTTTCATGTATAGTACATAAAATTAATCAGGCAAATACTGTATTAGTATTAGTCACTGAACTGCCCTTGTGGGTCAGCAGACATCTCCATTTTGCTTTCAGTCTCCCAAAAACTCTCTCTACTGGTATCAGCCACTCTCACTACCCTGCTAAGTTGAAGCCTAAGTGTGGTGCAAGGAGGCACTGTATAGTGGAAGAGGTTGGAGTTTGGATGGATATAAAATCGAGGCTCTGACTACAACTTCTACCAATTGACATGGTTTCATTGAAGTCAATGGACCTATGCTGGTTTATAACAGCTGGTCTTTAAAGAACAGTGACAGTTTTCATGATAACTGAGTTGATGGATTTAATGCTTTGGCCAAATTTCAGTGTGAGTAAATAGATTTTTTGCTACTGTAGGGTCCTGATCCCTGAGGTGCCTGATTCTTAATGCCCTCAATACTCACTGAAGTCAATGGGATTCAAAGCACTCACCTTTTTGCAGGGACTGCTCAGCACTTCACAGGATCAAGCTTAATATCCCTGCTGTTGATATGACAATCTTCTTCACTTCTTATCCTAAGCTGCTGTGGACTGTTAATAGATCATTTTATAAAGCACTCTGAGATCCTTTCAGGTGAAAAGCATTATCAGCGTGTACCACAATTGTAATGTAATATTTTACTGACGCAAGAAGGAAGCATAATTTGAAATTGAGATTTGAAGTGAGCCAGTGTCCACGAGGGATCCAGCATGCTTCAATAAATCAGCTTAAATATCTGAATATACTCACAAGTTTCTGAAGCTCTCACTTCGTTTATTACACTCATTTTAACGCTCTTCCAGGCCAATGTGCGTTATGTTTCTTGCATTTTAGATGCAAAACATCCTGTTTAAATACAAATTAGTCTGAACACAATCCTCTTTTACCCTTTTTTAAATTTTTAAAGCCCGGATTTGGAATTTAGGCTCATTAATATTCACAAACACTGCTTAGTTAAGCCTGCTTTAATTTCTCTGTGTGCTTTGTAAACACGGATTACAGTGATGTTTGAATTTGCATGCCAGATTTTTGAGTATTGTGTAAATTCTGGTCATTATCATGGAAAAATAAATAACTAAAAAATGCTTAATACCCACCTCACTCCCCCCCCCACCCCCCCCACAACCTTTCCCCAAGCTCCTAGGCTTCATTATGGCATCGTGGGAATGTTTAATATCATTTTAGCAGGTGGGATTTCTGATTTCACTGTGCAGAGATATTTCTTGGTCTTGGAATCCCAAAGGAGGAGGAAGCTTTTTGGTCTCCAGGTAAGGCCTTTGGCAGGTTTTAATGATAGGGGAATGAAACCTTTTCAATATGGAAAGTAAAGCCAGCCTTGGAAAAGTCCCACGGTTGTTGAATCTTCCACTAAACTCTGACACTTGTAGGTATTCATTACCAACCTCAGTTACCCTGGCCAAAAACGTAGCAGCCTTTTCTAATTACATTCTGATCCCAGAGGTCGTCTTTCAGCAAACATCTTTAGTCACAGCCAGTGTCTGGATGCAGACTCAGGTAAGCATTACAGACGGATAATCCGTAGTTCTTTTTCTGTTTAATTTTCAGTGAGTTGAGCGTTCCTGACAAGTGGCAGATTAAACAATCCTGGAGATTGCAGCCCACTATTTATCCTTAGAAAATGAGCAGCTTGGACAGCTGGAGCACTGAGTCTGGGAGCTGCCCTGTTGATGTGCCTCAGACCAGGCCTGCTAAGTAAATCACCATGAAATAACTCTTTGGTATTTGATTTCTCTCTTATGCTGCCAGCTGTGAAGTTGGGTATTTGTCTTCTAGGAGAGGGACTGAGACTACTGGCTCATTTCAGATAGGCACCACCTCCAGATAGTGACCAAAAGCCATTACTGTTGATAGGTGACCATACGTCCCATTTTGGCCGGGACAATCCCGTTTTTTTTTTAAGCCCTGTCCCGGCCGTCATGACTTTTGGCAAAGGTGGGCATTTCTCCTGTTTGCTCTTGCCTACATGATCAGTAGGGAAGAGCAAATGGGACAAATGTCCACTTTTAATAATAAAAAAGGGGGGGAGGGTGTGGAGGAATGTGTGTGGGGTGAGCAGAGATGCCAGGGTTCCAGCGCATGAGGGCAGGCAGGGTTCAAGTGACAGCCTCAAGAGTGGGGTCTCGGGTGAGCAGCTGGGGCCAGCCCTGCGGAAGGGGTGGGGAGCAGCTCGGGCCAGCCCCGTGCGGTGTGCAGTTTTCCCTTTGGGAATTATGGTCACCCTAACTATTGATCCAGGCTGATTTGAACTCCTGATTGAAAGGTGTGAGGCTCTGAATCCATTTTTTACTCCCTATAACCATCTGGGCTCCCAAGCCGTAGCTTCAAGGAAGAACCATTTGTTTTTGACACTGGCTCACACATTGACCTGCTGAATTTCTCCCAAGTCAGATGTGTATATGGCTTTAGTAATTCTGGCTTTTAGGCTTACGTTTAGTTTCCCATGTTCTGTCTCCTCTTTGCTAGACATGTGGAGGCCCTAATATTGCATTTTATTCTTGGCTGGAAAGACAGTCCATGCCATTGCTAGTTTCCACAGGATTGGTCAGGAGACAGCTCTGTAAGGTTGAGCCACTCAGTAAACAGCCTTGCATTCTCTGATATAGCCAATATTTGTGATAGACTTCTGTGTCTCGGGAGTGTAGCATCTAGGAGACTCCCATAACCAGGTCAGCTGATGTTGAATAAACAGCAGAATCGGAATAGTTAATTTAGCTGGAACCAGACCAGATAGGCACCGTCTCGATTCCTTCCTCCCCAGCATGGTTGTTATTCCAATCAATAGTTCCCCAGCTGCATCACCGCCCATGACCTACTAATAGACTCTCTACCTGCTCTGTGTCTTTCTAACAAACTTGTAGCACTCTCTGCTGCTGACCGTTCAGTAGGTTTTTTCTCTCTCTCTCTCCTCTTCATGATCAACCTGAGTGTGAAAGCCAAATCATGGGGTTTAACCAAAGAACATTGTAAATGTTAATTCTACAGTGGTAGGACCCAGTAGAGGGAGTATTGGCACTGCTTGCCCTTGAAATGAGATCTTCATGGAGAATTTGGGAGGACAGTGACAGGAGAGCCATGGCAGCAGGGAGCTACTTATACTCCAGCTCGAGAGAGGTTTGGATAAGCCCTTAGGGCCACATCCTGACCTAGCATAAGCTGATGTTCCTCTGTTAATGTCATTGGAGCTGTGTTGATTTGCAGCAAAGGAGAAATCTGGCTTTGAAACTTCTAGATGCTTATGTGAACCTCTGTGCCCCTTGGAATTCACTTCTATGAGTCGTCAAAAACACTAAGCCTGCTACTGGACAGAATTCTGTACATTAAAAAATAACTCTCAGCCAGTCCTAGGAGAGGGTTCTTGTTCCTTCTCACTGGATGTCTCAGATGTATAAAATTGCACGTTTCCCTAAGAGCTTTGACAAGACAGCTCCTGTATCCCATAATTTCATGCATTTCCTGATTTATCTCTCAGCTGCATTTCAATTTAGCTAGCAGAGGTAAGGAACAAACCTGTAAAACAAGCCTAGCATCTTCAGACGATATTATTATGCCAGCATAATAATAAGTATCCATGTTTATTTTGTAATATGCTTTCAGAAAATAGTTGTGTATGTATATCTATATATAGATACATGTGCACACGTAATGTGTAATTTTTCTAGCAATCAAGTATGGCAGCTGGTGCATTTAGACAATAGAAAACAATTCATAAGAACATATGAATTGCAGACCAGTAGTTCTAGTGCAGTATCCCATCACTGAGATTGACCAGTGTCAGATTCATCAGAGGAACACGTAAGAAACTCTGAAGTGGGCAGTTATAAAATGAATCTGCCAATAGGGGAGGTTTCTGCCTGTCCCTTGTAAGTTAGAGATTGGTTAATGATTGTCCTGAAGCATCTGTGTGTATATATCTTTGAAACGTCTTAAAAATCCTATCTAATGGAACTATGGATTTTCTCATTATCCATGTATCTAATCCTGTTTAGAATCAATGGCAGTATTCAGTCTTTTGTTCATATTTTGATTTAATAAATCACTGGGAATGGGAAAAAAGCAATACCAGTTTATTTGAAGTGCATCTGCTCAGCATTAAGACTTCCAAGTTTTTGCATTAAGGGATGCTCTCTCAAGATTGGTAAAGCAAAAATTTGGCCTGCTTTGAAAGTGAGGATAACTTGCATGCAGGGTTCTGATCATAACTTCATAGGTTTAAAGACAAAGAGTGAATACAAATAATTGACTTGTTGTAAAATAAGCCATGCACCAGTTAAACCCTAAGTGGCATGAAATTTGTTTCTCCAATCGCAGATGTTCTGCCATCCAGAAAATGGTGGTTGGGTTTTTTTGCTCACGCTGTCCACTTTGTTACTCTGAACAAATACATTTACAATGAATCCTGCTCCCTAAGGATTCCTGAAATACTCGAGTTCTTGTAAATTTCAATGCAATGTCTGTTCATATGAATGAAGAATGTGGGCACAAGTGGTGCACCTTGAGACCAATATTTCTGGTTATGTCCCTTAACAGATTTCCTTTTAAAGTGATTTGTTTTTTTGCTACTGAAAAATAATTGCCAATTTCTTCACTGGAGTCACCACTGAGACCCTAATCCTGCAAGCCACTCTGCAGAGGCAGACCTCCTGTGCTTGCATTGAGACCCACTGACTGCAATAGGGCCCTGTGGGCTACCCACGTGTTGCAACTTTAGGATCAGGGCCTAAATATGGAAAACAAAATACAACATCGAAAGGCAAATTCCCCATATTTGATTGTACAAAAACTCAGCCTCTTGAAGCTAGTTTCTGAGGGATGAGCCATTGTGTGCTGATCACCCATTACATGAGGTCAAGACCAGTGACTCAAGGTGTATAAAGGAAAGAGTGGATTATTCATGGTGGTTCTGGTTCTGCATCTGAGTCAGTTATGAACTTATAACCATGGGGAAAACCCAGTTATGGGTTTTGTAGAGTTGAACCCACCAGAGCCTGAGGCTAGAGTTAGGGTGACTTTGGGCAAGCTCTTTAGTGTGTATGTAGGTTCTTTTTTTGTTTTTTTAGTAGATTTTCCCTGTAATGCTTTCACCTTAAAGATAAATGTGCTTGCTCATAAAGAGCTGTGTGGTAACTTGTAGTTGCAGGCCATTATGGGTTTGTAACCTCTGCAGTGAAAGCAAAGGGCAGATGCAGTCTGGCTTGCTGGGGATTTCACAGTGTAGGCAGAGAGCTGTGCAGCCTGAAAAATCCCTGATCAGGAGGGAGAGATCTGTGGGTCTCTGCCTAAGAGAGGTGATGGCTGGGGAGCCATGATTCTAGAGTGGGTGTCCTTGTGGGACCACAGAAGGATAATTCAGGTGCAGTTTCCATGAACTTCAACACTTACTTACAATCTAAGGTCCCAATCCTACAAACACTTATAACTTAACTTTAAACATGTGAGTAACCCCATTGCCTTCAATAAGATTACTTACATGCTTAAAATTAAGAGTGTGAATAAGTGTTTGCAGGCCGGGGGTGGACTCCTGCCCCTGCTGGTTGAACTCTAACGCTTTGATGCTGCATTCTCACATGAGTGATTCGGTGAATATATCATCAGAAATATTGTGAAAGAGAAAATAAAGTTCAAGGAAAACGATTCCTATGGTTCTTATGGGATCATTGGCCATTCAGTCGCTCAGATGAGTAGGCTGTAATGCTGAACACAGTTTACTTTTGAAACAACGATAGACCCTCCAAATCCTCCTTCAGCTAAAGAAGATAAGAACTACTCAGTTAAGAAACACTTTTAACAGCATTCTGCCAGGGCTTTTCTGGCAAAGGAGGACAGTAATTTCAGAACCAGACATTTGAGAGAACCCATTTTATTGATGACACCCCCCACTTAGCGTAAGAACCACTCTTTGCCTTGGACCTACTTATATGTATTTATGCAAACCTCGTATTTTGAAAGTTTTAGTCCCCAGCCATCCTGATCCAGTTTGCTTGATTCACGTCTTGCAGCTTTAAACTAATGATGTCCCTTAAGATGGTCAGGCTTCCTAAACGCTATCATCAGAGCAGTATTTCTGCTCATGAATTCGCCTTATCGGGGATTGTCAAACCCTGACCAGGCTGCACTGGAGATGAGAATGTTGCCTGGATGGAGGGGAAGTTAGGAGGTGTGAGACTGAAGTGATTAATTTTTTCATGAGCCAGTCACAGAATCGTAAGACTGAAGGGCCCTTGAGAGGTCAACCAGGCCAGTCCCCTGCACTCATGGCAGGACTAAGTATTATCTAAACCATCTCTGACAGGTGTTTGTCTAACCTGCTCTTAAGAATCTCCAATAATGGAGATTCCACATCTCCCTAGACAATGTATTCCAGTGCTTAACTACACTCACAGGAAGTTTTTCCTAATGTCCAGCCTAAACTGCCCTTGCTGCAATTTAAGCCCATTGCTTCTTGTCCTATCCTCGGAAGTTAACAAGAACAATTTTTCTCCCTCCTCTTTGTAGCAACCTTTTATGTACTTGAAGACTGTTATCATGTCCCCTCTCAATCTTCTTGTCTCCAGACTAAACAAACCCAGTTTTTTCAATCTTCCCTCATAGGTCACATTTTCTAGACCTTTAATCATTTTTGCTGCTCTCTTCTGGACTTTCTCCAATTTGCCCACATCTTTCCTGAAATGTGGCACCCAGAACTGGACACAATACTCCAACTGTGACCATATGAATGCAGAATAGAGCAGAAGAATTACTTCTGATGTCTTGCTTGCAACACTCCTGCGAATACATCCCAGAATGATTTTTGCATATTTTTTTTGGCAACAGTGTAACACCATTGACTCTCATTTAGCTTGCGATCCGCTATGCCCCTGCCCTCTCTCCCCCCCCACCCATCCCTTTCTGCAGTACTCCTTCCTAGGCAGTCATTTCCCATTTTGTATGTGTGCAACTGATTTGTTCCTTCCTAAGTGGAGTATTTTGCATTTGTCCTATTGAATTTCAGACCGTTTCTCCAACTTCAACAGAAGTTGGTCCAATAAAAGATATTGCCTCACCCACCTTCTCTCTCTAATATTCTGTTACCAACATGTCTACAACAATATTAGTAGATTTATTCCTAGTCAATATGTTCCTAGTTATCAGTGTCACTCCAGTCAGTCAGTTGAGCCCAATTATTGCTTCATTAATGTTTCCTTTTCAAATAGGGTGACCAGATGTCCTGATTTTATAGGGACAGTCCCGATTTTTGAGTATTTTTCGTATATAGGCTTCTATTACCCCCCACCCTGATCCTGATTTTTCACATTTGCTGTCTGGTCACTCTATTCTCAAATGGCTGTCTTTCTCCTCCCAAGTCTTCTCACTAATACTCAAGTCTCAAGGAATCACTTATTTCTTTTTCTTTTCCTCTTCCCTCTACCATTCTACTTACCCATCATTTCTGTTAGCTATGAACCTTTGTCTCAGGTTTTAAAAACTCTCCCTGCCCTTCTCTCTACCTGTTCAAGACTCCAACAAATTTCTTATTTTCTAGGTTTTACCAAACTCTGAGTATTTGCACTGTTGGCCATTGAAATTGTCTTTCCAAGTCCCTGTGGCTTTCCTAATATTTCTATCAAGAAAATGAATTTGTCTTTCCTGAGCTTGTTGTTTTTAAACCTCAATATTTTGTTTTATGATTTCACGTGGATTCACACAAGGCATTGTGCTCAGCAGATTGTCCTCTCTTTTTTTTAATGCCCAGAATGTTTATAAATTGACAAATGGATTTGGGCACCAGAATAGTCACTATGAATTCATAGTTTAAGGCAAGAAGGGATGATTAGATCTAACCAGACCTCCTGCATATCACAGGTCTTGGTCCTACTTACATGTACTTCACAGAAATCTTGTTTTCACCCAGTTTACCCCTCCACTGAGCCCAAAAACTTGTTTGACTAAAACATAATCTGGTTTTGGCTAAAGCCTATCTTTCAGAAAGGCATCCTGTTTTGATGTGAAGATATCAAAAAAATGGAGAATCCACCGCTTCCCTTGGTAGTTTGTTGCAGTAATCACCCTCACGGTTTAAAAAAAAATAAAAATTGTGCATTACTTCTAATTTTAAATTGTCTGACATTCCAGTGAGCAGCAGCTGTGGACTTGACAGAATAGTGTTTCATGAGCTTTCCCTGAGGTGTTGCAATAGCATTTAACATCTGTGGACCACTCCAGGTTGCCAAGATCTTACACACTCTCTCATTGTGGGCTTGTATGTAATGCATACGCCATTTTTGTACCAGAGTTGATGAGTTGCATGACGATGGGGTTTTTTATAACATGGATATTTTGGTATCCCAGTAGGTAGCAGTCTTACTATGCCTTAGAAAATAAGAAAGAACACTTATTATGGTTCCCCTTCTCTGATCTTTCTTTGCCCAGGCATCCAGTTGTGTATGTGTATAAATATACTGATGTTGTTTGTTGCACCTTTCACTGCCTTTTCCATTCTGACTGACTGACTGACTCAGCATCAGGCGATCATTCTGTGCTATGGCCCGGAAAAAGCGATTGGAGAAGTAGCACTAGACTCAGGCAAACGCCATGTGCACCTGTGGGTCCAAGAATGGAGGGACATAATTGAGCACTGATGGAATGTTAATTTAGAAGCTTGTTACAGAATTATTGACTTAATAAATGCAAAATCTGCAGTTGAGTGGCTTTGGGGGATCCTTTGGATTGTGCATTAATTGTGTTAGACACTAAAGCTGGTAAAAATACTGGAAAAACCTGTGATAACAAAGTTGTTCATTTTAAACACGTTTGTACTACTTTTTTTAATTCATGCACGTTTTTTTTTCTCTTATGCAATTTGAGGGACGGGTTGCTCTTCATATGACTGCCAAAATTTGGAGGCAGTCAAGGGGATTTTTGCAAGATTATTCACCTATCCTTTTTTCCACATGGTGGGGCTGAGAAATGCCCAGCAGAGCTACTGAGGAAAGCCAGTTAGTGCTGAAGGAAGACAGTGAAGTGTTCACAACTCCTGTATTCTTTTTTGTAAGCAGCATCAGAAGTTGCAGGGGAGCCAGCAAGCTGGAGAAAAGAGCACCCTGATCCAAGTTCTGGGGGAGATGAGACAGCAGATCAGATGGGTGAAAAATGGTGCAAAAATTAGTCAAATTTTTTTTTAATTGAAATATTGGGGGAAAATATTTCAATCAGTTTAGGCAGCAGTGCCCAGGAGAAAGACAGGCCTGGACAGAGTGTGTGTGTGTGTGTGTAATATGTTACAGAGTGATGTTTTGTTTTTATTTTCACAAAGTACAATAAGCACCTTATTCATGGGTGGCGGAACAAATTGATTCACATCATCATGATTATTGAAGAGAACGTCTACACTGCAGTCAAGAGGTGTGATTGCAGCAGGTGTGGCCAGACCCAAGCTAGCTTTAATCAGGCTACCTTGGGTACCAGTGGTAGGAAAGCTTCAGCAACATGGACATCAGCACAAACTAGCCACCTGAGTAAATTCCCGAGGTCCCAGGTGCGGATGTACAGCCCACTCTGAGGCCTGTGCTGCCATGGCTTCAATGCTATTCGTACTCATGCTTGTTAGTTTAATGCTAGCTCAGGTATGCCATCACGTGCTACCCATACACACCTTTGCAGTGTAGATATACCCTAGGAGGAAAAGGCAAGTTCTATGCCTACTTGCATGGTTGAACATTGACTAAGGTATAGGGGTCACAGCCCTGGTTGGGGCATTTGCATCCTGCTGCAATACAAATAATATCTTGAGGAACAGATAGGAGAGGGTAATGATTCCCCAAACCTTTGAAAGCTGAGCCCCCACTTCATGAAACCAAAGCTACGGAGTTGTCTTCACAGCGAGTGTTAGCTCAAGTTATCTACACTCCTCTAGAGAGAGAGCCTACCTCAAGTGAGAGCAGCCACACTGCAAACCAATATTCAAGCTGCAGAGCATTTGTATTAGCAACCCAGAGTAGCTATGTCCCCACTGCATTACCAGCTTCAGTTTCAGCAGCAGTCACGCTTCACCTCCCACCCCCTGACAATGGTTAAGTTTAAAGCATTACTTAATTTGACTTCTATCAGAGGGGTAGCCGTGGTAGTCTGGATCTGTAAAAGCGGCAAAGAGTTCTGTGGCACCTTATAGACTAACAAATGTACTGAAGCATGAGTTTTCATGGGTGAATACCCACTACGTCGGATGCATGTTGGATTAATTTGACTTGTGTGTGGACGGGAGTCAGGTTGGGGGCAACACATGTTGTACCTTGAGCAAATACTGCAGTGAAGACAAACCTGACAGTGCCCCTCCACAATCCTGCCATGTGCTACTAGGGTATATCTACAATGCATTGTAAACGTGGGTCTGCAGGGCATGGGCTTCTGAAATGTGTTTCCAAACTTGCCCTTGAGTGTCCACATTGCGTTGTAATACTGGGCTCACAGTTGTGGGACCCAGGGTTCACAGCTGTGCTAACGAGTCCATACTGCACTACACAGATCTTCTGACTCAGGTCTGCAGGTTGTCATGCAGCTACACTGCCAAATGACAGCACTTTGGATCAGGATCACAGCGGAACTCAGGCTTTGATCCACTCTCCTAGCAGGGTTGTAGGATCTGGACCCTGAGTGATGCTGACTTGAGTTAGACTCATTTGTGTGTGAATGGAAGAGGGGATTTGGCTCAAACCTGATTTAGAGCCCAGGATTTTTTATGTGCAGTGTAGACATACCCTTAAAGGCTAACCTGAAGTGAGTAGTCTCTCAGAGTAGATTGTATAGAGGTTCGCAGAATTTAAGGCCAGAAGGGCCATTGATTTCAATGGGAGTTAGGCACCTAGGTTCTTTTGAAAATCCCACTAGGTGCCATCTGTATCTTTAGACAACTAGTTCCCTGTAAAAATCTGACCCCTAGCCTTTCTGTGCTTCAGTTTCTTACTTGTAAATAGGGATAATGGCACTTCCTTACCTCACAGAGGTGTTCGTAGGATAAAGAAAGTGTGAGATGGTGAAATACTACTGTAATGGGGGGCACTTGATGGAGCAGTTCACAATTCAGAGCTATTGTTTCAGGCTCTCTACAGACTCAAGCAGTCAACATCACATTGGTCATACTTGGGCCATATTTTCCAGATTTTTTTTCTGCAACCATCACAGCTAGAATCTTATTCATTTTTTAAAATGAGAGTTGAGATTCTGGAGAGAAATTGAGAGGTCTGTTTTCGCCACCCCTTCTGGGAGTGGACATGCCTCCCATTTTGTGAAACACTGGTATAGAGAATGTTTTTGAGGGATGGAGTCAGCATAGGAAAATACCCACAGAGTATAGAGCAGTTGGGCTTATTTTGTTTCATGGGAATGTATCTGTCACCGTATCCTGCCCCACTGAAGTCATTGAGGGTTTGCCACAAAGTTTACTGGGGACAGGATTGGAAGAATAGTAAGTAAAATCACCCTGTCCATTGAATAGTTGCATGTTCGTATGTACTCTGTATATGTCAACATTGTATTGTGCTCGTATCGTGTTGTATCTGACATACCCTGAGATGGGCTTCTCACTGTCCCACTAAAATAATTGGGAGCCACAGGGAGGTTCCCTCAATATCACAGACAAACTCAGTAATAGTCATTAGCTGCCTCTGTCTGTCATTTTGTTTGTGCATGAGACAGAATCTCTCTGTATGTTGTGTATGGGTGACAGCTGTGTATCTTATGTTACTGGCCTTTTCAGGAAATATTCTGGTCCATTCCTACTTTAAATCCTTCTTGATATTACCTGAAGCGGAAGTATATTTTTCAAACATTTGAAAGCACTTCTCTTTGTTGGATATCAGCCCATAATGTGTTTAAGTTGAAGTTATGTTGAAGCTATCATCTCTATTTATATTTCACCTGTCAGTCAAATCAACATCCTTAATCTACTTGCCCATAGGAGGAAGAAAAAGGAATCAAATTGCTTCTGCGTAGGTGTTACTGACTTGATTGGCACATATAATGGAAACAGACAGGTGGTGTTCTTTTTCTGATAAAGAACTTTGCCAGTATGATCTCAGGTAGTTCACAGAACGATGTAATTTCCTCTTTCAAAGGGCACACACCCCATCAGATTTTATTTATTTTGTCGTTGTTATTGTCAGAAGCAACAAGAAGGTTGGCTCCTGTTAAAATACTTCAGGAGCAGATGCTGCTGTTGCTATTTCAGTTGTCAGTCTTCCCGGTACTATCGTTGTAATGACACAGTTGACTTCTCTGGGAACTAAAAGGATGAGGTCTTTTCCGGGAAAAGAAAATTTTCGTGTGGCCTAGAAGTTAGATCATATTACAGATATGAAAGAACGAATGCTTGTTCGTTAGTAATCTTAAGAAACAAAAACAAAAGAAACTTCTTTTAAAAATCTTTATCTCCCTGTTGACTCAGTTTAAGACATAAATGTGACAGTGATGAGTGCTACTGAAAACACTAAAATAGAGTGGAAACTAGGAAAAGACAACAGAGTGAAAATTGAATGTCTGGAGAATAGTTATAGTATGCCTTTCAACAGCCCTTCCTGTGCACCGAATGGAAATAGCAACCAGGGGTAGGATTTTCAAAAGCACCTAATACTGTCCTACTGAAATCCAGGATAAAACTTCCGTTGGTCTTACTGAGAGTAGAGTCAGGCCAGTGATGAGCACTTTGAAAATCCCAGCCTGAAGGTCTCTGGGTATGTGGAGAAAGGAAATTTAAGCCCCTTGTTTTTATAGTGGTTCACTTTATTCAAAGGCATAACATCCGTTTCTCAATCCATCATATAGGCAACCAATTCTACAATGTTCTTCCTCTATCTGAAATCAATACCTGGCACAGATTCCTTATACAAAAGGTTCATTCTGAACTTCATTATTCTTCTTATTACATTCTTAAAAGGTCACTGTTATTCCTTATGTATCCGATATTATACCACAGAATAGGCACACAAACACAAAGAGTTGATCGTAAAACAGAACTTTTTTGAGTAGTGAAACCTAGACTACCGGGTCTCAAAGTGTGGTGAATGGAGAGCAGTCTGTTCACATGGCATGATCTCTCTCCTTGTTTTCAACTGCTAAACTATATTAACTAATAGAAAAGTGTTCAGTGGATTTTTCACTAACACTGACTTTCTGGTCCAGTATTGGACTGGCTGACTGGGGTTCAATTCCTAGTTTCCTGTGTAGTCTTGGGGAAGTCAGGCCCAGATTTTGAAAGGTATTTAAGCTTTGCTCTGCTCAGTGTTGCAATGACTAGCAGATTTAGGAGCTTAAATCTAATTGTCAAAATGGATTTAAGCACTTGAGTCTAAATTCTATCCACAGCCAAAGTGCCCATTGGGAGTTAGGTGCCTAGGTGCTTCTGAAAATCCCACTAAGTGCTTATCTGCATCTTTAGATACCTAAATACCTGTAAATTTGGTCCTTATTCTCTCTTTACCCCAGTCCCCCATCTGTAAAATGAGGATAATAGCACTTCCTCTGCCCCTCAAGGGATGGAGATATCCTATGTCCTAGAACTAGAAGGGACCTTGGGTCATCTAGTCCAGCCCCCTGCCTTCACTAGCAGGACCAAGTACTGATTTTTGCCCGAGATCTCTAAATGGCCCCCTCAAGGATTGAACTCACAACCCTGGGTTTAGCAGGCCAATGCTCAAACCACTGAGCTATCCCTCCCCCCTATGTGATGATAAATATATAGTGTAAAGCACCCAGGTACTAAGGTAATGGGAGCAATATAAATACCTACATATCATCAATAGATTCTGTGTATGCAATGGCTGCAAGCTGCCAGAGGAATGTGAATGGGTCATGAATGAGAGGAGGTGATCTTCACAATCAGGAACTGGAGGAGAAGTGTCTGAGACAAGCTCTCATTAGAATGTGATCCATGCTATGGAAAAGTTTGACAATCCTTTGCTCTAGGCAATTCTTGTGTTCATCCAGCTTCTGTTGCCTCCACTGTCTTGAGTAGAAAGACTAAGGTCCTGATCCTGCACTGAAAACTGCATGTGGCTAGACCACTTGTGCTTGAGTGGATCCGTCCCTATAGTAACAGAGGTAGAGGTAGATACGACTCCGATCATATCCTTTATGAAGCTGCAATCCTTTCAGTGATGTCCAGTGGTGTAAGCTGACCTGTTAAGATGCAGTTTCTAACTTTACATTCCTTCAAAAAAATCCTTTACAAAATTGTTGCTTCTAGAATGAAGTTGCAGAACGTTAAAAATATCAGCAACACGATAAACATGAACATCCTCTTCCATAAGCCTCCAGTCAGCCACTCTCCACGAGTGCTTTGAAAATAGGAAGAGGGTGACTTATTCAGGCTGTGAAAATGCAGACCAAGAAGTAGGAGGCAGAAGCTGGGGAACCGAGCTGCTAATGGGCAGGAGAATGAAGATTGCGTAGTTGGGGCCCAATCCAATTCCCACTGAAGTCAGTGGGAATCTTCATGCTGACTTGAGTGGAATTTTTGAATCAAATCTTTACACAAGGGGTTATTTTCAAGAAGATGCTATAAAATTCCAGTTAACATAGGGTCTGATTTACTGTTCAACTTGCTTCTAGCGAGTAGTTCCATGTGCATTCCTGGGGCTACTTGCGTAGGCGAAATTAGCAGAATGAGTCGTCTAATCTTTTGAGAGTATTCCCACTCCAAGGCTGTCTTAATACACTAGGATGATTCCCATAAATGTGAAGCTGGAAAAAAGACATCAGTCTTTGATGGCTTGGGCTGTTAGTGAACCCCAACTGATTATACTTCTCCATCCTCTTATGCTAAGTTTTTAAGGAGTGGGGAGGGATAGCTCAATGGCTTGAGCATTGGCCTGCTAAACCCAGGGTTGTGAGTTCAATCCTTTAATGGGCAATTTAGGGATTGGTCCTGCCTTGAGCAGGGGGTTGGACTAGATGATCTCTTGAGGTCACTTCCAACCCTAATAATCTCTGATTCCATGAATGGCTTGGTTTTGTTTCTGCAAATTTTACATGGATATCTTAGCAGGTAAACCACAAAATTGTTAGATAACTTTATGGATTTTTTTTTACAAGTTAGAGGATGTGTGTCAGAAATCAAAGATGACCATGAGCACACTCAGAGGCTTGCTATGTGAAAAGGGTCACCAGTAAAAAAAAGTTTGAGAACCACTGAACTAGACTATCAGCAGCCCTTTTACACTCTTTCTATGTTGGCAAATTTCTCCTATCAACCCACAATGACTTTACTGTACTATGTCCTCTAGTATGTTCTTACTATAAACCCACACTTTAGATTTCTTCCATTATTCCTGCATTTTCATTTTTTACAGGCTTCCTGATCATCACAAATCCGTCTTAGCCTACTGTATTGTGAATATAGAAAACTTTTTTTAATGCTTCTGGATTAGTACGAACATAATTGTGTTTATCTATTTCATGAAAAAACAGCTTTAACACCACATTAAATATGAGAAATCAAACATTTAGAAAATCCAATATTAAGGCTGAACAGTTAATACAAATTCTGCACTTAGTGATACTCCAGTAGTCACCTACTGTTGACAATCCCTCCCCCGCCTCCCTTGTGATCTGATCAGCTCAACCTAAATGACTTTTCTTTGAACATTGCTACAAGCAGTTCTACTTTATTTCCTTCCCATATTACTGTTCTGACTATGAGTCTGACCCTGTAATGAACTCTTCATGAGCAGATCCCTGCACCTGAGTGGAGTCTCATTGGCGTGAATGGGGATTCATTCATTGTGGGATCACGGCCTCTGCTGGGAACTTGCTTTGATGGGACACTCTCTCATACTCCAGGTTCTAGAAGACTCTGGAAATACAAGCAATCTATTGGCACAGATTGGATTCACCTACCGCATCCTATAAGAAATGAAAAAATTGACGTTACACATCACTGTCCCTTCTTTTTGAATACACTTCCTGCTCTTCCTATGCTGACATCAGTGTTCTTTTCACTATGGTTAAGTGTGCAGCTGTAATAAACTCTCAGATAAAACAAGACACACCAGCTGCTGCTAAGCGATAAACTTTTCAGTGGATTTTTTTTAACAGAGAAACTGACTTAAGATTGTTGCCAGACCATAAATTTTAATCTAGACCAGCATTTCTCAAACTGGGGTCTGCAAAGGTACTCCAGGGGGTTCCTGGGAGCCTGCTGATCAACTCCTCCCCCTGCCTCCCTCAACTTCTCCTCCTCCCTCCCATGTCCGGCACTGGGAGGGAGAGGGAAGAGCGGTGACGGGGTGTGCTTAGGCAAGGGGGCAGAATCATGTCCAGGGCTGCCATCCCTGCTGATGAATTCCTCCCCCATCCTCCCAGTGCCTCCTGCGTGCTGGGGAACAGCTGTTCAGCAGTGTGCAGGAGGTGCTGGGAGGGAGAGGAGGAAGGAGGACGGGGCACACTTGGGGGAAGGGGTGGGAAAAGGAGGAGGAGCGGGAGGGGTGGCGCAGGGGCAGGAAGAGGTGGGTGGGGTTGGGGTCTTGGGGGAAGGGGTGGAGCGGGGGCAGGGCTTGGGGCTGAGCTGGGGGGCTTTGAGGTCTGAAAAATTTTAAATCAAAATGGGGGTCCTCAGCTTGCTCAAGTTTGAGAGCGGCTGATCTAGATTAAGTGCATCATTTTATACTCCGAAAAGCCAAATAGAATCCCAATACTTAACAGGATTGAACTGAATATATAGCTCTCATATTGGCTTTAGAAAGCTGGTGAATACCCAAACAGTTAAAAATAATTGCAAAACAATAGACCGATATTTTGCAGATGGACTCACAAAATCCTAACCAGCCACTGCTGATCCATAAATGCAAGTGCTGTCAAGAGTTGAGTTGAATGTTTAGTACAGCTGTGTATGTGTGTATAGTCTAAAATATGTGTCAAGGAGCAGAGAGGTCTTACGAGATGTTACTGGGATCTCAGGCTCATGCAGGTGTTCCAGATTTTGGTGATAAAATGTACTCAGCTATTCTGGGAATGGGAAAAGGGAGACTGCCAGGAAGAAGACGATTGTCCAAACCCAGGGCTGCGCATCTGGGTGAGAAACCCTGCATGGTAGAATATTGTGGTGGTGGTGGTGTGTGTGACAGGTTGGATCACAGAAACCCCCTTAGGACTGCCACCTTATGTGCTGGGACTACCTCTGAGCCTGTTTTCCCTGCCAGCTTGGGACTCCAGTACCTTGACTTGTTTGATCCAGGCATGCTAGCCTGCTGCAAACACAGATCCAAGTCTGAACCACGTTCCCCACAAGTTGCAGGCTTAACTGAAAACAGCTTAAGAAGTGCTCCTGTCTCCAGCACTCAGATACTCAATCCCAATGGGGTCCAAACCCCAAATAAATCTGTTTTACCCTGTATAAAACTTATACAGGGTAAACTCATAAATTGTTCACCCTCTATAACACTGATAGAGAGAGATGCACAGCTGTTTGTCTCGCCCGACCCCCAGGTATTAATACATACTCCAGGTGAATCAATAAGTAAAAGTGATTTTAGTAATACAAAATGTAGGATTTAAGTGGTTCCAAGTAATAAAAGATAGAACAAAGTAAATTACCAAGCAAAATAAAACAAAAACACTCAAGTCTATGCCTAATACAGTAGGAAGCTAAATCTCACCCTCAGAGATGTTCCAATAAGCTTCTTTGACAGACTAGTCTCCTTCCTAGCCTGGGCCCAATCCTTTCCCCTGTACAGTCCTTGTTCCAGCTCAGGTGGTAGCTAGGGGATTTCTCATGACTGCAGCCCCCTTTATTCTGTTCCACCCCCTTATATATCTTTTGCACAAGGAGGGAATCCTTTGTCCCAGTCTGGGTTCCCACCCCTCCTTCTATATGGAAAAGCACCAGGTTAAAGATGGATTCCAGTTCAGGTGACATGATCACATGCCACTGTAAGACTTCCTGTATACCTGTGTGCTGGCAAGTGGGTAGTGAAGACCTTACAAGTAAAACACAGCCATCTACAGTCACTTGTCCTGGTTAATGGGAGCCATCAAGGTTCCAAACCATTAATGGCCCACACTTTGCATTATTACAATAGGACCTCAGAGTTATATTTCATATTTCTAGTTTCAGATACAAGAATGATACATTTATACAAATAGGATGAACACACTCAGTATATCATAACCTTTGCAAAGATATGTTACATGGCATATCTAGCATAAAACATATTCCAGTTATATCATATTTACACTCATAAGCAGATTTCTATAAAGCATTATGGGGTGCAACATCACAGTGTGTTTGTGTTGCAGTACTGCCCAGGACTCCATTATGCTAGGCACTGTACAAAGACAAAACAAAAAGAGGGCCCTTCCCCAAGGAGCTTACAATCTAAGTAGAAGACAACAGGTAGATGCAGACAGATGGGTGACGCAAGGAAACAATAAGAAGCATTGGTCAATATTACATCTTAGTGTGTTTTTTCTGTGACTGAGATAACAAGTTCTCCCTATCCCAGAGGATCTTGCAGGAGGCTGTCCTTCTCCTTTTTCTGCTGAACTGCTTAAGCAATGCATATGTGTGAATGAGTTTTTAAGATGCAGTGAGTGATGGGAAAAGTGCATGAAATTCTGTAGATGTTCCCTGTGAAATTCCTATTTCATTTATCTGACCCCTCTCTCTCTCTCTCTCTCAAGAATATGAATTTTATCTTTTCTGAAGACAATGTGTTTCTGTACAGGTTTGGGGAAAACAATAGGCCATGCCTGCCCCATAATGTTTGTCTGGAAAGCTGTCCCTTTAACTGCAGATGCTTGCCTCTTCAGCCTTACAGTCAAGGTTAAGCAGCTACTGAAACTCCCAGGGCTTCCCTGGCCGTGAATGAATGTATCTGTACTTTCTGTGTGGGGTATATATTTTCTTTTGCTGTCACAGGCATGCCACTTCCTGCTTTATGTATAGCAAAGCTCCGGATGGTTATAGTGGGAGAAGGAGAGGAGGACAGGGAGGGATAAAGGGGACAGAAAACCAAAAGCAGCTAGAGTTCTCCTATTTCACATACCAGTTCTCTTCTTTGGGGAGAGCAGCACATTTTAAAATGTGCAATATGATGATCTTCTTATAACCATGTGAGCAGAAAGCCATGTCACTGGGTCAGCTGCCATTTGACTGGTCCCATCCTCAAAATGGAATTCTATTTTGTTGTCACACTTAATAAGGTATTAGTTAGAGATGGGTGAAGTGGCTTGGAGGGGGAAAATAACCCTGTTCCCTCTACATATATAATCATTCTACCCCGGACCTGTTCCACATTCTTCATACAAACCTTTATGAAGTCAATAAGCTGTTTAGGTATCTGCTGTGACCCATTTCCCTCCTGCAATTATTTAAATTTTTTGGCTCTGCATTTGCCCACTTCTGTGCTCCAAAGCCAAAATGCTCCAAGGCAAATTCACAAATAATACAAAAATATCTGTGGTGAAGGTGTTTCCTGGATGTGGGAAAACCTATCTCATAAAATTACCAGCTAAACTTCTGACTCAATAAATAGGTTTGCCAGATTCAGACACTTAACCAGTGACAGTCCCCTCAGGGAGGCTGGACTCAATTGTGTTTATTTCTAGAAGGTCACCTCAGCTTGACAATCTACCCTCTTGATTTGATTTCAGTAGCTTTACAAGGTTGGGGTGCTTCTGTCTCATGGTTCTTTTGAAAACAAATACATTAGACCTTGTGAGGCACTTAAATACTATGGGAACAGGGACCAGATAAGTACTTCATCTGAAGAATGACACAAAGGGGTTTCTCCAGCTTGTGGAGCAGTTGTCTCAGCAGAAAATCCTCCTTTCCGTATATTACAGGTGATGGAAGATTGCTCTTAACAGTGTCTTGAAGCCAAATTCTTCTCTTTAGGTAACCGGGTGCAAGATCCAGAGTTACTCTAGAAAAATGGAGTTATTCTGGAGTTGTAACAAAGAGCAGGGTTGGTCCCTCCCAGTGTGTACAAAAACTTACACATTTTAGACTTATTGTTGAAGTTTTATGATTTTGTTTTAAAGCAGCCATTTAACACAAGCCAACCGTGAGGAAATGAGAGAGTGGCTGCTGTTTTTGTTTGGTTCCTAGGGAAAGAGTCCATTGACATGCAGGGAAAGCACTCGACAGTTCACCTGGAGACTTAGGAGCTCGCTAGTGCAGCATGTCTATAAAACCCCCAATGACTGTATCACACAGCTATCAAAAATGACTTTCACTCTTCTGGCTGCATTTTTGTCACTCATAGTCTTTGAACCAAAGGCCTAGGGACTGAGAGCTGTCTGTATTGCTGCTGCTGCTATATTGCCTTACATTTCGGTTTGATCTGATGCACTTTCTGTTCCCATTACATGGATTTCATGTCTGTTAGGGACATGGGGGTAAGTGGAATAGAATTTACATAATATTGTGTTCAAGGGATTCTGCATTCTGATTCTTTATGGTAAAGTTTGGATTTATTGGTGTTTAGAATAATAAATTGTGTATTAAAATAATAATGATAAATGTTGATACAGCAGCTCCCCTTTTAATTTCCTGTGCTTTTCTAGCAACCTCAGTGTCAAAGAATGCTCTTCCCCTTTGCCACACTGGTTCTTGACCTGAAGACCATTCCCAATTACATTCTCTGCACCTGGATGTTCATAGTTTTCTCCTTGGTATTCTACACACACTGACAATGTTTCTTTCCAGTATTCAACCTCACTGCATTCTCCCACCTTGCCTAGGGTGCGTATTGATATACTTCCCAGGAGCACGATTCCAGGCTTGCTTGAGATTCAGCTAGCAAGAGGCTCTAACAAAGTGAAGGCCTTCCATTTGCACACTCAGGGTAAATGTCCATAGATCCTATGCAAAGCAGGCTGAATTAAAATATTTCTTTGCAATATGAGATGAGCCTTCCTTTCTCTAATCCCCTGGCTCATTTATTCTCCTCTTTGGAGGTGTCCTAGTTCTCAGTGAGACTGTCTCTTGGACTCCTGTAAATTATGCCTCAAGTGTCAGGGACAGCTAGGATTATGTTAGGACTATAGTCAGGAAGTTCTGTTGCTTTGGAGATCACGGTCCCTTCCCTTACCTCTTCAGAACTTGTGTCTTCTATAGCATGTCCAGAATTCTCTGTTGCTCTGAAGCTGTGGGCTAGAGTGGAGACTAATGTTGAGGGAGGACTAGTTACTTTAAACAGCTGCTCAGCAGAATGTTCAAAACTAACTTTTCTCATGACCAGAATCGCTTTTTTACATTGGAATGACCAGACACACCACCTGTCCTCAGTGTATTATCTCATAATGTCAAACAGCAGGTGAGACCATAACTTAGTGCATTTAACTGTGCTCTTTTGACATGTGATGGTATCTTTGACACTTTCCAAGCTCTAAGTATCCTTCAAGTGGTGTATCTTGTGTTGCTATTCCATTTCTCTTCCATTTAATTCGGAATGCCCAGAAATACTGGTTTGCTTTTTATTTTCCCTCTACCCACCCTTTTTTCGGGTGTGATGTAGGGCCTCAAGAAAATGAGGACTCAATAACAGGAGACTAAAGTATAATACAGGCTGAGAGGCCACCTATGCAGGTCTGTCAGTACATCTCAGTCACCACCTGCAACACGCTAGTTTCTACTCTCATTTTGGGCTTGATTTATCAAAAACGCTAAGCTCTGATTAAAGTCAATAAGAGCTTCAGGAGCTGATTTCCTTAGGAAATAAAGCTACCTGTGGATGTAGACTGTCCATGGTGCTGAATTGTCTGGGAGTTTTAGACTGCAGACATATATATCCGGCAAAGCTAGGAACATCCAACTTGTTCTACCTGTGACTTATCTCAGACCTATAGATGAGAGACTAATCCTTTAATAATTTTCTTAGCCTTTTAGCCCTCAGTAAATAAGGTTATTTATGTGACTTATGCAAACTCACTGGAGAAATTTTGCTTCAAGATGATGCAACAGGCGTTTTGATTTCTGCTATCTTAAATCCTCCTTTTGAGATGAAGCAGCTCAACATATTGTGCCCTGGAACATAGCAAATATTATGAAGTAGCCACTGGGACATATTTGGGTGAAGACTTTCTGGCTTCAGTAACCATGTAAGGTTTTTTTCTTTTCTTTTCTTTTTCTATTCTCTTTTATTTCAAGGTTTACTGAGTTTTTCAGTCAGTTTAGCCTAAAGCAGAAAATCTATTAATTTAAATTACTCAGTTTGGAAATAGAAGCTTGAATAATAATGTTGCCATTTAGAATTGCTTTGATTAACTACATCACCATTTTGCAGTTTGGGATATAAAAAAAAATCACTTCTTTTGTGATGAGAATTTTAATTATTTTCTATCTCTTTGGGGAAAATGCTGTAAGTATTGGAGATCTGCCTGTCAGGTTACATGTACCTGGAAATACTCTGACAAAAGGCATAGGTGGGAGTTAAATATGGTTTTGGGGGAACATTTGTTTACACACTGCCCATAAACAACTTCTCATCCCAGAAAAAAAAATCCAGTTTGAGGTTTCTTTTGGACTGTAGAACAGTAGGGTTTAAATATTATGTTCTTTAGATTGTTGTATATTTTATATAAAACCTTCCTTCCCAAAGTGCCCTACAAAAATGTATTAGATATAAGAGTTCTTTCACCCCCTACTGTGCTACCGGCACCCCTTGTGTTGAAAGCAGTATCCAAACAACAAATAGCAAGTGAGCGAGGGTTAAAGTTGGCTAGGGACACTGGAACAAAGCTGTACTCTTTCAAGATCCACAGTGTTGATATTCAAGGACAAACTTGAGTCCTTCGCTCAGATTCTTTTTATGCCCATCTTTTTGCATTGGTTATGGAAAAGTTTTATGTGCAGTTGAATGCACATGCATCTTTTTGTCTGGAAATCAGGTGGTAGGGTACCCAACTCCCTGACGTCTGCACAGATGAAGATATTGCATGTAAAAAATAGGCATATGGCCATTTCTGCATGCATAGACTCTAATGCAGGCTAAAAACAATATGTTAATATCAATGCAGAACAAGCAGGATGGCTTTTAAGGTCTGAACTGGAAGTCACCCATGTAGTAAAACTGCACTGGACTCTCTTTAACTATTTCAAAAGATTCAGCACTGAAGCTGAATTGGACAAAACTTAAACTTCTGGTTTCTGGAATCTTAGACATTTCTCATCTAAAGCCATTCCCTCCAGTTTAATGAGATCTGTGCTACTTAAAAGTAAAGGACTCATTCACTAAGTGGATTTCATCATCTTGTATGAATGAGAATTGGTGGTATTACACTAAGCTAAGATGGAAATTTTGCATCCTCATTTCCTTGAGATCACTTCCTGTCATTTATATGCAGTTTCTGAAGTCAGGGACCAGAGTGTTCTCTTTTGCCATGTTTTTTTTTTTCTTTTCAATTTTTCTTTTGCTGCCTGTACTGACATTTACAAACTGATGTCACTATCATGATTTTTTTTCCAGATTTGTCAGTATATGTGACTATAGTAGCAGTTCAAGAAAGCTGTAAATTTTCATCATCTCCCAAAATGTTTGGAGCAGACTTTTGCTCTGTCTTTCTGTTTTGTCCATTTCCACTGTTTACGTGTGTCAATGTGTTTGATCTTTCTTTTTGCTTACCTCTCAGTTCCCATGTTATACCTTTTTATTTAAGTAACTACATTGGCTACCTGTTTTCATCTAAAGATGATATTTAAACCCTAATCACAATGTTCTTTATTCTACACCTCCCTCTTAACTTGACTCAAACTGCACAGGTTACGAGCTCGCTCATTTCTGACTTTGGATCAGACTATCTTCCTTCTATGTCATCTGTGTCCAGTGCTTATTTCCAGGAAAGGGCCTTTTTGCACCTGGCACCAAGCTTTTTGAATGCCCTTTCTTTGGATCTTCATATACTCTTGTTGTTATTTTTAGGGTCAGATTTGTAACTTTTCAGGAGTCCATATTAGGTGGTTGTCATACGTGTATCAGGTTTGCTGTTCGGCTTGTATAAGTCCCCAATCTTGCAAGTACTTCGATGTGCATTACTTAACTTCAGTGGGAACATGCACATGAATAAAGTCACATAAAAGATTGTGTTTGTAGGATCAGGCCTACTGCTGATTAATAATTTCCATAGGTAAGAGTTTGTGTGTGTGATGGGTCAAGTTATTTTTATTTGGATTACTGCAGCACCTGTAAGGCCCCAACCAAGATCAAGGCCCCAATGTGCTACACATAATGAGAAACAGTCCATCTCCTGAAGAGCTTCCAATCTAAGTAGACAAGACAGATAAAGAGTAAGAGGGGAAACAGAGTAGAATGACTTGCTAAAGGACACAGAGCAGGTCTGGGAATAGAACCCAAGTCTCCTTTGAGTCCCCTATCCCCTGGACCACACTGCTTCCTGTGAGAGCTCACTCCCAGGTGAAACTAGAACTGGATTGATTCTGGACTCTTGTGGGGACACTGGCAAGAATAACCATTTGTGACATGCCATTGTTCTGAGGCAACCAACATAATGAAAGGTAGAGAGGATTTTCCCATTTCTGCAGATTGTGGAGCCTGAAGTAAGGCAGCAGGATTGGAGAAGGGGAATAATTTTACACTAAGTGTTACTTCTGCTGATTCTTCTGGAGTTTACCTAGCACTTAAAGAAAATCTAAAAGAAATCTTAAGTGGCAGTCATAGCATCTGCTAGAAAATAACACTGTTCACGAGGCACTCAAGAGGAAAAGCAAATATACTCCATGCTGCATTGTACTGGTGTGGAGTGAAAAGAACTGCAGGAGGCTTGTGGCTGTATCTTTCTGTAGAGTGAATAAGGATCTTTGATAAAAGGAAGGTGTGTGTGTATATAGATATGTTACAGAATAAAATATTACCTGTGGAAGAGAACTTCTCCATTCTTTTTAAAAAGGATTGCGGCTTGGGAGATGGATAGCAGCTCAGGCACTGAGGCATGGATTGGAAGGCTTCAGATGCAGCATTATTTGCCTCCAGCTGTATAATA
This sequence comes from Mauremys reevesii, assembly GCF_016161935.1. Taxonomy (NCBI): domain Eukaryota; kingdom Metazoa; phylum Chordata; order Testudines; family Geoemydidae; genus Mauremys; species Mauremys reevesii. The sequence goes on along the minus strand of NC_052635.1, from coordinate 26,935,374 downwards.
GCCAGTGACCAAAGAAGAGTTCAGGGTTACCTTCCACTGAGGGTAGCATACATGCAGGTTATACAAGTCAGCTGGCTCTTACTATAATGAGCATTCTTCTCTTTAGACTCATAATGATCTCCAGCTTACACAGACCTTGATTTTATCCTACTTTCATTGCATAACTTCTTTACGGGAGAAATGCTGCATTAAATTAAACTCTTGGAAAGTGCTGTTTTTAGCATCGAGCACTGTTATTGCTTTTCCTCATTTTGGGTCATAGGCAGTAGAGAGAGAGAGAGCGCACCTGTTGCTGTGGGTTATCTTCTCCATCCTGTGGTCAATACCAGATTGCTCTTTATATATTCTTCAGTGCTTTGTCCAGCCTAGTTTTAAACAACTTGAGCAATGGGGCTTCCACTATTTTCCTTTGGTGATCATTTTTAAGGTGCTGAGTCATCCCTTAACTAGAGCCTGATTAAGCCACGTGTGTTGATGAGCCACTTCTGTGCTAGACTCCAGCCAATCTACAAGCCAGGAGCTGGTCTGGTGACTGAAAGCAGGTATGAAAGTCCTCATAGAAAACACAGTAGCTCAGTCTTCTCAATGTCACTTTGTGGCTTGGAACTCTCCCCTGCCTAAGAGTGGCAACAGATGCCACAAGCCTTGGCCTGCTCCAGCCTTGCTCTTGCTCCAGCCATGTTCCTAGTCCTTGTTCCAACTCCACTCTGAACTCCTGCTTTTTGGCTCTGGCAGCTGGCTCCGACCACTAGGCCTGACCGTCCCCATCACGGTTTCTGACACTATTCCACAGTCTAACAGAACTTTCCTCTCCCTCCATAGTGTTCACACCTTTCCACATCTGTGTTGCAAAACAAAATTGTGCTGCAGGAGAGGATGACAGAAAGAGCAAAGCTCCCGTGGCAGATGTTGGTCACATCACTTAAGATACTACTGGAAGGTGCTCAGGTACTATGATGATGAGAACGGTATAAGGTCCCATATAGAACAGAACATATTCTCCTCTCCGGACATCAGTGTGACTCATTGATCTCAGTGGGGGTGATTCCTGATTTACACTGATGTAACCAAGTAGAAAATCACACCCATTGTCACATTTAAAGCTTGGCAGGTTGAAAACCCCAATGTGACTATAACAGGGTTCAAAAAAGGCCTAGATAATTTCACAGGGGATAGGTCCATCAATAGCTATTAGCCAGGATGGTGTCCCAGGCCTGTGTTTGCCAGAAGCTGAGAATGGGTGACAAGGGATGGATCACTGGATGATTACCTGTTCTGTTCATTCCCTCTGGGACCCCTGGCATTGGCCACTGTTGGAAGTGAGGATACTGGGCTGGATGAACCTTTGGTCTGACCCTCTATGGCCGTTCTTATTTCTCACTGTAATCAGCAGCTGCGGCACCAAAGGGGAATCCTGAAGCTTTGTTGCCACTGCTTTGTCTCTCCCCCTCCCTTTTAAATGCACAGGAGTCTGTGAGAGGCCCTTTTGTCCCCTAATTGAAGCAAGAAAGCACTTTTTTGTTCTGAATTATCTAGCTTTGCTGTCTTAGTTTTCTGCTCCAGGCAAAAGTCTGTGTTATGCTCCATTAAGGACAAGCAACACTTCCTCCCTCCCTCCTTTCACCCTCCCTCCACCCACATTCAGGAGAAATCAGCAACAAACTTAAATTAGCCTGTTTTGCAACGCTCTACAAGTGGCTGGTGACTTGTCAGTTTCCATCCATATATTGTGTGAGAGAACTCCAGATAGAAAAAAAAAATCTGTATTTCCCTATAGTGAATAACATACACATTTAGGGGGAGATTTTCAAATGAATCTAACAGAGATAAGCACCCAAATTCTTAACTACCTGAACTCCCTTAGGTTCTATAGAAAATCTCCCCCTTTGGTTGTTGGGGAGATACAGACTGTACTCTGTGGCCTCACCAGGATAAATTGTCTTCCTCTATAACCTTGTCTGCCTTATAAAATGTTACCATAGCTGAACATATCTGTTGGCTGATATGATGCTGACCACATCTTACTGATCAGTGCAGATTAGGACAAATTGTGGTTAGCATCATCTCAGTTAATAAGGGTTAGACCCATTTTAAACATGGAAATGTTTTGTAATGTGGACCAGGCCTAAAGCATCACAAATGAAAAGGGCTCTCCATGTTTTTTTTGCATCGGGGGGGGGGGGGGAGGGAGAGAGAAATAATTATTTAAAGGACCAGCGGAGGTTGGTGTCCACCCCCACTGATAGCCACAGACTCAAAGTGATCTTATCATGCCCACACTGATAGGGTTGGGCTGGTGCATCAGACCCTTAAATTTCATCACGTCAGAGCTGTGAAGTCCTGCCAGATCTAAAAACCACCACTCGTATGTAATGCAGCTGGGAGGAAAGCAGTCCTGTTTGGCTGACTGCTGAGAAGGCTTAATTAGCGCAATTTCTTTGTCAAGGCTGTTACTGCTTTCTGCACAACACATGCTCCATGCTCTCATAAATCATATTTGCAACAGCAGCATTTGCAGAGCTGGAATTCTTCTGATGTCACAGAGCAGAAATTTCTCCCGAGGCAGGGTTCTTCTGCCAAACCTGCAAATAACCACACTACAGGAGGACCAGATTTTCAGGCCATGCTCCTTCCTTTCACCAAGGTCCAGGAGGGCAGTGATGGGCAATCACTCCTTCCCATGAGTCGTCATATGTAGGATCTTGCATGGTTCTTTCTGGGAGGAGAGTTGGGGTAGTAAGCAGAAAATACCAGTAGAACTATGTCTACACCAGGGGAATGTACCACTTTAATCATATGGCATAGCTAAAGTGGTACGACTTGTATACGTAGACAAAGCCGAATTATAACGCTATATTGAAGCAAACATGGCTTTAAGAGCCTAACTTTAGGGATCTTAGCCAGGTTTGAAAATGTTTGGCTGTGATCTGTGTGCTATATATAGCCCAGTGTCTAGTTCCAGTGATTGTTTCATTTGCAGGCATGTGTGTGACGTTTCGGGCACTCTCATACTATGCATCCATTTCAATCTCTAGGCACATCTGCAGTTTGAAAACCACAACCAGTCCCGAAATCTGAACCATAATAAAAGGCTCCCTCCTCACCTTTCCACACACCCAAGCTTCACAAAAGCAAACCCTCCCTGCTCAGTCCCGCCCACCCAGGAAAAGGTGTAGCAAATGAATAAGCCATTTCGGGGGCAGCTGAACCATAGGAGATGTGAATTCCACAGCTGAGGACCTTTGCAGGAGAATGCTTGGCACTGTGCCCTTGATGTACATATCCATGGATTGTCAGTTTGATCGCCTTTGCTCATCTCAACTACCAGGTGACAGTCATGGCCGGCCTAAGGAAAAATGGCACACTGGGTGAACTTGTATTTTGTCACCTCTGATCCCTCTGGGTACAGCACCTCCCCATTTCCCCTGGCACCTGTGGGTGCTCCTCATTGCCCCTGGCGCCATGAGCTCCCCAGGCTCCTCACCCCCTTTGCCCCAGCCCCACACTGTGCCCCCTTTACCCCTAACCCCTGCACCTCCCCTCTCCTGTGCCCTCGTGGGGAAACTGACCTGGATCCATGGAGCAGCTGGAATTGTTGCTTGTTCCCCTCCTTGGAAGCTGCACCTTTGTGCACCCATAAGGGGCTGTGGGATGGGGAGCAAAGAGTGATGTCAGGGCTCTCTACATCTAGGTCACTTTCTGCACCTGGGCTGCATAAAGGGAGGACAGGAGAGCAGCAGCCCAGGTGGGGAAAGTTACCTGAATGCATGGAGTGCTTCATATAGCTCCTCGCTCTCCGCACGCACAGACCCCTAGGGGGGTGTGGAGGAACTTTGGAGGAGCAGTGTCTGTGCGTCACTGCTTGCCTCCCCACCATGTTCCTCTGTCAGAGGAAGCCAGGAGAAATATGGGTGCTCTATGCATGCAGCACTCACCTGCCAGCTGGGAAAAACTTCTGACTCCACACTGGCAGTGCACACATCTGTGCTGCCGCATGGCGCCCCAAGTGCTCACCTGGGTGGCTCACCCGTAAGACCAGCCCTGGTGACAGCATTAGGAGTGAAGCTGGATTCTTCTGTCTCTAAAAGACTTCCCTGAACATAAGAACGGCCGTACCGGGTCAGACCAAAGGTCCATCTAGCCCAGTATCTGTCTACCAACAGTGGCCAATGCCAGATGCCCCAGAGGGAGTGAACCTAACAGGCAATGATCAAGTGATCTCTCTCCTGCCATCCATCTCCATCCTCTGACAAACAGAGGCTAGGGACACCATTCTTACCCATCCTGGCTAATAGCCATTTATGGACTTAGCCACCATGAATTTATCCAGTCCCCTTTTAAACATTGTTATAGTCCTAGCCTTCACAACCTCCTCAGGTAAGGAGTTCCACAAGTTGACTGTGCGCTGCATGAAGAAGAACTTCCTTTTATTTGTTTTAAACCTGCTGCCTATTAATTTCATTTGGTGACCCCTAGTTCTTGTAAATCACTTTCCTTATCCACTTTCTCAACATCACTCATGATTTTATATACCTCTATCATATCCCCCCTTAGTCTTCTCTTTTCCAAGCTGAAGAGTCCTAGCCTCTTTAATCTTTCCTCGTATGGGACCCTCTCTAACCCCCTAATCATTTTAGTTGCCATTTTCTGAACCTTTTCTAGTGCTAGAATATCTTTTTTGAGGTGAGGAGACCACATCTGTACACAGTATTCGAGATGTGGGCGTACCATGGATTTATATAAGGACAATAATATATTCTCAGTCTTATTCTCTATCCCCTTTTTAATGATTCCTAACATCCTGTTTGCTTTTTTGACCGCCTCTGCACACTGCGTGGACATCTTCAGAGAACTATCCATGATGACGCCAAGATCTTTTTCCTGACTCATTGTAGCTAAATTAGCCCCCATCATGTTGTATGTATAGTTGGGGTTATTTTTTCCAATGTGCATTACTTTACTTTTATCCACATTAAATTTCATTTGCCATTTTGTTGCCCAATCACTTAGTTTTGTGAGATCTTTTTGAAGTTCTTCACAATCTGCTTTGGTCTTAACTATCTTGAGCAGTTTAGTATCATCTGCAAACTTTGCCACCTCACTGTTTACCCTTTTCTCCAGATCATTTATGAATAAATTGAATAGGATTGGTCCTAGGACTGACCCTTGGGGAACACCACTAGTTACCTCTCTCCATTCTGAGAATTTACCATTAATTCCTACCCTTTGTTCCTTGTCCTTTAACCAGTTCTCAATCCATGAAAGGACCTTCCCTTTTATCCCATGACAGCTTAATTTACGTAAGAGCCTTTGGTGAGAGATCTTGTCAAAGGCTTTCTGGAAATCTAAGTACACTATGTCCACCGGACCCCCCTTGTCCACATGTTTGTTGACCCCTTCAAAGAACTCTAATAGATTAGTAAAACACGATTTCCCTTTACAGAAACCATGTTGACTATTGCTCAACAGTTTGTTTTTCTCCCTGGGAGTAAGCAAACTGTTTGGCTTAAAATTGAGCCCCTTCCCCCTTTTGGGGAAAAACTTGATTAATTTACAGAAATAAAATGTTCCCATACTCAGACCAGGTTTCTGAATCCTGAAAAGTCCCTGAGTTTTGCAAAACCTCAGACTTTGAGGTCTAGCAATCCCTGTTTTATATACAAAACCAGAACCACTTAAAATAAAATGTGTTTTTGTCTGGGGCACCTGGCCAGTGGACCCGAACAGATAACTGTCATGTTCTTGTCATTCTCCAGAGGAATAATTTATCATTTCTCACCTTCAAAATGCTTTATGATTATTACCTACTGCATGCCCCCCACACACCCCAAGGTACTGTAGGGAAGTAAGAATGATCCTCTTCAATTTATAGACAGGAGAGCTAAATCACAGAGGGGAAGCGTCTTAGAATCATAGGACTGGAAGGGACCTTGAGAGGTCATCTAGTCCAGTCCCCTGCACTCATGGCAGGACTAAGTATTTCTAGACTAGTGGTGGGCAAACCTGTGGCCCGTCAGGGTAATCTGTGAGACAATTTGTTTACATTGACTGTCTGCAGGCCCAACCATCCATACTTCCCAGTGTTCCCGGCCAATGGGAGGTGTGGGAAGCAGCAGCCAGCACGTACCTGCGGTCTGTGCCACTTCCTACAGCTCCCACTGGCTGGGAACCGTGAAGTGCAGCCACTGGGAGCTGCAGGCAGCCATGCCTGCAGATGGTCAATGTATACAAACTCTCGCGGCCTGCCAGCAGATTACGCCTGCAGGTTGCCCACCACTGATCTAGACCATCCCTGACAGGTGTTTGTCTTAAATCTCCAATGATGGAGATTCTACAACCTCCCTAGGCAATTTATTCCAGTGCTTAACCACCCTGACAGTTAAGAATGTTTTCCTAATGTCCAACTTAAACCACCCTTGCTGCAATTTAACCCCATTGCTTCTTGCTCTATCCTCAGAGGTTAAGAACAACAATTTTTCTCCCTCCTTGTAACAACATTTTCTGTACTTTAAAACTGCTATCATGTCCCCTCTCAATCTCCTGTGGGCTTCAGATCAGGCCTCAGTTGCCATATGTGGTATCAAGTTGAGTTTTCATTGTTTGTTTTTTCTATTTGTTTTATCCCCTTTTAATTCTTAAGAATCACTGGAATGGTGCAGTGTATGTATGGTTCATGAATGACTCAGTTGCCTAGTTTTCTGTGAGCATTGAGAGAGGTTTTCTTCGTCCTGACTGGTGGTGGTGATGAGAGGAGACTGGTTTTGCTTAGCTGGTTTGTGAGAAGTTCCACTGTTTTGGCTAGCAGTTATAAACTCCCTGCAGGCACAGAAACACTATTTATAAAGGAGGAAACACACATAAAATATGACAATAGTATCACACTCCAGGATTGTGGGAAGCAATGAATGAAAAATGTATGTAGTTATGCACAGTGCCATCATTCACTTGCTCCATGATATAGGCCAGGGGTAGGCAACCTATGGCACGTGTGCCGAAGATGGCATGCAAGCTGATTTTTCAGTGGCACTCTTACTGCCCGGGTCCTGGCCACCAGTCCAGGGGGCTCTGCATTTTAATTTAATTTTAAATGAAGCTTCTTAAACATTTTAAAAACCTTATTTCCTTTACATACAACAATAGTTTAGTTCTATATTATAGACTTATAGAAAGAGACCTTCTAAAAATGTTAAAATGTATGACTGGCACGTGAAACCTTAAATTAGAGTCAATAAATGAAGACTTGGCACACCACTTCTGAAAGGTTGCCGACCCCTCATATAGGCCTTTGTCTATGAAATGCTAATGAGCGACCTTCTCTAATTTATAAACTTTTACTATTTAATAATAATAAAAAAACCCAATAATGGCGAGCTCTCTATCCCATGAGTGTACTGAATCGTTCTGTACTATCTTAGTGGCGTGGATCCTAGTAGACAGGCACCCTGTCTCTGCATTACAAAAGAGGAACATGGTATTACTGAGAAATGAAGTGAGTTTTTATTAGTGTGGGGAATTCAGGCTCCTCCATAAGGATTCTCCAATAGTGGAGTGGGCCCTTTGTCTTTGCTAGCAGGACACTCTCCTGAAGGTGATGGTTCTAGTCCTGTCCCAGATGTCTCCCTATAAATTAGATGGATAGTGTCTGGGCTTTTATTTATAGCTTTAATTTTCAATAAAATCCCTCTCTCCTGACCAGTTTAGCCCATTTCCATTTGGATGGTACTGATTTACTCCTCCCCTTTCCCGGCTCTTATTCTGTGACTTAGGGAGCACAAGAAAATGTGTCTGAGTTGTTTACTTTACCTTTGTGTGCCAGCTTCCTCAAGGAGAGAGCCTTGTCCAGAAATGAGTGTCAGGCCTGCACAAACAAAGGTCATTGCTTGTGGGTTTTTGAGTGTTTTCCACTACCCCTCTAGAAGTATTTTTGAACAATATTTATAACGTATAGAATTCAGAGGATAGGATAGCTCTATGATGAGCAGTCTCTCTCTTTTTAGGGCTCCCATAGCCATGCCCCTTCTCCATTGCCCTGATATAATGAAATAGCATCAAACTAAACAGCGGGACAGAAAGGGCACCAGGGTTCAAGAAAATTGAGAGAAGGTAGAAGGATCCCACTGGAGCTTGATTTGCTGATGGGAATTGCACTTAGTAGCTAATGAAGGATTCTGTAGAAAGATGGCAGCATCTGAGAGGAGAGGGTGCTGGAGAAAATGTTCTCCCTTTCTCCTGAAATTTGTGTGTGTTGGGCGGTGGGGGGCGGGGTTCTCTTTCAGCAGTCTGTTTTGGCTACTGTTTGGTTTACATTGGGTAGCCAGCACTGGGTTTGAATTCTGACAACTGGGTTTTATTTTGCTTTATGGATTTCCTGAACAATAAAAGTGGATTTTCATTGTGGCTTATTGGAACCTCTGCTGACCCGTGGGAGGGAACTGGAACCAGGAACTGGAACCTCTGGCATGTCTTCCCTACAACCTCTTCCTCTATGGCCTTCCTGGCTCTCATCTCTGTCCCCATCCAGTCTATTTAGATTGCTACCACAAAAGACGACGTCTTCGCCTACTATTCTGACCAGATCAGACCTCTCTTCATAATCCCAATTGCCTTCTGCTTCAAACACAAATTGCCAGGCCCATACCCCAGCTGATATTTTTGCATTCATTTCTCTTCCTTTCTTGTTGCCTACACTATTCCAAAGCTTCCTGTCAACCCCTTAGTCCTTTTCCTGCTTCCAGCATCACGCTTTTTCTGTATTATCCCATTCACTTACAACTCTCTCCCTAGCCCTGTTAACCAAGCATCGTCCCTGGCCTCATCCAGGTCCCTTCTTCAAACTCCTTTCTTCTGTGCACTCTTGTTACTGATTACACATTGATAAACCAATCCAGTATGAAAAAGCAAGCAAGTGATCTTCTATTCTTTGTTTTACATATCTGAGTTGGAATACACAATGCAACATTGCGAATGGAAGGCACCATCTGTGCACTATTTAGTTCTTCATGAGCTGCTATTTACCACTACTCACTACAAGAACAAAGAGACAGCCACAAAAATTAGAAGGCAATGCATTTAGAACTGATGAAAGGGAACATACAATTAGCTTGTGCAATGTCACAAGATATATTTGGGAAAGTGTTTACTAGGACTGAAAGGATTCAACATTTATATGAATATACAGAGTTAAAATATCTAGGATAAATTCCATATGGAATATAAACCCTTTGTTCTTTAGGACATCAGCCAATCATTCGCTGCTTGGGGTTAGGAACAGACTTCTTCCCCATGGACCTGTTATTGCATAATTTTCCTTTGCAAGGTTTCCTACACCCTCCTCTGAAGCTGATCCCTGCTGGAGGCAGGATACTGGACTAAATGGTTCACTGGTCTGATACGCTTATTTTAGTTTACTTAAGTACATTAATTAATTGGTCATAAAATTGCACTTTCATCAGTAGGGAAACATGAGTGATTTACAATCCATTGGAATAATACATCACATGTACTATGGAATTTGATCTAGTTTCTCGCTTTCTGAATGACTCTCTATGGTTACGCCACTTGCATAGCAAAGAGCCCCTAGGGTAGCCTTTGCTATTCAGGGAGCACTATCCAAAGGGAATTTTTTAAACTCATTATGACGCATTTTCCTCTTTGGTCAGCAGCTGGGCCTCTTGCTGATTTTGATGAAGACACATGCCATATATATAAACCCCTATTCTCACCTCACTCCCCCTCATTGTCATGGCAGCAAAGGGAGATTGCTGCTAAGAAGGGGTGAAGGTTACTAGATCACAGTGCTTATAAATATCAGATGAGACCAGAAGGGTAGGAACTGAAGCTGAGACTAAATAACACAAGGCCCGGCATGTGTGCTACGCGCACAACCCCCAAACATCAATCTTTGTACACTGACAGAATTTAATATTTTTTTCGCTTTTTACTACAGTATTTCTGTTTCTATAGAAACCAGGGATTATGCAGGCCAATAAACTACCCTGGAGGGAATTGGAGACAGAACGAAGCTGGCACTGGCGGCACCATAAAACAAATTTGCATATGATTCTCGAATTCTGCACTCTAGATTAGGCTATTAAGCCTCAGTTCTACAGATTACTCCATGCAGGTGGTTCCCTGCAATTAAGTAGGGTATCTTTAAAGTGTGGTTATTTCACTGTCTGGGTAACAAGTTCCATTGACCGAGAACCATGTGGCTTGGGATCTAAAGTAAGGTAATTGGTGCTTCTGCTTCGGACTAAGCTGAATGAATGGAGGGGGGCAAAGAGCAGTGTCCTGTTAACCCTACGATATTGCACAAATGGTTAGGTCATTGGAGTGAAAGAGAGTGGGTGTTCTCTCCTGAAGCACTAGCTATTACATACTATGGATGCAGACTTGGTCACAACTGTCTGCTCACTTATAGTAAATCTTATGTTCTTCAGACTGATCCTTTGATCAAAATCTAATAAATTATGCAAGGGCATCCGTTCCCTGCTAATGTTGCATATTAACATTGTCCTCAGGCCTTAAAAAGAGTAGAAGCAGGCTAAACCTAAAAAATTGTGCTCCCCATTCCACCACTGCCGTCATCAGGGTCCCTGCCATTTACATCAGAGCTTCACCCTCCCAGATCAATGGATTCTTGTGTTATCTGTTGAGCTAGGGGAAGGAAAATGGCCACACTTTTTCCTTCTGATGATTACTGTAGACAGCCAGCGAGGTGCTTTGCTGCTGATGTTGTTGAGGGGAAAACTTTTCATGAGAATGACTTTGTCAGCATTCAGACTGGGTATCACAACTGCCCCAGTAGATCTGGGCTGTCAGCATTGGGATATATTGTCAGATTTTTTTCTCTCTCGCGCTCTCTCTCTCTGTTTGTTCTTCTTTGCATGTCTCCCTAGTGGTCTTAGCATTTCTTTCCAGCATCTCATCATCTTCCTGACAGTTCCTTTCAACAGGAGACTGGAAGAAAGGGAGAGGAATTTTAGAATGTGAAATCTACAAATTTTACCCTTGGCTCTCAAATATTATCCTGGAAAGAATATACAGCTCTGCTGTTTGTTTATAGCATGAAGGAGTGGCTGGGATTTTGCAAGTGGTGTGTTCTTATACTGATGCTGTATTTACAGATTGTAGTTTCTCCCATGTGATTGGGCGTGGCATCAAAAGTGGGATTTTCTTGTTTGGCTTTTGTTTTTATTGTCTGTGCATTGTGAATGAGGTGTAGAATGCAGTGCCTGGCACATTAGTCTGTCTGTAGACAGGAGACTGTGGTTTTGGTAGAAAATGAACACCATGTCATGGTCAGGCTTTCCTGCTGAGGAAAGGAGGAAAAGAACCCAATTAGAGAGTGAGATGCAAAGATATGCTACCAGAAGCAAGATTCAGTAGCAGATCTGAGTAGATGAGCTCACATGGTCTTCACAGCTTCACTACAGCAAAGCTGGCTACATAGCAGCACTGTCGCAACATGCCTCTGTATGTTATGTAGCATTAATCTTTCATTTTTTAGTGAGAGGTGAACCTCAGGAAGTTTTATTCTAGCTAAGCACCTGAAGTATTAGTGAAGTACCTGAATCTCTTCAAAGCTGGGCTACAAATTTCATGAGAGCAGACTTCCTGGCTCTGGTGGAGCTGCAGATACCTTGAGAACCAAATTCATCAGGTAGAATTGGTTTGTCCATTTCCAGTGCCAGACAAATTCTGAAGGCACAGAGGACAGTATGAAATGTCTCTAAGTAACACTACCAAACGAATAGAGATGGAGTGGTCGTGGGCAGTCGGGACCAGGGCAAAACCTCCTTACCCAACACTTGTGCAGACTTCATCTGTGAACACTTCTCTGCTACTGTTTCATTGTCCTGGGTCCAGACTAGATTTTTGGGCTCCTTCCAAAACTAGCTAGAGCAACAGCCTCTGGCCCTCTGCTCATTTCTTCCTCTCAGGTGTGGGGGGGAAACCTTATTAGACTCCATATTCTATCCTAGGGGCATGTTCTCCTAAGGCTACATCTACACTACAAGCTATGGGTATGATTCCCAGCTTGCGTATGCGTACTATCGCTAGCCCCATGAGAACTAGCGCAAGTATAAATAATAGTGTAGCCACGGTAGCCCGGGCAGTGGCAGCAAAGGTACGGCTTACCTGTGCTGAGTACAAACCCTCCTCAGCACTGTGGGTACATACTCAGCAACCCTGCTATTGTGGCTACACTACTGTTAATACGTGCACTAGCTCTTACCGAGGCAGTGCATATCTATGTATGCAAGCAGGGACTATCACCTTCTGTTTATGCTGCTTCGTCACATAACCATAGTACAAGGGGATAATGATTGACTTGAGTAAATGGTGTAAAACTTTGTGGTGAAGAAAAGAAATGGGAACCTGGTACTTTTCTAATTAGTGCAGGATCAGTTGATCAAATAACCCCTTTCACTGCCCCCCTCCCTACCCCCACATGTTCAGGGCCTTGTGTATGGGTAAAGCTGACTATCATTGCTCTCAAGAGCAAGAGGTCACTGATCCAACAGAAGAGAGACATGAAGAGAAGTTACAGTTAAGTGAGTAAAAGGTGAAACAATGTCTTAAATATTCACCTACATCTACACTATGACTGTACTTGACAGTTCTCATGTGCTTTTTGACCCGTACTCAGCCGGGAAACCCCCTTTGCTGCCAGTTGAAAGTGACATGGTGTTGAAATGGCTGGAATGCCTTTGCAAGCGTTAGCTGTCCATGTGAATTTGGGAAACTTGTCTTATAAAAGGTCTTAAACTGTGCAGATTTTTTCAAGGTGCGGTATGGGCCTTAAATCTCTTGTGGATTACACAGTGAAAGTGACAGGCTAGGAGTGGACCGGATTGCTAAAATAGTGTGCTGAGATGAAGTGCTAAATGCCTTCTTTATCACTAGCCTCTCAAAAAGCCTTCTCTTTAAGCTGCTGGGAGATAAGTGCAGGTTATACCTGGGAAGCTATGATAAACGCTAATTAGGAATTTTTAAAATTTGCTGCTCTGTTTCTAATGCAAGAAGAGGAAAGCAGATTTGTGCTTGTTTAATAGAGGAGACTACTTTGCATGGTGATGGAACCTGTAAGCAAAATGCAATATTAGTCTGCCTACAAGAGGGGGAGAAGTCTTTCCTTGCTTCCTAAAGGAGCCATCTAAAATGTGCATCTCTCATCAACACAAAAAAGCTTTGTTTAGCCACAGTTAAGGTTGCATCAGGATGCACTTTGCTCACCTACCTTCTGTAAGGCATGGAAATAACATGGAAAAGTCTCCGGCATTCTTTGCCACCTTCATGTTGCCTCCAACACTAAATTAACTCACCCTAGGAAGTGCACTCACCTCTGTCTCCAACACATACCAAAAAGCAAATACTTATGCCAACTTCATCCAATTCACTTCTTTGTGCAAATGCTTGGTGACCTCTGTCACAGTTCAGGGTAGACTGCGCTGATGTCCCCTGTCTTGGTCTCTGCATTCCCATAGGAAACAAGCACCCAAGCTTTTGACCTCTTTTGGAGCAAAATCCTGTGATTCTCTGACTCTTAGACCAAGCCCTGGATTACAGACCCCTGTGTACCTCAGCCAGCCCAATTTAGGTTCAGTACCTGCAGGTTTGCCCTCGGAGAGCTTTGACTAGTGGTATATACAGAGTGACCAAGCATTCTTTTCAAGGCCGTATTCTTTGTTGAAGGTTGAAGTGTTCTCCAACTGGTTTTTGAATGTTATAATTCTTGACGTCTGATTTGTGTCCATTTATTCTTTTGTGTAGAGACTGTCTGGTTTGGCCAAGGTACATGTACAAAAACCAGTCAGAGAACACTTCAACCTCCCTGGTCACTCAGTTACAGATCTCAGTCTCAATACTCCAACACAAAAACTTTGAAAACAGACTCCAACAAGAAACCACAGAATTGGAATTAATTTGCAAACTAAAATTAAATTAGCCTTGAATAAAGACTGGGAGTGGATGGGTCATTATACAAAATAAAAACTGTTTCCCCACGCTATTTTCCCCCTACTGTTACGCACACCTTCTTGTCAACTGTTGGAAATGAGCCATCTTGATTTATCACTACAAAAGTTTTTTTTTCTCCTGCTGATAATAGCTCACCTTAATTAATTACTCTTGTTACAATTGGTATGCCAACACCCATTTTTTTCATGTTCTCCATGTATATATATCTTCCTACTGTATTTTCCACTGCATGCATCTGATAGTGGGTTTCAGCCCATGAAAGCTTATGCTCAGATAAATTTGTTAGTCTCTAAGGTGCCACAAATACTCCTCGTTCTTTTTGCTGATACAAACTAACACTGCTACCACTCTGAAACCCGTTTTCATACAGTACATATTTCAATAACCTAAACATACTTATCATCACAGATCAGTTTCAGAAGAACAACCATTACTGTACAGGTAAGTAATCATTTTTTGTGATCTAGTGGCTTCACTGGGGCAAACAGCATCACTGTTTTAATGTTGGTTACAATTGTGTCGTCTGAAATCCTGGCTTGCAGCCTTAAGTAGTATCTGATACATTGTCAAGATAATTCCATCACTATCCTTAGTTTGTCTTTAGCAACATTATGCTGACCTAACTCTTAGGCTACAATTATGCTTTGTGATCAGTTACAATATCAACCTTCTCAGGAACAGTGCAACAATATTGTTCAAAACTAACATCTTAAATCTTAAATAACTACTTATGCAAGCAGAGTTGCAACTTTTAACAAAAAAATCTTTGCTAGGAGTAGACTGGAAGAATCACATGTATTTAATTTCATGCTTCAGACTGTCACGATGCTTTATGAAGGAGGACAACAGAAAAAAACCTAGTCAAAAGGCATGTTGAAATAGTCAAAACTGACTTATTTTATCAGCATGAACTCCCATAGAAAATTCAGTCAGTTCATAAACCACAATAGGCATTTGCAGTTGATCTTCTAATTCAAAATACCTTTTATAAACCTTTTACACCCCATTAAAATGGAAATCCTGCTCAGCCTCAATTTTGGCAGTGGTACCACCCACTATCATAAGGGAAGATTTTGTACAAACTGTCCCATCAAATGGTTTACTTTGGTGGAAAGTTTGGCCTTGACAGCTGGAGAACTGGATTAGGGCACAAGCTAATAGAGGAGCATTTGGAACATTTTCAATGTTTTGAAATTGACAAGATAGGGAGATTCCAAACTTCTCTCTCTCTCTCTCTCTCTCTCACACACACACACACACACACACACACACACTAAAAATGGGAGCAAGAATGACTCATAAGAATATAATTTTGCTCTAGAATGCTAGGATGGTGCATATGTTCTGTTGCTCAGAACACACATTGAAATGGTTTTAAAAGCAGCTCCAGGAGCTGACATGTAACATCAACTGTTGTTGTTTATTATTATAGCAGATGCTGAATCCTCTTGATTTTTTTCATTAAAAAATGAGATATGAATGTATTTCTATAGCTTGGTTCCCAAAATCCAAATTACCCACTAATTTCACACTTTTCAATTCTACACTCAAAATCTCATGCAAAAAGACAATGAGCCATCTTTATATTCAAGGTTTTTGAGAACATAATGGCACTCTCACATAGTGGCACTCCTACATTATAATATAATCTATGCACATCAGGTTAGGCACCGAGAAGCCAGGGATAATATGCAGTCCGAGTCCACCTACTGAAGGCTAATGGAGAACTACACCAGGTTCTGCACCTAAATCTACCACCGTGTGGTGCCGTCAGGGCACATGGCCAGCTGAAGGTGCCAAAGCATTGACAACTGCAGTTGTTTAGCATCAGGGAAGAACTGTCGTACCTTTATTAGAGCAGTGGTTGCTCTCCTTGAGCATAAATGGGTATCAGGAGGAGGGAAACATGAGCTGGCCCATGATGACTGAGCTCTTGCTGCTCATTGGGAGACAGGCTCATCCTGCTGATGTCCTGCATATGGTTGGGCTGCCTATAGGCACAGAGGCAGCTGATGTTGGAACTTCTGCTGCTCCATAACGAGTGAGCACCCACTCTGGCTTTACAATTGACCTTGCCAGGTTCTAGCATAACATTTCTGTGCAATTTCACATGTAAACTAGCTTAGATATAGCAAAACTGCAACAGGCTCTGTAGCCAGATATTTAGGAGACCTACTGGAGATTAGAGACCACCACTATTCCATGCAGCCTTCAGGCCCCATACACTCAGCCACCCAACCACCACCTCATAGAGGTACCTCATGTTGTCTACTTATAGACAAGAAACTGTTCAATTGCTCCCTCCCTACAGTAAATGGTAGTGCTTGGTCTACGCTGGCATTTCCATCATTGCTACTGCTGATGGAGCATGACTGGTGTGATGCTGTGGAGGTTCACCCAGACCACTAAGAGGTTGTCACCATCTGCCCTGTAATCCTGGGTGCATCTATGCTGATCAGCTTTGTCTCAGAGGCCTGACACCAGTTGCCCACTTGCACAGCACAACAGCATCTCCCTGGCTTTCACCAGCCTGGTCACTACTTGCAGGGTGTCACCAACAGTCCTGTAGTGCCTAGTCCCTCTCACTGGACCCTTACAGGTTTGTTTACCTGCCCCGTCCACAGGTCCGGCCAATCGTTGCTCCCACTGGTTGCGGTTCGCCGCTGCAGGCCAATGGGAGCTGCTGGAAGCGGCACGGGCCAAGAGACATACTGGCTGCTGCTTCCAGCAGCTCCCATTGGCCTGCAGTGGCGAACTGCGGCCAGTGGGAGCTGCAATCAGCCGGACCTGCGGAGGGGGCAGATAAACAAACTGGCCCGGCCCGCCAGGGGCTTTCCCTACAGAAGCAGCGACCCTGGTTTGAGAAACACTGCAATAGTCCTTTGTCTAGGACAGGCTGTGCTTAGGCACTGGCTGCCAAACACATTTGAGGAACATATTTCCAGCACAAATCTATAATTCTTTATACACTGCCTGGACATATCCCACACTGCTCATGAGTATTATTGCGTGTTACCAGTTTGTACGAGACACACCTTACACAACACCTGGTAGATACAGATTATGATGGCACTGAGTTGAGGCAAATGAATGTGTCAGGCTTGATGAGAGTTATGGTGTGGGGCACCCTCTGCCAGTTGGCATTCAGGGGCTCCCTGGGTCACAACTAGTAATGTAGGGAATCTTTTGCTAGTGACTGCAGGCCCAAAGGTGCCGTAAATTTGTTAGGCTGGAACTAAGTGCTCTGCTGTCTGTAAGCTCCAGCACCCTTTTCATTTCAGTTGTGCTGCTTGAGTTTGAGAAACCACCTCCCACTTCAACAGTTGAGGTTATAGGATTGCAAAAATCAACACAGCTGCATGGTTGTCCCTCTACGGAGGTGCAATGTATCCTAATGTTTTCCAATGTACATGCTCCCTCCCGCATTTTTATATGGTTGTGAGTTTGCTTTTAAAACCATTTTTTCCCCTCCCAAGCTTAACTGCATGTTTACATGCTGAGCTTGTTTCAAAACTGAGCTGTTTAGGGGAGGAAGAAAAGGCTTTTAAGAACATCCTCCAACTGGATGGATTTTTGTACAAACTTTCCAACAGAGTTCATCTTTTGCTAGAACACAATTAGTAATACGTTTAGGCTGAGAAGTGACTGCTTTGAGTGCATGAAACTGTCATTTCAGAACTGAAAATGTTTTGAAACCTTCTTAGTATTAAAAACCAGTGTGACCTCCAATATATGTGTGTTACTGGTAAAGCTCTTCTCTTTAGGGGCCTGATCCAAAATTCACTGAAGGCAATGACAAATCAATGAAATTTAAATCAGATTCTTGAATAAGATGTCTAACCTCTAGTAAATCATTGTTTTTTCCCTTGAATTACACGATCCACATCCCACTGAAATCAATGGCAGTCCTACAGATGCAGTCTTTCTGTTGACATCAAAAGATTGGTGATTTAGTCCTTAAAAATGATTGAGGAGGGTTTCTGTAGCTCTGCTTTTCCTCTGCTGCATCTGCTGTTCCCTGGTGCTTCTGCTTTTCTGTTCTCCTTTCTTA
The DNA here is from genome assembly GCF_016161935.1 of Mauremys reevesii. NCBI lineage: Eukaryota > Metazoa > Chordata > Testudines > Geoemydidae > Mauremys > Mauremys reevesii. Next base: position 26,917,340 of record NC_052635.1, on the reverse strand, counting down.
GCGTGCCGGGCAGCTGCTGCTTTTGTTTTTGGTATATGGCTAATACAATCTTGCATTAGTGCTATGATCTATATCTAGTCTTTGTGCATATAATAGTACCATGGATATGAATAATTTTCTGTAAAAACCTCAAGAAATACAAACAATAAAAATGCGGAGAATATCAGCTTTGTCAGAATGTTATTGTTTGCAAGAGAGTGACCTTGATAGTCTTCGCTCATACAACTCCTGAATAATGCCAGTGATTGGAGAGAGAGAGAGACTTTTAAAATTACAAGAAAAGTACTCAGTTGACAACCTTGGAATAGGTCTGAGCATATGCTTTGCAACAAAAGTAGTTGATGAATTTTGTCTTTCTCTGAGTTGTCTACAAAGAGATCACAACATTCTCAATGTTTTTGCCTGAGAATTGGCATCTTTGTTGAGCTAAAAATTGTTGTCTGGCCTATTTTTCACAAAAGAAGTTTCTATTTGCAATTTTAAATTTTTACCAAGTTGATTAGTCACATGGTATTATTTCCCTGACTGAATGAAAACCAGTACAGCCTGAAACATCCTTTCAGCAAATATTTGTGCATTAGAACTTAACATTTTCTTCTAATGAGCAAAGTGTGCCAGTGATAATAGGGTTAGACAATACCATGCCTGGTATCAGTGAAATTAGAATCAATATTGCTGCCAAGATTTTACACAGTATATGACACTGTTTGCTTACTTGTTACAGTGGAGAACTCAGAAATATTTTATTTATTATAAATAACATATGCCCCTCATTATATCTGTTGGATATTACCTTGCCTGAATGCATAGAGCTAGATCAAAAGGGGTTGTTAAAGGAGCCACAAAAGGCAAAACTATGGCCTAGATAAGGAAGTCTCCTCAAACAATAGCCAGGTTTATAACCATGAAAAATGATTCCTCAGCCCTGACTCTGGGCACAATGCTGTTTGCAAAGGCTGAGACTCTGGACATCAAAAAGACATTGATCTGTTAAAGGTGCCCCTGGCAGAACAGGAGGGGGGAAGTTGTCGGCTCAGCTGGAAGCTGATATAGAGATACACACAGAGAGTAGGCTTCAGTCTGACCCAGAGACCAAGAAACATGGTCTGCAGGAAGCAGTTTACAGCTTGGTTCTAGAGAGAACGGGGCAGACATCAAGGCTAAGCCATGTCTACTTTGCATTTGAGAGGAATGCCAGGCATAGGTAAGACAGCATGTGCATAGGACTCCATTACTTTTAAACGGAATGGTTGGACTGTGGGGCCCTGTCCCAAAGAGGAGTGGGGACACAGCCTGCCACTTGAAAGGGGTACACTTGGGGTTCTGGAAAAGGGGTGTCAGAAGGGGCAGTCTACCCAGGGACCATGACGGTTACCATGGTGGTAACAGTTTTGCTTTATTACGTTTTAGTCTCTACAAGTCCTGATGAGCTGCTCTGGGAGGGTGCAGTTTTTGCCTGGGTTCTCATTTCTCAATCAGGCAGGTCTAAATGCGCTGTTGAAATAATTAACAGACAAATATAGAACATGCTGGTTTAACAACAAAAATTGTTCAAACAGTCCTCAGAGAATCCCCAGAATGAAGTCCACAACCATAACACAAGCTCATACTCAGCCTGGTCCTTCTGCCACACACGGAGCTCTCCTTCTGTCCCTCCAAAGCCACCAGACCCAGCCCTTTCTAGTTGGAGCTTGGAACCAGTCTTTTTCCTCCTATCACTGACACCCAACAGTTTCTGCAGCTCTTTATAAGGAATCTCCCGATCCAACACAGGGGTATGCACAGGTTCCAGAATTCAGGGCAGCTTTCCTTACCTTGATTATTGGCTCCAAGTCCTGTACTCCTTTCCATCTCCCCAATCCCTGTAGAGATGAAGGTAGATGGTGGCAGGTCCATTTCTTCCACTTTCCAGTAATTGGAGGTTGCAACTGCAGATTGTCTCATCCTCTCCTACCAGAGGGGATGTGGAGAGCTGGTTGGTGTATGCTCTCTTTTCACTCCCAAAGGTGCAGTATGCATTAAAGCCTTTATTCCCATCCATCCTCATGCCATCAGGAGCTGGCCCATTGGACTGAGTGATAGCATCCATTTGCAGATAGTAACTCTGCTAGTTTTTGCTACTCAGAACTGATGTCGGGCACCTCTCCAAACACATTATGGTGGAGCATTCACAAAGTATATTTTGGAGGGAATCAAGCAGAACTGAGTCATGGTAGCACTGACCAAACTTACCAGTGTCACTAGAAATATTTAAAGGGTTGCCGTTAGTAGTGAAACCCATCACAGTGGCTTTATGCAAACGCTTTTTTAAAAAAGTGTGTTGATTTAAATTTATTTTTGGATGTATCAACAGTAGCAGTGCATGTCAATTTTTACCTCAGTGAGGTACCAAGTTGTGATGCTTACTACTTGGATTTGCTCCAGATTTCTGTGGATAATAGTAAAGTGGGACCAAAGATCATTTTGGGTTGCTTGTATTTCCTGCACTACTGGAAAGAGATTTCCCCTATAAGCTACCCACATGCCATGCTCAGCCTTGCCTCTGGTTCTCTTTAGGCTTAAAGAGCTTGAAGCTGTTTGCAAAACAGATGAGAGAAAAGCTGCTGATGCATATAGTTTTTCTTTCTTTTATGCAGACTGGGAAGGTTTCTAGTAGCATTTGGGTATTTGTGAAGAGCCCTCTGCTGCTGTGGAGGATTGCCAGAAACAATGCAATTCAGCTGAAAAACAAATTGGAGAATTTCCCCTTAACTTGTGTTTTTCTTTTGCATACAGGCAGAATACACCTGTGCAAACTGCTAAATCCTGAGCAGCACTTTACAATTCTCACAAACCCAGAAATGAGTGTTCTTGGTGCTTTCAGAGATCCTCAGAGCATTTTTCAAACGCTCATGTATTAAGTCTCAAAGCACCCCTTTTACAGGTGGGAAACAGAGGCAGAGAAGTCTTAAGTGAGTTATCTGCAAGATTATCCTTCTCAGCAACTTGCTATTTAATCTCTGGTTTTAGCAAACCAAACCATGTCAGAGATGTTGGGTTCAGGGCCGGTGCAACCATTTAGGCGACTAGGCAGTCGCCTAGGGCGCTGGCATTTGGGGGGGGGTCATTTTCTTCGGCAGCGACTGCGGCAGCCGGATCTTCGGCCACCCCGGTCGCTGCCGGCATTTAGGCGGAGGGCGCTGGGGCAGGGGAGTGCGGGGAGGGCTGCCTGCAGCAAGTAAGGGAGGGGGGCGGCATGCAGGGGAACTCTCCGCACCAGCTCACCCCTGCCCTGCCTCCTCCCCGAGCACTCCGTGGCTTAGGTGCCGCAAGCCTGGGAGGTGGGAGAAGTGAAGCAGCCACGGCATGCTTGGGGTGCTCGTGCATGGAGCAGGGGTGAGCTGGGGCGGGGGGGTGCCTCAGGGTGGAGGGTGGGGAGCTGCTGCGGGTGGGGGGGAGGGCGCAAGGTGGAAGTTTCGCCTAGGGCGCGAAACATCCTTGCACCAGCCCTGGTGGGTTACTAGTTGATGTCTTCTTTAGAATGCACAGAATGTTTTAGTGAGAGTCTTCCCATACCAAGTGTTTTAGGAATCTTCATTTCTCTTTCATGATTTACTCGTAGTCACTGTACTAAGTAATCGACCCAGTCGTGCAAACCCTTGCTGACTTGAGCAGTTCCTACTCATGCACATAAAGATTTGTAGATTGGGAAAATGCAGTCTATAGCCACACTGCAGCTTGGAACACTTTTTCTGTTGCAACTTTATGCAGAATCACAGCAAAGTTTTTGCAAAAAGATTGTGTGGAGAAAAAACACTTTTGGGCATGCAGTCGTGCTTGCTTTCTATTTGGCAGTCGCTTGTTGACTTTTATCCTTTGCATAATATAGCAGATGAAACCTCACATAATATACCTTTCACAAACAAATAAGCTTCTCGACCATACCCTGGGATAGGTAAGTATTCTATTTTACACATGGATAATCTAAAGGCCCAGAAAGACTAAATGACTTGATCAGAGTTGTACAGCAAGTTAGTGGCAGAACCGTTCTCTCCATTCTAGAGGCAGACCATGGCATGGCATTGTTCATACATGCAGTGTTGTGACATTTTGTTTTCTGGGGGAGGAGGGGAAGAAATGTGTATTTTTTACTCTTTACATTACCCCTGCATCATACTTCCTGTGCTTTGGACTGGAGAGACATTGGCTGTACAATAATTCTCTGTAACACTCTGGATCAATTTCTTCCAGCCCGCTGGGGAAAACTGATGCTATTTAATTTGGAAGACGGTGGTTTAAGGTCACTTGTTTTCCTTCAGAACAATAAAGTTCCTCCTCAGAGAAATTCGTGAATCACAGGATCAACTCCTTGCTCGAGTGCTCCAAGTGTAGGGGAACATTTCTACAGATGCAAAGGCTTCATGTAGTCCAGGAATATAGGGGAGAGGAGGAGTAACTTGTTTCCATATTGCAGCTGGAGTAATTGTGGGGAGGTGATATGATATTCCTGAGAACTACAGTTTTCTTAATTTCATGCCGGGGCTGGGAATGGTGCACCGGGTGTGAATGGACAGTGATTATTTCCCAGCATCTCTCTCTCACCCTCTTTTCTTTCCAACTGATGCAAAGAGTTGTAGGTGCCAGTGGCATGAAGTGAGCTCCCCTAGTAACGGCAACAATCCAGATCAGTGTTTTACACTCATTCTATGTCTTTGCATCCCAGTACCACATGATGGATGTCTCCAGGGGGGTACTCACTGACAGCAGCTGTTGGTTGAAATTTTTAACGGGCCTTTGGTAATTAAAACTCAAGGATCGTCAGATATTTAAGATCCATTAAAATGAAGTAACAGATGTTTAGATTGGCGCAAGGCAGGGAAGAGGGAGCGTGAGAATTGTAAGTGAGCCAGTGTTGAAATAGGAGCAGAGGATGGTTCTGTTTGAGACAGTGGTATGAATTACCTTCATGAGATTCACACTTGCATAGGATCTTCTCATTGCAGCCCCATATCTGGCCAGAGTCAGTTGTCCTCAGATTCACTACAAGAACCCTTTGTGCTGGTTCCCACAGCACATCCAAAGAGGTGCCAGTGGAATTGGTGCAGTGGTATTCTGGGCACTCTTGCAACCAGTTCCTCTACATATGTCAAGTCATTGAGCAAATCCACTTCAGAAGAACGGAGTTCATTCTCCAGCAGCTATCTTCCAAGGGCAGCTCTACCTTTCAAGTTTTACTGGCATAACTGTGTGTGTTGGGGTATGAGTTTTTGCCAATAGTTATGCTCCTAAAAGCTGAATGTAGTTGCAGTTATCAGTATAGCTTATTTCAGTTTCTGAAGTCAATTAAGCTATGCTGGTATAACTGCCTACACAAGGGGGTATTGCTATTTTAATTAAAGTGCCAAGAAGTCCAAGTGTATGTAAGACCTAGGTATTTTTAGTGTGTGTAACACAGTGAGGACCAGATTCAGACTGGTGCTTCTGGACTCTTCTAAGATAGACTAAGTGACCGTGGAAGCTAGCACTGCATTGTCCTATGGACCAAGTGTTGGAAACTCCCTTAATACTTTGTTAGCATTTATCTGACATGCCTAAAGTACTTTACCAATATCTTTAAGCATCATTAGCCCCATTTTATGGGCAGAGATACTAAGGATATGCAGGAAGTCTTAAGCAGAGGCAGAATAGAACCCAAGTCACCTGAGTCACAGTTCAGTGCCCTGTATCCTCTGTACTATGCTACAGCTGTTTGAAGCTGGAACACTTCCTCTACAACTTCTTGTAGAAATAGTTGATATTTCTGATTATTTTGCACCCCTTGAATAGGAATATCAGAAAGTATTGCTGTTCAGCAATGGAATACTGTGTGTGTGTGTGTGTGTGTGTGTGCGCGCACGCGCACGGCGAGAGGTGGGGGGAAAGCATACAGACAGCATGTGTGGTTGAAGGTTAGGGTTCATATCCATTGATTAAGCTGTATGGTCCAGGACTGGAATAGGGAGTTAGTGCTGCAGTTCAATCTCTGAGGTGCTTAGACAGCTGTGTGTGGAGAAACTCACAGCACAGTGTGTGCCTGGCTTTCTACTACTAAACCACACTTTCCCAGGCATTGAAAGATCAAACTGAAACACCCTCCCCCCTGATTTTAAAGCAACAGCTCACAGAGTAGAAAAAATGCAATTAAACACCAATTTTTAGTAGGGCATGTGCACACTGGGAACATTTGTTCATTTACAGCAGTGACAAAGCCACTGGCCTCAAACTCACTGCAATCTAATTTTTTCCTCTATTAACTGTTTCTACAGTTGACTCTTCAGCTGAACTTTGCAGCTCCTTTCAATTACATTAAATTCATGGTCGTGATTTTGCAGCTGAGAAATGCCTGCTAGAAAATTGCAGCACACCCAAATGTGGCAGTTCACTGAAGTCTCACAGCTTGGCTTCTGCACTGTATAGGGGTATTTGAGACAGACCAGATGGAGTATGGAAATCCAGGCCTTGGAGAGTGAGGAGCAGTGCATTGTCCCAAGAGCTCTCTCTCAGTGCAGATGTAGCAGGGGAGATGGAGGTTGTATGCTCTTGGGGCTAACAAAGAGAATAAGGGATGATGAAATCATTGTCATTTTAAGTTTCAGCCATAAGGGATCCCATCAAAAGTACATTAATTTAACTCTAAGTTCCAATAAGTCAGGTTAGAGTTATCCCTTCAGAAAATCCACCTAAAGAGTAAAAAGTCATCTGGCTGAAACCCTGGGGTTGAGATCTAAACAAACCATTCAGTTATGAAAGGGACTGAGCACTATAGCTCAGTTCTATGGTCACTGAGTTACCACTCACCCCTCTTCCTGCCAGATTTAAACAAAGGGAGGAAGACTACCCTGTCCACTTCACTTCCTCTGGCCAGTAGCAAGTGAGAAGAAACCAAAAAACCCCACATTAAAAACCACCCAGTATTTAGCGGTTTCCCATTCTTTAACGGAAAGCTCCCTGGCTACCTGTGTTGCAGTAGCATGTTCCTAATGCCAGACAATGCTATACAAATATATAAAAAACTACACTTTTATAAGCTCCTTTCATGTGACCTAAAATTGAGCCCGCTAGCGGCCAGAAGGGTCCTGTGTCTACTTCTGATTTCAGAGAAAGTTTTTCCAGAAAAACTGTCCTGAGTTTAGAATAGCCAACTTTCCACTCTGAGACCAGGGAAACTGAAAGGAGGGAAGCAAGAAGTTAATTCTTCAGTGTGCGGCCTGTGGCTGGGTGTTTTTCTGTTGCGGTTTTGTATTAAAATACCTTATTGATTTACATGTAAGGATACATTTAAGTTAGCCTTCAAACATATCTATGTAACATAACATGGTCAAACATACTCCCTGAGTTCCCGCATTGTGGGAGCTTGCTCCATTTTTCCTATCTCTACCCTCTTCCTTTGAGGAATTTATTGTAAGCCACTAATCAGAGTTTTGTAGGTGCAAGCTCTAAACACTTGCTCACCTAGACAGACATTGGCCTTTGAAGTGCGTGCATTTGTTTGCATCTGTATAATGCAGGTGCATGTATGTACATCTGAAACTTTGCGGGAGGGCTGGATGCTGCATATGTACTCCTGTACACGTTAGATGTGTGCAAATGGCTGCACATTATTTAGAAGCAAAGTTAGACCATATGTCTCACTCATGTGAGAATGACAGAAGCAGCAAGACAACTTTACTATTTTGGCACCTATTGGTGTGATGCTTTCGTGTAGTCTGAAGAAACCAGTGGTATATTTATATAAATGCACAGTTGAGCCTCATAAGGACAGAAATTGATACATCCTTCTATAAGACAGGTGATGTTTCCTAAGAAAAAGTTGGGAAAACTAACCAATATTGAACATGGGGTTAGAGTTCTTTTGACAGAAGGTGGATGTTTGCTACTTGGAAGAGGGGAAACAAAATCTATGACCTCTGAGGTGTTTCTCTCTCTCTCTCTCTCCCCCCCACCCCCGCGAATGTCTGTTCAGTGCAGCACATTAAACATTTGGGACATAAAGGGAAGGCAGTTTATCCATTAGCTTCTGATTTTTCTTCAACAAAACAAGACTTCCTATTACTGTTTTTCTAGCTCAGCTTTAGTGACATTATGGACCTTATTGTCAGCCTACTATTCAACAATCCTTTTTAAAATCAAGTTTGGGTTGTAACAATTATTTGCTTAGTTATTAGGGGGCACAATGTCATCCTGACATCTGGATGTCTATTTTGAAGAGGTATTAAAATTCTTAGAGGCTTAAATGACATGAATTTTACCCAGTTCTCTGTGAGGGGAAAAGAGATGCCAGTCTGAAGGCCCTGTAGCAAAGCTGCAACTCCAGCATATAGTTCTGCAACAACTTCTGCTTCAGTTTTCCCCACAGTCCTTTGGCCTTCTCTGGTCATGGCAGTGACTTGGCCCTCTGGCTGGGCCACGTCACAAAGTCCAGCCTCTTTCTAGGGCCTTAGAGCCATTCACCAAAGTATAACTAATGTCTATAAAAATAATCCCCAACCTTCACCTAGGTAGGCTCAGCTGGCAGCCATCTTGTCGCAAGCCTGCCTCCACTGCTCTAGGCTGCCCTCCTGTCTAACCACAGACTTCCGTGCCTTGATCAGCTCCACAGTGCAGGACTGGCACACTCCTTGCCTCACTCACAGGTTCAGGCAGGCTACCGCACATCAGGGCTCCTGTCTCCAATCAGGCTTCCAACTCACCACTGGAGAAGCAGCTCTTCTCCGCTTTGTTCTCCTTCCTCCTTCTCAGCCTTCTTTCAAGCTGCTTCTTGGAGAGAGGGAACTCCCTGGCTCATCTCTTCTGGTGTGCTCCCTCCTCTTTATGGAACATCCAACTCCCCCCAGCAGGGCTTTGCTTCTAAAAATGCCTGGCCCACTTTCCAGGTGCCATCAGGCAGATTAATTGGTCTTTCAAGTTCATATTAACCCTTTCATGAGGTGTGTAGGATAAGCACCCCATCTCAGGTCCCTTAGTAGTTTATTAATCTGGGAAGGGTAATACTGCCCTTTAGTGCATCCATGTGCTTTGCAATGGACAGAGTGCAAGGAACAGGGGAGATCAGTTAGATCCATGCAGTCGAGATTCCTGTGACGTTCTTGGATACCTGGGTGTGACACAGCTGATGGACAGTAAATTAAAAATGCATGCACACTTGTCAGCAATTTTCTATGTATTCAGTATTGGTTTGCAGCTAATTCTAACTTTGGTTGTTTAGCTCCACCATTTTAGAATGCTGATGTACCAGTCATGGACTTCACTGTTAAAATTACATTTCATATTAGATTTTCTTTTAAATGGATTCCATCAACGTGCTACATAGCCTTATTACCATAATAAGGCAACCCTAGGGGGCCATTGTTGGGAATGTAATTGCAGAGCAGAGGCACTCTCATATTTGTGCATAACCTCTGGCTGGTTATCTGTGATCTCGTGCCCCATGGTGTACTATTGCTTTGCATAGAGCTGGCACAGAAACCTAACACATTGACATTGGTAGATTTGCTTTTCTGTATTTTGGCCGGTATAAGTCATTCAAGTATAGCTTCAAACAGTTAGGCATATGTAGCCATTTGATGCACGAAGACAGATATTTTGCCTTTCTTTGCTCTTCTTGAACGGGGGTTTATTTCCATTTCACAGGGAGTGCCATGAGTAATGTTCCAAAATGTGTGGGGAAGGGGTTGTTCTTCTGAAAAGTTGATAAATCCTTAGCAATTCTCATAATTTCTCCCCTCCTTTTTGTCTAGCTGGTCCAAAGACTGTCCATGTGAAATGCTAGGAAAATATGCTATAAGAAACAATCCTACACAAGAAGTGGGATAGATCAGATGATCTTCCAGGGCTAATTTCTATGGATTTTCAAAAGGGCAGAAGGCCAGAATCATGTACTTAAACTGCAGTTTTTGCACAAGACATGTCTAGCTGTCTGTCTAGCTGCCATTTGTGCCTATAAATATCCCATTTGCAAATGGTTACAGTATTTATGCAGGTGCTCCCAGGGAGACCTAGGATAAGACTGCTCTGTTTCCCAGAGATGTATATGCAAACTTGAGGGAAGGCAAAGGTGGCTTTAAGTAACTTTTGTGTGCTCTCTCTCTCTTGGATGGGTGCAGATCCAAGGATAATTTACAACAGATACTGATCTGTAGCCCTGAAGGCTTTCCCCCTCCCACTCTCAGCACTCCCCCACACCAGGGCTTGCGAGCATGGGCATCTGGACAGCATATGTGCAACTCTTCCCCTGCTGGGGAAGCCCATCCCAGGGCTTGTATAATTTCCATGTGCTGCACCTGTTCACATTTATATAGTGCTCTTTATCTCAGTCAGTCTATAGCTCTCAGCCCTAGCAATAGCTTTTCATTAGTGCAGAGTAGTATGTAGTTGTGCAAGTATAGGAGGAATTTGGAGGTACTCCTCTGAAAATCATGAAATCAGCCTTTGGGGGAGTTCCATGTGGAATTGTCCGCCCTAGGGTTCCCTTAAGAAACCAGCATTACAGTTGCCCAAAATTGTCTTAAGTACACTTCAGAGAACTTTTCATGAGAAGTGAAGTGTGCCTTGGTTTATTTGGGGATAGATTTTACAGCCATACCTTCTCACACACTTCACTCCAGAGGATTTTCTCTGTCTCAGAAGGATGAAGGGCTAAGTCAACATGGCTGGCATGCAAAGGTGTAGGTCCAAGAAGCATAGTTTGGGAGAGAAAGGAGAGTTTTAAGTGCAAAGTGGATTTTATCCAGAAAATTTCTAAACACATTTGAGAAAATATGGAAGGGCTTAACCCCTTTTGTAAAAAGAGAACTCAATCTTAGATTAGCAACAAAATTCAGTTTAGAGGCTCTTTAAACTGGGATGCAGTCAATCTGCTGACACTTAACCAATATTGAAGGAACATATTCTGATCCTCAGTATAGTCACTAATACCACATATTAGTGGTATCTTTCATTTTGAATTTTTGCTAAAGGTATGTAAATCCTGTTCAATCTATCACAGATACCTCTGCCCATTTCTATTTGGGTTATGTGACCCTAGCTAGTTTCTAGGAAATTCACTAACTAGATAATGATTGTTTCAAAAAAGGTCCAAGCAAGCTTATTTTCTCTGTGAAGATCTCTGCTTTCAGATAAAGCTTTAATTAAATTAAAGGTAGTAGTAGAAATCTTTCAAATTTACTAATGGAAAATCTGTAATAATTAGAAACAAGATAGGATGTTTACTTATACAGAAATGTAGTCCTGGAATGCCAGAGTATATCACAGTTGGGAAGGTGTTATCTAAGGCACCAACATTGTTAAATGTTGTGCCTGTCAAAAGAGGTTTTCTAAAAATTTAAATAGCTTATCCCTTTTTTGAAAACAGCAAGCATGTGAGCCAGCGTGATCTTGAGCTTAATGTACATGAACAGGATTGTAAAAATCTCTCAAGATTCAGTGGAGGCAAAGACAAGCTTGTAATAACCCATCATTAATTAGTTTTATTAGTAACTCATGTCTTCATCACTGAGGTTTCATGTCCACAATAGTTATTTTAAATCTGATCAAGTCAGCTGGAGACTTGCCTGAGGAAAGACTTTAGAGCCATTTATCCTGATTATATTTTTCTCATTCTTTCTTCTCTCTCTGTAAACACCATTTCTGTCTGCAAACACATTGGAGATCAAATCCAGTTTAATGATTGCCCAGTTTCATTAAACGGTCCTGATCTTAAACATTAGATGCCTCGTACTTGTGTGTGCGGTTCCTGATGCACCCAGAATTCTTCTTTGAGAGTCAGACGGAAGAGGATGAAACTTCTGGTCCTGAACCAGAACTGAATGACCTTGTCAGGATGGAACTACCCAAAGAGTAAGGCAGAGCTGTTTGCCATCAATTCCAGTTGGTCATGCAGTCCATATGAAGGAAACCTATGACAATGTGGCGCTTTGTGGTGATTTTGAAGGTTGTTGCTCTCTTGCTTGGTCAGATCCCACACTACATCAGAAAGATTGGCCACTCCGACAGAGTTGGCAATAAATTTTCTTGGAAACAACAAGGCAGACAACTACAGGTTGTTGTGAATAGACTAAACTATCTATAATAGTTTTTGCCTTTTTTTTTTCATATAAATTTTTTATATATAACCCTTTGCTGATTTTTAAAGTGTTACATAAACAGTATTATCATAAAAGCAACCATAAACACACAGAAAAGACCTAGTTTTACAATTTATGATTAAACTCTACTATCTATACAATATACATAGACATAAAATGTAAAAACTTAAACATTATCAGTGTGATACTGCAGTGATTTTTGCCCTTGTCTGGACATTAATATCAAAGTGCACTTTCTAGGAGAGGGGTGTGTGTGTGTGTGTGTGTGTGTGTGTGTGTAAAACAAAACAAACAACTCTGTTGCATTGTGTGCTGATAGGAGGGGATGAGTTCTAGAGCCAAGTTACTGTAGAATTTTTGCATCCACACTATGGAATAATGTAGGATTTGTAGCTGGGGCAATAGATGGGATTAGTTACAATCCAACATGTTTTTAATACATACGGAAATGGGCACTGAGCGGGAGGGGGAATATGTTTTCACTTGGGCCAAAGCCCAACCTCTTAATTAGGCCAACAGATTGCTGGTAGCCAGCCCCACCTAACATGAGCTGTGTAGAATCCTAGAGTTAGACCAGTGGCTCCCAAACTTGTTCCCACTGCTTGTGCAGGGAAAACCCCTGGCGGGCCGGGCCGGTTTGTTTACCTGCCGCGTCCGCAGGTTCAGCCGATCGCGGCTCCCAGTGGCCACGGTTCGCTGCTCCAGGCCAGTTGGAGCTTCTGGAAGTGGCGCGGGCTGAGGGACGTACTGGTTGCCACTTCCAGCAGCTCCCATTGGCCCGGAGCAGCAAACCTGCAGATGCAGCAGGTAAACAAACCGGCCCTGCCCGCCAGGGGCTTTCCCTGCACAAGCGGCGGAACAAGTTTGGGAACCAGTGAGTTAGAAGGTACCACAAGGGTCATCTAGTTTAATCCTCTGCCCAGATGCAGGATGACACTTTCAGATTCTTTATAGCTTTTGGTGTAGAGCTAGGGAATAGTGGAGGGCAAGAATCGGAGCAGTGATGGGAGGTTGCAGCAGGGCAGGAGTTGGGAGAGTATTCTGCACCCTGTGCCAACCTTTGCCACTTAGGGCTGTATTCCCTGGCGGAAGGGTCCGAATAGGGAGGACTAGGCTGTGCCGGACAGACTGGGAGTGGATGCAGGGATAGGGAAGGGACTAACATGCAGCCAGTGCTGCCTCTGGCTGGTTAAATGATTGTCAAGGAGCCAGAGGCAGTGGAAGGGGGGTGGGGGAGAGCAGGGCTGTAGAACCTGGGTGCTGTGAGAAATAATTTTAACAGAGGAAATAAACTGCATCAAAACTTCCTCAATGCCGAGTTCAGCTACACTCAAACCTTTGAAAACCAGGAAATGAAGAATTAAGGTACACACCAGCCCCGCAATGCAGCCTTAAAATTGTCCTGTTTGAGTAATGCCTCAACTTTGCAATAACATGCCTGCTAACCTCTGTACCCTTACAGATGCTACAAGCCACTCTGGGAACAGATCACATGAGCGCTGTAGGACGAAGTCTGTCCTCATCTTTGCTATGGCTAAACTCAGGGTTAGGTCCAGATGTAGCAAACAGGAGATGCCCTGTGCCCCAGCCCTGAGCCTACTCCACACAAATCACCTAAGACTTGTAAAATGCTACCACCCTTATTAGCCTTGCCTGGAGGCTTCCTCCTGAGACATTTTCTTCGATACCTCACTGACTCCAGACACCAGTCATATATACCACTGAGCTGACAGTCCCGTGACAAGATGATCCCTGTGTGCTGCTACTGACACAGCCTACTTGCCACTGAAGTGAGGCCTTGGTGGTACGAGTGCATCCTTTGTCATATCAGGGTCCCAGATCTGCCAGGCTGCTCCAACTGATTCCTCCCCCATTCAGTACAGCTACACTAACACAGCAAATGCAGCTGGAGTGCATGCAGATAAATGCTGCAGTTCAAATCTGTGGGACAACACAAACAATGGCATCTTCTCATAGTCCCCCATGTCTATTTATGAAACCAGCATAACTGGTTTCCCGGTGGCTATTGCCAACTCCAGGGGAAGAGCTGAGGTTGTGGTACTGGGGTGGCATATACCTTTATTTTCATTTCCCAGCATTCAGAGTTTGTGTAGCAGAAACCTCAGCACTGGAAGTAAATGAGCTTTAATGACTTTGTTAACCTAGAAAGGGGACCATTCCAAAAGAATGATTACTGAGATATATTTGGCCTGATTTTTATTTTAGAGGTTAGAATAACTAATGTATTCACTAAATCAATGTGCATACTTTTCTTGCATTTGAGTACAGACGAGTTGCTGTCTGCATATATTTTTCTTTCTCCTCCCTATCCTGAGAAAAACTGAAATGGAAAGGGAAAATGTACCACTGAAGCAAAACCCGGGCTGCACAGTTTTCTCCAGGCTAAACTTAACAAAATATAACTCCCTTACAGTTTTCCAGGTCTCTGTGTTTATTCTCTTTACTCCTTATGCTAACAAGATCAGAATTCCCAGTTAAGTATAGCCTTTCCTTTGTCCATATTCATCTTATTCACAGTTCTGAGAAATATGAATTCTTGTCACAGATGAGTGTTTCCACATGCAATTAAATTAAAATTTTAACCCAACTGGGACCTGAGCTTCAGGTTTCTGTTCAGTTATCCTATTTATCTAATCTTAATATAATCCTAAAGAACTGTAATATCGTCATGTGTACCACACTCTTCTCTTTGGTATCAGATAAGAGAATGCTCACCTCTCCCACCCCTCAAATGAAATCCTAAAAAGAATGGGGTTTCCTCACTAACATTTGGCCGTTCAGCATTCTTGGATGTGGTATTTCAGTCATTTAGCTTTTATATTCTTCCCCCGTTTCCCTTCAAACCTACCACCGACACTAATACCTTGTCTACACTAGAGGGCTAAGCGAATGTAAGTTACGCAACTTAGGGCTTGTCTACACTACAGGACTCAGTGGAGATCATGGTGGCAATGGGTCATTCATGTGGTGTGGAGCGATTCTGGGGCCGGGGAAAGCACAGACTGGTGGGACCGCATAGTGCTGCAGGTCTGGGATGACAAAGACTCTTGAACTGTGTGACTTGCTGTCCCCTGCCCTGAAGCGCCAGGACACAAGGATGCGAGCAGCCCTGACTGTGCAACTGCTCTCAGGGTAGTGACTGTCGAAATGTCCAGGTCATCAGATGGGACACCCCCCTATCTGCACCAGCCCCCCAGGCCCAGAGTACATTTAACCGAAAGGCTACTTTTTCAATGGTGCTGCAAGCTGTGGTGGACCATAGGGGACGTTTACCAACATCAATCAGACTCTCTGGTGTGTTTAGCGCCTCCCAGGCAGGCACTTTTTCCGGACACAAAAAAACGGGTTGGGGATGTGCAGATGCCTACAGTGATGGCTCATGAATACAGGTGCCTTGGACACTGAAAAGGAACTCTTCAACTACCGGCTGAGCAAGTGCAGAATGGTGGTGGAGTGTGCTTTACATCAAAGAATATCCCCGTATATTTTGCTGCTTGCTGTGTGCTCCACAATCTCTGTGTTGCCTGGCTGCTGTGCTGATCAGCCAGACACAGACACTGAGAGAATGAGAGAATATCCAGCGAGAGGAAGCGGCATGAGGAGGAGGCTTTGGCGAAGTTTAGAGCAGGCAGAGGGTAACCTGTGACACTTGATTTTGAGAGAGCCTGACTGATCATAAACCAAGTTTCCCTTTTCCAGGACGTTTTTTTTAAAACTAACATGTTTTAGTATTAATAATAAAAATCTTTCGTTGACTTTGCATTTCTGTTTCTTCGTTGAAACATGGAAGCATTCTGTGGTGGTTTCTTTTGGGGGTCGGGGGCTGGGGGAGGGGGAGGAGGAATGGTCCAAACGGATGGAAAGGAAGAAGAAGCCTGCCTTTACATTCAGGCACCAGGAGGACCAGGACCCACAAAAACCGGAGGGGCACACACACACACACAGACCTGGTGCCCTGGTGCTGCACTCTGTGTGTGCCTGTGCCTGACCCCCCCCCCCCCCCCTGTACCCTGGTAATGTGGGGCTATGCACTGTAAATAAAAATCCCCCACAAAGTCCAGCAAAAAACTTTTTAATAACATTATACACAGTGGGGGGTTTGGATTTGGGGACTGATCTGATAATGGAAGAAGAGAAGAAATTTACAAAATTTACAGCGGTGTCTTGTGTTACAGCGCGCTGCTGTGCAGTGAGTGTTTCTCCACGGCCCCCCCGCCCCCCTCCTTCTGTCACTTTGGGTGAGGGGGACAGGACTTGCCTGCTGGTCCTGCCGCCCACTATCCTCTCCTTCCAGGTGGTGTGTGCGCTGCTGCTGACACTCTCCTCGACGACTCTCTCTCTGCCGCCGCCTCTGCTCTGAGCTGGGCATCAGTTCCTGGAACATGTCGTCCCTTGTCTTTTTTTCCTTGAACAAATACATGTTTGCCAACAGTAAACACAGTCTAGTCATTTTCAGTTAAGAATGCATCCCACACAAAGTCCTGGTAAGCCTTACAGCACAGACTGCTCAGATAGTGCTTAGCTGTGCTCTCCTGCTGGAGGCAATGTGCAAAGCAGAAAAGAACCTCCCCAAGAAAACCCTCTGCTGAGCTTTTCCAGCTGCTCTCGAGAGCTTTTTGAAATATCCCCATCAGATCCTCTTCCCGGTCACTCCATGCTGGGGACCTCTTTCTATTCTGGGATTGCGGACTCCTCTGCTGGAGAGCTCTGCATTCATTTCCTGGTGTGCAGAGAGAATCCAAGCTCGGAATGCTGTCCAGCGTCAAACAAGTGGTGAACTGTGGGGATAGCTCCCGAGCTGCTAAGTTCGATAGCATCCACACCAAGCCTAATTCGGACCAGGCCTTACATAGCTAAAGTCAATGTAGTTTATGTTGACTTAGTGCAGTTTAGACACCGCGTAATGTCGGTGGGAGATGCAGTCCTGTCAACATAGCTTCTGCCTCTTGTTGAGGTGGAGTACTGAAGTCAACGGGAGAGTGCTCTCTCATTGACTTATTGCATCTTCACCAGACCCACTAATGCTGCTGGATTGATTGCAGCAGCGCCGATTTAACCTGTAGTGAAGACAAGCCCTGAGGCCCAGCTCCTCAAAGGTATTGAGGCTCCTAACTTCCATGAATTTCAGTTAGGCCTGTGGATTTCAATGAAAGTTAAGAGCCTCAGTACCTTTGAGGATCTAATTCTCCCAGTACGGATAATTTACATGCAAAGTTTCAAAGCTGACATTTTAAACTAGGATTAAAAATGGTGATCAGAAAATGTATTAAAAATTGTAGAATCCTAAAATCTTCCTTCAAAAGTCACTTTTTGGACTGAAATTTAGCATTAGAAATTTGAGGCCCAAAAGAAAAAATGCCCTAAAGTAAGGAACTTCAAATGGGAAACTTTTTGCAAGCTCAGCTATATATTTTGCTACCCAGTGTGTGTTGTAATACACATGCAGCATGGACAGAACTGTCATGATCAGTTTCTAAGTGAAGTCTAAGCTGAACATGAATTGTAAATAAGCAAATACATTAAAAAATGTGAATGACTTACTGTAAATTAAAAACCTGAGCAGATAGTGTTGAGTTGTGCAAAACACACCAATTGATGGTTGCTGCTTGTCAGCATAAATGGATGAAGGCAAACATCCTCAAACTCCTTAATGAACTGAACAGCAGGATTGCAGCTGTGAAATGGCTGGAATTAGCCTGACGGTCATGATTGTAAATTTGTCACTGGCCATAGCCAGCTGAGGGCATTTCAAATGGATGGATAGAAGGAACAGAGGGGAACAGAGGAAGCATGATCAAGACTATCTGGGTTTGAGCATGTGTCCGCAAACTGGGCAGAGGTGTAAATTGTTGCATCTTGCTCTGTCCATTGACAATACACCTTTACCCTGATATAACGCGACCTGATATAACATGAATTCAGATATAATGCAGTAAAGCAGCGCTCTGGGGGCGGGGGCGGGGCTGCACACTCCGGTGGATCAAAGCAAGTTCTATATAACACGGTTTCACCTATAATGTGATAAGATTTTTTGGCTCCCGAGGACAGCATTATATCAGGGTATAGGTGTACAAATGTTTCCTCTACAGTTATTGGATTTTTTTTCTTCCCATTGCAAATTTTGAGATGTCTCTATAGAGGTAATTGAATTTTTCTTAATGTTATAGTATGCTTCCCCGCCCCCCCTTTTTTTCTTCTCCCAGCTGCTGCCATGCTTTAATATAAAGTTTAGGATAAATTAGCATCCAGGTCTCTTCTGAACATGTGCCATGGATCAAACATTTTAGTGGGAGCTCCATGGTTGGTTGTACTTAAACACTCTCTGTTGCCTATCTGAGCTCACTTGCATATCACAAGCAGGGAACTTTGTTCAACAGGAAAGAAGCTCGCTGTATTTTGAAGAGTTCATATCTACTGTTAGATTAGGATCTATTTCTTTGCTCTTGGCACATATTGTAGTTTGTTTGTTTTGCTACTTTCCCCGGGGAATTTACAAACATCCACAACACACAAGTCTGGAGGCCAAAAGTGAGCAGAGCTTTCCATCATTCCCATGTTCATGCCATGCTGCAGAAGAGACCCGGGCTCTCAGCTCACCCTACTTCTGCTGTGATCCCTGAAAAGCATTCTGGGTAGTGCCATGCAAATGGATGTTATGGGGAGGGGGGAGGCACAAATAATGAAAATATGATGGAACAAATGAGCTAAAAAATTCAGGATGCCAAGATAGCAGAGCTTGTCTCTGGCTCCTTTTTGGTCCCTCACTGTCTGACCTGCTGTGACCAGGTGGCATTCTAACTCCCTTAAGCTTTGCAACGTTTCCTGCAGAGCCTGGCCCTTGACCTGCTGCCAGTCCAAATTAGCCAGTGCATGCCCAGAGTCTCTGAAAACAAAACAGCTGGTAAACCAAAATCCTTTCAGGGTCGACTTGTTCTTTGTACATTGAATAAAGATCCTAGCTTACTTGAGAACACTTAAAAATGTGTCTTTAAATACCCTTCAGGCTTTACTTAATGTAAATTCAATAGCAAATGTTAGATAAGTACCAGCAATGAGTACAGGAATATTTACAGAGGCTTAACAACCCTGTAATAAATAAATGTACAAACCTGTAGCTATAACAGTTGTTAAACTTCAATAAATATATTTTATACAGCCACCCACTAGGATTAGCTTGCAATAACCACTTTATTAAATCGAACAAGATGCAATAAACATCGCAACTCTGTGTGTGTTATTAAAAACTAATTGACTAATAAAATCACATTGTTGATATTCAACAACGGATGCTGGTTATATTTTTAAACAGGCTTCAGACATTCGACTGGTACGTAGCTAATATTTGATATTTGCATTACTACAGCTAAAACTCAGTCTGTTGAGACTTGTACAGTGCTGGAGCCCTAATGACACCTGCTCTTCTGAATTTATTTATTTTTAAACCCTCAATATTATTCAGTGGATTTCAGTTTGCGGCATGGAAGTCTTCAGCAGGAAGAATTTAAGGCATTAGGATGGCAAGTTAAGTGTGGCTGAGTTATTGGCAGTGTTGCGAGCTGCCATTCACCCAGAGCAATTCAGTCAAGTTCATGAGAGACTAGGTGGATTTTAACCTTTCATTGAAAACCACAAGAGAATCCAAATATGTGCTACAGTACAGCAAGTAAATAAACTCACTCCCTTCTCACTCTCTGCTGGGTGGTCCAGCAAGACAGACCAGTTGCAGGCAGATAAATCTTTCTTCCTGTTTACAGTCTGTCTCCACTCCACCAACAGAGAAGCTCTTAACATTCCTTTCTATATGCTAGGCTATTCATGCACCCTGTGACATGCATGTACACAGCATGTCCAGACAGGCCCAACAATGGCTCCCCCATTGCCTACTGGAGAGCCCCGAGACAGGCCCACACCCTTAGATGTTCCTGTGTCCCCAGGGTGAGGCACATCTAAGGGTGTGGGCCTGTATCGGGGCTCTCCAATAGGAGCAGGTGACAAGGATCATCAAGGATCTTACATTTTTACTTCCCTTCTGCAAACCTCTGGATCTTTTTGTGAGCAAAAGTACAGAATTGTATTGCTAGCATGGGGAACAGCCATGTTAGTATGGATTTAACTATGCTGATACCGTTGTTTAAACTTCAGGGAATGCTCAGTCTAAGCTAGAGGTTTCCAAAAACCTGAGCAGACAAAGGCTGAGAGGAAACCTCCTGAAATAAATGGGTGGCTTTTTCTAAAGGCCTCACCATATTGGACTAACCCTGCTCATGTTGACATTAATGGGAGCAGAGTTAAGCCCATGCTGTGCACTTTTGAAAGAGCCACAAAGCACTGTGCTTCTCTGCTAAGAAACCTAACTAGATCCCTTGTGAAGCTTTCATATCAGAAGATAAGACCTCAAAAGAGGAGAACTTGTTTCTACCATGTCTACTGGATTTCCAGAAAAGCCTCCTGGAAATGCCCCCATTTTAAGCAATCAACTGCATGCTCTTCTCTGAAGCCCCCATGGTAAAGCACGACTAATACAAGAAAGACTGTTTTCCATGTGGCAGCCCTGGCTGCATTGCAAGAATACTGCTTTATAAAGGTGAGAAGAAAGAAGATAGAGATGTGACAGGTTGATGCATACGTTTTGGAATCACTGAAAGTGTTCCTTATGAGAGAATTTATTTTATTCATAATCAAGGGCAATATGAATAAATCAACACCAGGGCGTCTTGCTTAAAGTTCAACCAGGTAATTTTGTTGCTCCTAACTAAAATAAATACAATGTATAGAAATCTCAGGGCGGTAAATCTAGCTATGGGAAGTTGGTTTAACAGCAGCCCAACTCAAGGAAATTAGCAAGAATTATAGTTGGGATTTAAATGACAGTGCAGAATGGGCAGCTAGCTCATGTAGCATCATTACATAAAGCGAAAATGAAGAATTACTATAGGAAATATTGGCAAAGATCCCTATGCACCAGATGCTGTCAAAAAGACCTTCTGCATTTGGTCGAAAACACCACAAGTATAATGTGGTAAAATAATCCTTTCTAGGGTATGTTGCACAGTCAAACCCAAAAGTTTCCACATGTTTAGAGAAGAGCAAAGCTTGGGTGCAGATCTTGTAGGTACAGTGACTGTGCAGCAAACTGCTTTGGTTAGGCCAATACAGTCAAACATTAATTGGCAACTCTATTTAAACATAAAAACTATAAAGTGGATACTAGAGCACAGTCCAGCATTATTCCAAGAAAAGTATATACAGTAATATTATAACTAAGGAAAGGATACAGAAATGTAAGGAAAGCAAGACTTATTCTCATAGTTAGGCCATAAGAATAGTAGTAAGCAACTGGTGTAAAGTTTTTTAAAACCACTATTATTTGACTAGCCGTTTAGTAAATGCAGAAGTACCACCTCTTTTAGAGAACAGGTTAGCTAGTTGTAAAATGTTACAGAATCAAATGGAGACTGTGTTAGGAGAATTCTCGGATGTTTTCCAAGACCCAGGATGGCTGGATGGAGACCACCAGATTGGGATGGACAAGTCAGTAACTTTAGTTGTCCATTTACCAACAAAATTCCATTTGCTTTAATAGTTAAAGTGAAAACTGAACTTAATATGGAAAGATAGGAAAGATACCTTTTCAGTAATCCTACCACTGGGTTATATGGATGTGCATAAATCCCCACATTTAAATAAAGCAATAAGATGTTACCATTGAACCACTAAAGTAGTGACAGCTAAGCTGTCAGAAGCAAAGATATTCTTAGTATTAGAAGCAGGGCGTGCATTCTGGCAAGTGAAGTAAGATGAGTCGTGCTCTAAGTTTGTCACTTGGACATTATACATTTAAACAAATGACATTTAATATTATGCTCCTGAGGTGTTTGAAAGTAATTTGATAGATTCTTGATGGATTACTAGGTACTGGAGTTGTAATGGATGATGATTCAATTTGAACTAGGACTCTCAAAGAATACAATGAAAGACCTAGGGAAGCTTTGCAGAGAAAGAGAGTGAGACCCCTAACAGTGAATTGAAGAATTAAAAATTGGTCTAACCAGACATAAACGGAGCATAGCTTAATTGCTTGTTCAAATATAACAACAATAGCTATAAAGTGGATCTACATAGATCTGAGGACGATCAACATTTTGGCAAAATCCATTCCAAATCTGTGGTCAACAAGCTCTCAAGGGAACTGCTGGAATAGGACCTTGCCTGTCATTGGGAAGACAAAAAACAGGCATTTGAGAAGGTCAAACATTGTTTGACAATACACTAGTTTTAAAATAAGATTTAACTAAGCCAGGCACCATATCAGTAGATGCATCATTCACTAGGTCAGGGGTTGGCAACCTCTAGCACGTGGCTCGCCAGGGTAAGCACCCTGGCAGGCCGGGCCGGTTTGTTTACCTGCCGTGTTGGCAGGTTCGGCCAATCACGGCTCCCACTGGCCACAGTTCGCTGTCTCAGGCCAATGGGGATGGCGGGAAGCAGCGCGGGCTGAGGGATGTGCTGGCTGCGGCTTCCCGCCACCCACATTGGCCTGGGACGGTGAACCACAGCCAGTTGGAGCCGCAATCAGCCCGAACCTGCCGACGTGGCAGGTAAACAAACTTAAGTCCCCTAGTTCCCTTCTGAAAATTTCAGCCTAAATTATGGATGGCTTCCTATTAATAAACCATGCAATAAATGGGTGATTATGACCCATAGCAAATTGCTGGGCATGGAAGACCAGATTTCTGATCGATGACATCAAACCCTTGTTTGTAAGTGTGAATTGTCATGAGTATGCCAATACCTGTGGTACGAGTTTGAGCATATAATTTCCTCATCAAAATAGTCTGAGCAATATGATGGCCAAAAGAGTTCTTCCGACAGCAAAAACAACAAAACCTATTAAATTAAGCTAACTGTGTGACAATAAAAATACATATTTAGCCTAGTGGTAGTTCTAGAAACACATCAGGAGGACTGCCTCATCACTGACTCTGGACGGTTGAAGAGTTTTACTTCTTACATGTCCTCAGTCATACAAACCTACAATCAATATCTGGCTTAAAAAAAAAAAACAAATGAAAGAGAGGCAAATGAAACAAAGTTTACTAAGGCAGACAGGCAAACCATGACCAGACTGACAGTTGGGCAACCAGTCCCTCTGAGAACTGGCGATCACAGCCAAGAGCCAGCAAGAGTCATCACTGCCAAAGAAGAGCCATGATCAGACTTTATCATAAGTGAATGGTCAGGGGTACTGGAGAAACCATTGAGATTTACTTCAAACATCATAGTGTACTGGATACCTGGAGAAACAGGTGACTGCTAAATTCATCAAGGAACAAGTAGTGAGGGAGGCAACAGGTATCTGTTTCTTTGGGACGATTGTGGACTCCAGAATTGTTGAGATCACCAAATGCAGAGAGATTGGAGACTACATCAATGCTTAATTTGCCAAGCCCAAATAACCCAGCCAAAGCTTCAGTATAATTTGCCTAAAATGAGCCATTAACGTGTCCAGAAAACCAGCTAGATACCTACAGGACTGAAGCAGACAGATCTTGAAACAGAGTTCAAAGTACATCAGAGGATGTAAGAATAGATATCTGGTTACTACTAGTGAACTGATTGCTGATATCTATGTTAAGCCTGTGAGCATGCCAGTGAACTAGATGTGTCCACACATCTGAACAGACTCTCATCTGAGTGCTTTTTGCAGCCCACCTGCAGCCCATGTGCTTCCTGAATAGTTATGCCTGGAATTTTCAGAACAGATTAAGGGCAGTTAAGTGCCCAGCTCTCACTACGTCTCACTGGGAATTGGATATCTAACTGCTTTAGGTCCCCTTGAAAATCCCAGCCCCTGGTGTCAAGCTGAGGAGGGCTGGATAGAACACATCAATTCTGTATTTAGGGCACTATTTGAGAATAACAACCCCTTTCCCCCCATCCCTAGGTGCTTAGTGTATTCACTGCAGTATCATGATCATCAAGAACTGAGCCTAAACCTATATGAACTGGTCCAGCAAGAGCAAAAACAAGTCAGAACCATTTTGAACCAACCTTTGGAAGTTTGCATTGTCTTTGGAAATCTTTTTGCATAAATTGCTGTATAAAATACATGGTTTCCTGAAGGTGCTTTGATACCATACAAAAACATGACATGCTCTTACTTAGGGTATTTTTCTAGTGCCAATTTAAAATAAGTTTAAAAACAAAACTGCCATTAATGACCTTAATATTAACCTACCGCTACCTGGATTGTTCTCCCATTTGATAGCTCTTGAGTCAAATTCCCCTTATAAAACTTTTGATTTTGGGGAAATCACTGCTACTATAAATGGCTGCTGCTTCTCTAGCTTGTTGGTAAGATGCCTTTTATCCTCTCCAGGAAGTCGGCAGATCTTCCTTGTCCCTACCTTGACCCTGCCTCTACTGAAACTTTTGTTTTGAAATTTTTGTTTTTGAGGGAAAATTCCCACTCACTCCTCCTTATGAACTTCAAAATAGGAGGCAAGAGAAAGTGTTTCACTAAAACAAAATGTTCCTGTTCCATCTCTACAGAACTCCACACGCCCCATTCTCAGATAGTTGCTCATTAATTTCTTTAAACCTCTTCCCTTAAAAGCCTTGCTGTTTGTTTTAAGCTGTGTACTTTGAATCTAACTCCCCCACTATTGCTGACTTTCGTTCTCCTTGTGAAGACTTCCTTTCGGCATCAACTCAGTAGAGTACGTGTTCGCTCAATCGGTCCATGAAGATAAACTTACTAACAATACTTTATTTATTTACCTGCCAAAAAAAAGTCCATTAGCTGTGATGAGTAAACAAGTAGAATTATGCAAGAATGAGTCGCCAGCCTATTTTAAAATCTTAGCACTGTTTGCAAGAACATAAAATTTTCCTCTCTGACTTCGGTCACAGGTCCATCAAATCTCATATTTTGTCCTTGCAGTGGCCATTATGTGACTTTTTAGAATGAGATGAATGCCTGCCCCTGCCCTATAACACACTTGGGGCCTGAACCAAACCCTTTAAAATTCAGTGGAAATCTTTCTATTGACTTCAATGGGCTTTGCATCCAGCACTTAGCCTATTGGTCTGACTCTGTATAGTGGTGTCAAAGGGGAAAATAAAACATTCATCCTGATGCCAGCAGTCATAGGTACACTCTGGTTTTCTTCTTCTTCCTGAATGGAAGGAGAGGACAATAAGGTCAATTTTCCCATCCCTGGTGGAATCCATCCCCCTTTCTGGATATGTTAAGTCATCTGTGCTCAAGAAAGATCTTACCAGAGAGAATACTTTGTTTGGGAACTGGAGATGCAAGTCAGATCGACATTCTGAACATGCCCAGACTTTAGGTATGTTCAGATGTAGGTTTCTGGCTCAGGTCCATCTCTTTTTGGAGTACCCTAGAATGCAGGATTAATTACTCTTCCTAGAGGAGGATACACTGGGCTCTCCTCCAGGGATTTGTCCCGTATATGCTCTAAGTGACTTAGGTCAAACACTCTATGCATAGTTCCAAATTCAACTCTTTTAAAGCCTCTTCTTTATTCTACAGTCCTATGGCTGTCTATGTTGCATGAAGGATGCTGTATCAAATATAAATTGTCTAAAGTCCCTGAAGTGAGTCATGGAATAAATTTGTATATATTAAAAATAACAAAAATCTCTTCCAATAGACGTTATTGCTCTAATAGCCCAAGTACATCTCCTCTGGCTCTGTGAACATGAGCATGTTGGGAGGAGACAAGAATTAATGGTTAAAGAGAACAATCCTATTCTTGTTCTAAAAGTCCTATGGTACATCTGCAGTACTTCCCTGCTACAGGATTCAACCTTTCCTCTATCCTCATCCTCTATGCTCTTGCAAAGCTGTGGAGAGTGAAAATCCCATTTTCCTCTAGGGAAAGCTTAACAACTTGTACTCCAGGTAAATTGTTCCCTTTTAGATCTGCTCTGTGCATTCATATACTCTTAATATTTTTTAAAAAGGAGGAAAAAATAAAGTAAATAAGTGTTTATCCCCAAGAGGAATGACTTGAAGCAGGAACAACGAGACTGCTGACGCTCTTTCTTTCTTTCTCCGCTGGAGATGATGCAAATGCTTGATCAAGTGATGCCTGATCCCATGTTATTCCTGTGTGCATTCAGATACCCTGTAGATCCAATGAGCCTTCCCCTTGGTTTTTTTTTTTAATCCCTTTTAAAAGTATTGTTTCTATCTGGCGAGTCCATGACTGACATTGGATGACTTTATAAAACATTCCACTAATTGGATTTGTTAAAATAAATAAATCAAACACTAATTGGAATGTGCCCTGCCATTATTTTTGCTTACTGAATTAGATATAATGGCGTGAAGTCCTTTTTATCGTATTTGTGCACTTATTTAAACACCCCCTTGGCACACACTTCTGCAAATTCAATTATATATTCAAAGAAAGCATTCAATTTATGCAAGGCTGGTTTACATTTAATCCAGAGGCAAGACTCAGTAACTGATGATAGGTCTGCTCAAAATTAATTAGCATCACTCAGATGAGCAGTGGCATTGTTACTAGCCTGCAGTGTAAAACAAGGGGTTATTTTATCCTTCCTGTGTGTGCCATTATTTGCTTCAATATGACCCCTTTTGAATCAGGAAGGCTGTTTCATTGCTTGTTTGGGTTTCTATTTTTGCTAGCAAGCGGTCACTCATTGCACATGTTGCATCTGGCCAAGTTGAAATCATCTCAGTTTCCTTTTCCCTTGTCCCACTTTTGAGCCACAACCTCCAATGTTACTTTTTAGCTGATTGGAAGAAGGGACGGGTAGAACCAAAAGCTGCCTTTGCTCTTCCTGAAATCCTCACCATTTTTACCACTTGGCATGAGCTTTCTGTCCACATGTGGATATTTTCACCTTTTGTGAAATTACTTTGTGGGGTTTAGCCCTGTATCATAGTTAAATTCTTAGTTGGATAATTCTGACTTTCTAAATTCCTCTCTCAATGTGGTGAATCTAATATTCTCCACATTAGCTGTTCACTTGTGTGATTAATTTCACTGTGGCTGTTAGGGAGATGCTCTGTTTCACCTCTGAGCTAGTTACACTTCAGTGAAGGGTGACAGTGTGTCTATAGAGGGATCATGCCTGTATGTGGCCTTATAGACCAATGTATTTAGATGTGGCTAGCTGAAGTCCATGTTTAGGTGCTTACACAATTGGCCTGGTTTTCAGAAGTGCTGTGTTCAGAACTCCCACTGACCTCTGTATAAATCAGGGCTGAAATTGGTCTGCAGCCTGCATTTCCATGGAAGAGTCCTAATCTGGGCAGAGATTTTTACCCTTCCCTTCCCCCAACCTTTTCTCTAGGAAACCCAAGCATATTATTCTTTCTGTGGTATAATGCTGAAACCCACCAACAGTGGGGTTTGTTGCCAGGGGATTTAACCTGCAGATAGTGGGTTGGTGTATATATTGTGGCAACTCCAAGAACCACTCACGTCAGCACTATGTCTGTTATGCTTATCTAACAGGATTTTTTAAAAAATCATCTTATTCTCTATTATTTTAAATCATGGAAACGTACTGTATAATCCTGCATCCGACGAAGTGGGTATTCAGCCACGAAAGCTCACGCTCCAATACATTTGTTAGTCTATAAGGTGCCACAGAACTCTCTGCTGCTTGTATAACAGGTTTATTTCCTTTGCTTAGGCACACATATTCAAGACCACTTTAATCTATTGGGGAAGTATACAAAACCTCACAAAATAATAATAAGAAGAATAAAATGCTTTTATATAGCACTTTTCACCAGTAAACTCAAAGTGTTTTAACAAAGGAATTAAGCATCATTATCCCCATTTTACAGATGGGGAAACCAAAGCAGAGGCAGGAAGTGACTCACCCACAGTCACTCAGCAGACCAAGCCAGGAATAGATCCCAGTCAAGTGTTCTGTCCACTAGGCCACCCTGCCTCCACTCTCCCAGTACATTATTCCAAGCCTCCTTCCTTTCCCCCTCACCCAAGAGGTCTTTTCCTTTAGGACAGGTATTTTGAGGGTCTGATTCTATTCCGAGGATTGAGGATTGACCACGTGAAAATTCTTATTCAGAGCTGCTTCCTGTCTGTAATGTTCACCACTGTAGTTATGAAAGTTATTTTACTGATTTTGGGGGCTATAAAGCCAACACCAGTAGGAGAGCGTGAGCTGGACTGTTTTGTCAAAGGCAATGCAGTTACAGAGCTGTCATGGGGGGCATAAATTGAATGTTCTAAGGT
Organism: Mauremys reevesii; assembly: GCF_016161935.1. NCBI lineage: Eukaryota > Metazoa > Chordata > Testudines > Geoemydidae > Mauremys > Mauremys reevesii. The sequence goes on along the minus strand of NC_052635.1, from coordinate 26,888,953 downwards.
TGTATTGGCATAACTGAGGATATCATTTAGCGTGTGGAATTTTTATTTCAAGTGATTGCATGGGAAATGAAAGCCAACTAGATTCCAATCTCAGGTTGAATGTGCAGGGCTGGCAGTTAGAAAAAGACATTTGTACTTGTAAAGAACATATTGAATCTGGAATTACTGAGCTGCAATAAGCGTCATGCCACTTTCCAGTAATGGTTCAGAGACTTGAGTTGCAATGTAGTTCCACACACAGAATTCTCTTTCAAACAAGGAAGCCCCACCCTCTAACTTGCAGATCTAAACTAGGACAGCTACAACTATTAAATACTGCAGTGTTCTATGGTGACTGGTCCCAACATTTTAGCACCCCTCTCCTCATTCTCTGGCTGTGGGATTGCTCCTTCATCCCTTTCATTCAATGGATTCTCCTTTCCTCCCTTTCGTTCAGTGGGGGTACCAGAAGGCTCTGTCCTTGTTTTCCTCCCCTTCTCCCTTTACAAACCATATCGGGATAGTTTAGTCACAGAAACAGTTCTATCAACTTTATGCTGATCACAAAGCTTCTTTTTTACCTGAAATCTGCCTTCCTCCTTCCAAACCAAAACTACAGTCTGTTTTTCTGACTCCTCTTGGATGTTCAGTCACCAACTGAAATTTAAACATAAATGGTCAAAGTGGAACCTCGTGATCTTTTGCCCAACAGCCCTCTGCTCTCTCTTCTCTAACATACTGGACCCCACCAACCTCTGTCACTCAGATCCATAGTCTTTGCTCCATCTTTGACCTTACCCTGTTTTGACCCATACATACAGGCTGTCTCTGTCTTGCCATTTCTTCCTGTGGAAGATCTCCAAGATCCAATCTTTCTTCTCTACCCATACTGCCAATCTCTAGTCCAAGCCCTGATCTTGCACATTGATTACCGTAATATCTCCTCTGGCCTCATTGCCTGGAAATTTACCCCGTGAAGTCCATTCAAGATGCTTCTACTGCTAAATTAATCTTCCTCGCTCATTGCTTTGACTATGTTATCCCATCTTTTCAGATCCCTGCAGGAGCATCTGCCTCTTCAAACACAAATGTCTTATCACCCTTACCTATCCAACTAGCACTTTCAAACGTCCTCTCACGCTGCTGTTTGAGTGGAAAAGTTCCTAGTTAATTTCTGAGAAGTCATCACCTTATCCTCCTTGGAGTTCCTCCTCAAAGGTCACCTCTTCCACAATGCATACAGTCAGATACAGCCTGATCATCACAAGGCAGTTAGGCAAATTGGAACTATTGCTCCTGTTGAGTAAAACTTGCACACATCGTGTTTTGCACCTTCTCCCATCCTCCCTCCCTGAGCTTTCTCATTTGCCTTATCTACATGCCGCCTTTTTGGATTTTGGGGCAGCAACTGTCTTTTTTTTTTTTGTATGTATGTATGTATTTGTACAGCACCTGATAAAATAGAGTCTATGCTGATTGAAGGATCTAGGCAATATTGAAATAACTGTCTAGCAACACCATTGCTATTTTAAGATTTCAATCAGCTTGGACAGTGAAATGAGACCAGTAAGTTTCTCCTTGTGCTCCTCTTTTGCTAGCACAATGCTGCTGTGTTTGAGATGCCCTATGCTATAGGAGAGTTCTAATTGCTCCCCTTCCTCCATCATAAAAAAAGTAATTGGTTCATATTAGGTTTTGTAGATTTTTTTTTTAAATTACAAAACATGTTACCCCTTAAAATACTTTGGTCCTTTAATACAAAATAATGGGTTGATGCTCATTATAGTCTGTCATCAAGATCAACAAAGATGAAAATCAACAAGATGAAATTCAGGAAAGACAAGTGCAAAGTACTATGCTTAGGAAGGAAAAATCAAGGAAGGAAGGAGTCAGGGAACATCTCTATGTAACAAATTCTTCCAGGCGAGGTAGGGTACAACTGGCGGGTTGTCTTGCAGAACAAGTTTAATATGGTTCTGAATAGCACTGGGTTACTCTACACATCCTCTGAACTACAGAGGTGTCAAAGGAGCACAGCTGACTGGAAGACCAATGTCAGCATAGCAACAGAGCCAGCCTTGCTTGCCTGTGTGGTAGAGAAAGCCAAAGCAGTGCAGAGTCAATGTTACTATGGGTAAGGCCTACAATCCATGGGACGTTCTAATGGATTCATTGCTGACGCATATTTGGCAGGCCAAGTAGGGCGTGGGTTCTGAGAAGGGGATGTGCATGGGAGCAATGTAACTGGGACAAAATAAAGCTCATGCTCCAATACGTCTGTTAGTCTATAAGGTGCCACAGGACTCTTTGCTGCTTTTTTTGGGACAAAATAGTGATTCTCTAATAAGGTGGGAATTCTCCATCAGGACCTCATCAGGGCTGGCCTCTGCTTGATCCTTCTGCAGCTGACAGCTGTCAGGTATACATATCAGGAAGATGCTGCACAACTGTAGCCTTTCCTAACATTCAAATTCTTTCCTCTTGCATACCTCTATGAATATGGGGAAATATGGCTCTTTGTTTACTCGTCATTAAATAGTTAATTTTGCAGCTACATCTAAGCTATTCGCTCCATTATTCTTTCTTGTTGAAGGGTTCACATGTTTTCATATTTTCATGTTACCTTTTCAATGGGAGAATGGTTGGCTGATTTGTACAATGACTGTCCAGCTCTTCTGGTATATAGAAAGAGAAGAAGCTCAATTGAGGGAGATCTGGGAATTGCTGTAATTAACCAGAACAGATGTAGCATTCCCAGAGAGAGAACCTTGATGAGTGGAAAGATAATATTCTGTTGAATGTGGAGTCCTTCTTGTAGGTATAAATTGCCTATTTGTTCATAGAAATCTAAGGAATGAATACGCTTTTTGCCTAAATAGAATATATGCTAATTAAAGTCTAAGTGATTATTTTCAGAGTGGTAAGTGATTATTCTGAGTCATGATCTGTAGGCCATCTAGAAGCCTCCTCTTCATAAATTCATTCCCAGCATTTCATTTTGCAATGCTGGCTAGTGCTGGTCAAATACCACACATGTTATTTCTGTTCAGGCGTGGCAAGTTCATTCCATTATTCATGGGGGTCTTTTTATTCACAAGTGTTCAGACAGCTGCCAATTTATTTACGACAGTTAGCCAATTCCAAGAATTTTACAGATTGCACTATACATGATCATTCAGCCACATGTTTGCACTGGATCATCTGCTGTTTGCTTGTTGTTTGTTTGCCATTTTCTGTTTGTTGTTCTCTCATTTTTAAAAAGTTTCAGTCCATCAGGAAGTAGAAATACTTGTGACTTAAATGATGAGTAATAACATGCCGCAAACAACAGAATGCAAATAATCCAAGTGAACAGTTCAAAGAGGAAGGCTGGACTTGTGTATATATGGCACCAGACTGAGGTTTTGGAGATCTGGGTTCTGTTCCTGGCTCTGCCACCTAGGGCTGAGCGTTAAGAGAAGCCAGTTTGCTGAAGCTGTGAGTGTGCCATGTGCCAACAGCTTTATAAGTGAATGCAGAGATCAAGGACAGCATAAAGACACAATACGATAAGAAAACTATATTCTCTATAAAAGATAGAGAAACTGGAAATCAAGAATTTATATTATTTTTATTCAAATGCAAAATTTGAAATGGATTCTTCTGAAGGTTACCCCCCAAAGGAAAATTAATTCATGCTGTGAGGATGATGAACTGGTGAAGGAAGCCTCATGCTGGTTTATTCCCCTGCTGGTGTTTGTTTAAATGCAAATTGATCTGTTTCCTGTAATCTCTTCCCCTTGCCATGATGCTGAGTGATTATCTCCTCCCCTTGTTGGCCTTATACTCCTATTTACCTTCTGTGTAAATTGCATTCCCATTGTCTCTTAATGTACCTTCAAAATATCTTCCAGAAACCACATTCCTTTGTCTTGGGTGAGGTAACTTTAGCCCTGCGTGGCGGACACACTTTGATAACATAATGTCGAATATGTGTGTAATTTTGAATTTCTCCTCCATCCGTGATGCAATAATTAAGGCTGAGAATTTGTCACAGAGGTCACAGAAGTCAAGGATTCTGGATTCCTGCACCAGTCGCACTGTCCGCTGCTGGGGCAGTCTCAAGTCCCCACACCTCCACTGCATGACCCCACCGGAGGCATGGCCAGGCAGCTCTGTGCGCTGCCTCTGCCCAGAGCACTGGCTTTGCAGCTCCCATTGGCCAGGAACCACGGAGCCTGCAGGCGGAGGCAGCACGCAGAGCTGCTTGGCCACACTTCCACCTAGCAACTGAGCAAGGGGGATGTCGCTGCTTCTGAGGAGCCCCCCAAAGTAAGTGCTGCCCAGAGCCTGCTTCACCCTGTGCCATGCCTCAACCCCCTGACCCTCCTACACCCAAACTCTGCTGCTGCTGGGGCGGGAGGGGAGGCGCGGAGCCAGGTAGGGAGCCTGTTGGCTGCTGCCCTGCCCCCGCTCCCCCAGCACCAGCGGGGGTCCCGGGCCGTGCACTGCCATCCTCCCCAAGCAGCCACGCCACCCTCCCCTAGCACCTGCCAGCACCCTGGGCGGTCCCCCGTCCCTCCTGCCAAGTTTTATTCATTGGTATTTTTAGTAAAAGTCATGGACAGGGTCATGGACCATGCTTTTTTGTTTACTGCCCATGGCCTGTCCCTGACTTTTCCTAAAAATATCCGTGGCTGAAACGTAGCCTTAACAATAATATCAGTGATCAGTATGGTGTTAGCTTTCTACGTATATCTTACATGACACCTTCTAGATACAGGTTATGACATTAGTGAGTTGGGATACATTGAATGGGTCGGACCAGCTGAAATTCAGTACCAAATAACAGTGAGTCCCTTGCCCTCTTGCACTGGGATGCTGTTAAGGTCACAGTATGCTGCAGCAACAACAACAAAAAATGTGAAATTTACAATGGTAATACCTTGCTGCAGCAAAGAGGGGATATATCAGGGGTAGGCAACCTATGGCACGTGTGCCGAAGGCGGCACACAAGCTGATTTTCAGTGGCACTCACACTGCCCGGGTCCTGGCCACTGGTCCTGGGGGCTCTGCATTTTAATTTAATTTTAAATGAAGCTTCTTAAACATTTTAAAAACCTTATTTGCTTTACATACAACAATAGTTTAGTTATATATTATAGACTTAGAGAAAGAGACCTTCTTAAAAACGTTAACATGTATTACTGGCACGTGAAACCTTAAATTAGAGTGAATAAATGAAGACTCGGCACACCACTTCTGAAAGGTTGCTGACCCCTGTATTATACTGTGCCATGGTAAGGGTTGACTTTAATGGGCTCCCACTATACAAATTGTTACTTCTTGGTATTGGGTCAAACAATTGACTCATCACATCCTTACCTATGGCACTAGAAAGTTGAAAAGTAAGTGAATGTGAGAGATGTAGTCGTGAAATCATCTATTAACCTTGTACTACTGAATGTTTTTAAAAGTGTAAATGAAGGGAGGGCTTGAGAGTTTGCACAGTGAAGCCATGGTTAACATTTGCCATATGAATTTCTATTCCTCCCTCCTATCTGAACATCTGGTTTTCAAGCTCTGTAGCTAGGAAACAGTTACTGTGGTTCAGACCTGAATCCTCATGCTCATGCCTGAAATGCCAGACTGCGGTTTAAATTCTTAAGTCATGAGACTGAATCTAAGGTAATAGCCCTAACTAACAGCAGCACAATCAGAGAGAGAGAAAATAAGATTCCCCCCCCCTCCCCAAAAAAGTGGGTGTTTGATATCCAGAAGTCTTTCCTGGATATCCTAAAGCAAATACAGAAATCTAATGTGCCAGAAATTCATTTTGCATTTTGTTTTTCCTTCCAGAGTTTATATAAAAGCACTGATGTAAATGGAATAACACAATGAGACAGAAGTAATTAATAGACAGAAGTATTTATTCAGCTCTCTTGCCCTCAGGTGGTTGTTCCTTTGATGAACACTACAGTAACTGTGGTTATAGCGTGGCACTGGGGACCAATGGATTTACCTGGGAGCAGCTCAACACCTGGGAAAAGCCAACGATGGATCCTGCTGTCCCGACTGGTATGTATGGAGCATGCAGAACAGGGAAGGCCATTAACAGAGTGTTCGTATTTGGATGGGATTTCCTGTGAGAATTTTTCTACATGTGAGCTCTGTGCTGACTTGTATGGGTTGGAATTCATCCATTTATATGCAACTGGCTTTTGTGTTAAAAGTAACCAAGTAGAGAAATGCATAACAATTAGAAATGGGGAGAAAACTGGGGCAACTTGGCAAAACATAGATGTTTGGCATTATTTTGTCAGACCATGAGTGAAGTGCATTGGATCCATTTTATTTCAACCCTCACTTGCGGAGAGAGGTGAGTTTCAGGAAAAAAAAATGGCCCAGGGTTTGGCCAGTCTTTGGACCTGCTCTGGAGAGATGCAAAGTGCTTTTTTTTCCGGGTAAAGCCAGGGGAGATGAAAGTGCTGAGCATGTCACGGGAGGTGCTCAACACCTTGCAGGATCGGTCTCTTTGGGAAGTTCAGGGATGTCAGACTTTCTAACAGCTCATTACACTTTAACGTCAGTGCTGTGAACTAGAAATCTGTGGCGTTTGGGTATACAGTATAAAGGTGACAAATGCTGGTTCCCTGTGAAGAATGAACTAATGGGAGAAACTGGACCTGGACCCACCCTGATTAGTCTTGGGTTCCAGGAGACAAATTATGTTCCAGTATTTGAGAATGCCAGCAGAGATAGAGACTAATAACATAAGTTAATGATTTATTAGTGGGTACAGACATTTAAGTCCGCTGTTTTCGAGGATATCTAAACTGGAAGTTCTTCTCTGGAAAGTTGTCTGATGCTTCAGCATCACTCCCAGAGGTACTGCTTCCTCTTGGCAGTTAGAATCTGGTAAGCTAGGCTGTCAAATAAGAACTTTCCCAGGTACTAGTGATTTTGGGTGTTCAAATAGACATTTATAAAGGTACCTGATTTTCAGGGAGTGTTCTGCAGCCACCTTCTGAAAATCAGCCATGTTAGAAGTGTAACACTTGACACCCAAAATCACTGGTCACTTTTGATGATTTTGGTCTCTGATCCATTTTGCCAACACAAGAGGTCGTTGTTTCCACTTACTGCATTGTGTTGTGACAAGGTAGGCATGAGGAAAATGGGCAAAACTAATCCAGAATGTTGTCCAATAAGGATTTTTATCCCTGCCGTGATTAGAATGAGGGGGACCACAGCTCCCACTCCTCTGCTAGGGGAAGAGCAAGGTCCTCACCAGCTCTTTCTTTGTTTGGTACAGTCATAGTGCCTCATCCTGTTTCAGTCTACTTCAGTCATTGGTGTTGAGGCCAGTTCTCATCTCTGTGCACAGCTATTGCCATTAGAAAGTAAACATGCCACAGCAGCCCCAATGACTGAGCAATTCCTCCGTTGCTTCTAGTTTTCATTTATGCCCTGGTTGCATCTTGCTTTCAATTTAGATTTAGTGTCTGTACAGCACTCACCACACCTGATCTGGGCATGGTACTGTAGTACAAATAAATTGTGATACCAGATACAGCAGTTCTCCCATTCTAACTGCAAGGAAATATTGCTTTATTTGGATATGACTATGCATAATTGTTAGTAAAAGTAGTTAGTAACTTTCTCCTGGTAAGCATGCTATGCAATCATGCAAGACCTATTTTCAATCTGGGACACTTAAGCTTTGGCACCCAAAGTGGGACATCTTGTTCTGTACTCATGCTGGAAAAGTTGGGCCAAGTATCTCTCTACATATAGACTTATACACATTGGGGTCCTATATAAATCTATTTATAGATAACATAACCCTCAACGGTGCGTGTGTGTCCATGCACACAAACAAACTAAACCATGGTATTTTTAATAGCAGACGAAAAATTAGTACTACACCATTGTATTTTTTGTTATCATGATGGTATTTTAGGCTATATCCTAGCTTTACAGCAGGAGGTACCACATTGTGCAATCTTTGGTGGCATCCAGAGTCCATGGAAAGAGTGACTTTTACCAGACGGGTACAAGATTTGTTCATCAATAGTACTTTTTATGTCTGCTCTCATGCGGTGGCAAGGTGTAGCACCACTCTAGTGCAGCCTGCATCAGCATTTCCGTGATCAATACTGTTTTTATGTACAATCTGTGCCTGGTTTCCCAAACACCAGCAGACCCCACTGACTTCAGCTGGAGCTGCGAATGCTCTTCTGAAACAGATGCTTAATCTATTGTGATTTTTATTTCCATGCTGAGACTCTGCTACAAGGGTCTCCATCCAAGGACAACTTTTTGCTCTTTATTCTTTGAATCAAAATGCCTGAAAAGATTCAAACACTCCATCATCAATGTTAAAGATTGTGGACATTTTATTTTTGATCATTACTAGCAAATAATATTGTTTGCCATGAATTCTGTGATAAATTGCCCAGGACAGGAAACAAAGGGCTAAGGTAATTGGAGAATTAAGATTCCAGATGTCAGTTGTTTTATTAAATAAATAAATGTTATCTTTTAAAAATCTGACAGAGATAAGTCATGGGCTACCCATCCACTGATTTAGGTAGGACTTCTAGTCCACCTCCTTGCGTTGTAGCAGGAGAGATTATAACAGAATCTTCCTTAACAGATGGATGTCTAATCAAGCCTTAATATCCCCAGTGAGGGGGATTTTGCTGCCTTTTTGCAACTTGTTCCATGGACTATTTGAGTTGTAAAAAATTTTCCTACTTACCTTCAATTTTACATTTTGTGTCTCCATCACATTATTTCTTCTTCTGTTCTTGTTGACTAGTGAGAATAATCAGTTGCTGCCCTCTTTATAACCTCCCTTTATGTACTATAGACAGTTAAGCCTTATTTCTCAGGACTCAATGTGACCCAGTCCTTTTAATCTTTCCTCACACGGTATGTCTTATTTCCCTCTCTATGCCCCCAAGCCTGTTTCCATTGCTCTTGCTTTCCTCTCAGCTCTCTCCAGTGTCTGTGATGTCTTTTTGGAGTCGTTGCCGAAAACTGAACCCTGCGTTTACCAGGCATTGATTCAATACCCCATAGGGGAGCACTGGCAGGACAATGGTTTCAACTCTATTCTACGTGAACTGGCCACAGAAAACAAGCCTATTCTATTGCTGCTTCTTCTCCTCCAATACAGGGTGACGTGCAGTCTGGAGGAATACAGTCCTTGAGCTTATGAGATGCATGTCTACACCTCTCTGTGTGTGTTTCTTAGAGGCAAACATTTCTGTAAGAAAAGTATCCTGCATTATGGTCAGCCAGGCAAAAATAAAAGCCTTTTACCAGACTGCGACACTTGCAGCATTCCCAGCATCTTGGACATGTCTGGCCTAGTAGCAGCTGAATCATCATAATAATGAAAGTATTTAACATTTTGTGGGTTCAAAGCGCTTTACAAGCATTAACTAATTAACTCCAGAGAAAACCTAACCAGGGCTGATTAGAGTGGAGTAATTACTTTAATTGTATTACATATGATTCCACTATGAATACAAAATCAATATGGCATGCACTTTTTGCAGCAGTGTCACATTGTTGACACTGATTAAGTGTTAGATTTGCTATTACCTCCGGTTCATTCTGTGGAGCTATTGCATTCTCCTTTGAATGATTGTGCACATATGCATTCCAGTACTGGTGTGTGTGCACCCAATGAACAGGTCAGAGACTTTTGCCAGAAGTACCAGTAGGCGGTATGTGCCCCAATCTCTTCGTGTTCCCATCTGAGGGCATAAATGGACAAGTTTGCCACCTTCTTCTCAGTTCCTTCCCACTGCCTGTTACAAGAGCTGGAGTTCCCCATGGCGTTTGCTTCAATTAGCCAGCATTTCAAATTTCCCCACCAGGACTAAAAATCAGAGGGATTTATGCCTGAAAGTTCCCCTTCTGAAAGAGGCGTTGCATCCCATGTCAGAACTGAGTCCTGACCATGAGGTAGCGGATTCTGAGTCCATGACAAGCACCCCACCCCCCAACTTCCCACAATTCAAAGTGACAGTTTGATGCTGACAAGCACTTAAAGCCTGGGTCTTCTCCTATCAAGACTTCCAGTAAGCCCTCTCGTACCTTTTCAAGGCACCACAGACAGCATTCGCCAGGCCTGTCTGAGGTTTCACTGTAGACTCAGGCTCCTTCGGGGCTATCAAGACCAGTTTATTCACCTTTACCAGATACTTCATCATCATTCCAGCCAATCCAGTCTATTTCAGCATCACCAGATGAACACTTATCTGTTTTGGTGCTCTCTACTCTGTGGGCTTTCTTGCTTGCAAGAGATCTTCTGTGCCTTCCCCTACCAGACTCTCCATTGCTACAATCGACTTTGGTTAGGAGAACGTCAGTGTCTTCGGCACCGCCTGCATGAGCAGCACCTTTGGCACACGTGTGTTGCTGGCGTCTTTGGCATCATCCGCAGTCAGCAGCATATCTGTGCACCATCATGCCAGCAGCGCTCACCTCATTGGCATGCTGACTGCTTCGACCTTTGCTTTCTTTGGGTCCCTGGGTGTCTCCCATAGCCATATCACCTCAGAACCATAAGGGGACCTCTCCTCCCTTTTCTGAAGAAACTTACATTTCTTCTTTGGACTCTGAAAGAGAGGAATCTGCATCACCTTCATGATCTTTTAAATCCTCTTACAGATCTCGTACCCAGGTTACAGGTCCTAAGGATCACTGTGGGTGTCTCAGAATTGCACTATCCCCCATGGCCTTATTGGTTTTGGGTTGCGCCGAGGCTTTCTAGACCTCCGTCACAATTTCAGTCTACGAGGAGGTTTCCCCCTCGGGTTCAGATTTCTGCCATCATTCCTCCACCCACTGAATTGGATCCTGTGGAGGAAGGAGAAATAATGGAGGAACCCCTAGAGGTTCCCCCCTGTAATTTTATCTTGGACAAGTGAAGCTCTCACCCTAGAATTGACATCTGCCCTCCAGAGGACTTCAGCGTTTTTCAGGACCTGATGCGGAGAGTGGCCACTTCTCAGCCTGCGCTCTTAGGGCTTGTGCAAGAAAACCTGCACAGCTTCTGTGTTGTTGTACAGATTCCTGCCCTGGGAAGGGTTGCCCACCCCATTAATAAAGCTTTGTTAAAGCCGGTGAAAAGTCTCTGACCCCAACCTCTGTACCACCTATGGCCAAGTAGGTGGACACAAGTTGCTCAGCAGCACTTTGATTTTTAACCAATCAGTTTCTGATTTCTTGGTGGTTACAGCTGCTAATGAGTGATCTGAACAGTTCTATCCTAAAGCTGCTCCCAAAGACAAGGCTTACAACAGACTGGATTTACATGGCCAAAAGGCATATTCCACCACAGCTTTTCAAAGAAGAGTGGCCAACATCAAGTAGTCTTGTCTAAATATACCTTTTATTAATTTCTTTGCAATTTCTAAACATGCTGAGACATGCTGAGAAGAATGTAGGGAACAGTTCCTGGCTCTGGTTTTGGAAGGGCACCTGACAGCCTGAACATCCCTTCAGGCAGCTATTGACAACACTGATACCAGGGAGGGAGAGGAATTGAATTATTTAAGTTCAGTACCAATATGGACACAAGAACAAATGGATATAAACTGGCCATCAGGAAGTTTAGACTTGAAATTAGATGAAGGTTTCTAACCATCAGTGGAGAGAAGTTCTGGAATAGCCTTCCAAGAGGAGCAGAGGAGGCAAAAGACATATCTAACTTCAAGACTAAGCTTGATAAGTTTATGGAAGGGATGGTATGATGGGATAGCCTAATTTTGGCAGTTAATTGATCTTTGACTATTAGCGGTAAATATGCCCAATGGCCTGTGATGGGACGCTAGATAGGGTGGGATCTGAGTTACTACAGATGATTATTTCCTGGGTGTCTGGCTGGTGAGTCTTGCCCACATGCTAATCATCATATTTGGGGTCGGGAAGGAATTTTCCTCCAGGGCAGATTGGCAGAGGCCTTGGTTTTTTTGCCTTCCTCTGCAGTGTGGGGCATGGGCCACTTGTTGTAGGATTCTCTACACCTTGAAGTCTTTAAACCACAAGCTGAGGACTTCAATAGCTCAGACATAGGTCAGGGGTTTGTTACAGGAGTGGGTGGGTGAGATTTTGTGGCCTGCATTGTACAGGAGATCAGACTAGAAGATCATAATGGTCCATTCTGACCTTAAAGTCTATAAGTCTATGATATGACTTTGCATTCAGAGGCCACCACCGTCTTCATGGGCTTGGAGCTGCAACTGCAAAAATATTTTAATTTCTTTTTGTCACACTGCAAAAATAGTGAGCTGTTTTGTTGTCTGTCACTTCTGCTCCACGCTGGGCTTCATTCATCACATTAGTGCAGAGTGAGTCCCCCTACAGCAGTGGCAGCTGCTTCACCCAGGGGGCAGATTCATCCCCATAGAACAGCACATAGTGTTTGCTGTGCCATCTTCCCCTTTGGATCCTGATGGAGAAGGTAGCTTTAACGTGAAACTAGGTCTCTGTGGAAATGCTATTATTGGGAGCTGCCTGGAGGATACTCTGATTCGCTGCAGGACTAGCTTAAGGCAAGCTAGGGTACGGCTATGCTGCAGTTAAAAACCTGCAGCACTAAGTCTCAGAGCCCAGGTCAGTTGACTCTGGTTTATGGAGTTTGGGCAACGGGGCTAAAACTTGCAGTGAAGATGTTGCAAGGTGTCAGAGCCAGGGCTTCAGCCCAAGCCCAAATGTCTATACTGAAATTTTAGAGCCCTGCAGCCTGAGGCCTGAGAGCCAGAGTCATCTTGCTTGGGCCAGCTACAGCCATGCTACAAGTCTTTTACTCCCATGTAGCTGTACTCCAAGGTACATCATCACATGAGCCTCCTATGCCTCGCGCCTCATTTGGAGTGGCAGAGGCCACCCAAAGAAGCTGCTGTGTGGCACAGCCTGCCACTGTTCCTCTTTGGTCAGATTGGGCCTCTCTTCTGTGAGAGGTAGAGACCGGAGAAAGAGCTTCCTCTCCTCAGGTGTGGGAAAGATAGGGCAGGGGTACCTCTCTCCTCCCAGAAGGACAGTTCTTCCATTTGAGTGATAATAGATGACTTTCTGGGCTTCCACAGGGAAAGCACACATCAGGGCGATCATTCATTATTGCTGCTTGAGTGATTAATCACCCAGTCTGAACACTCAAATGTGCATCTCACACATGTGATTACATACCATCACATGCATGATTTAGAGCCAGCAGAGAAAATTTTCCTTTGACTTAAACCCCACTGGCTTCACTAGCACTGAGTGAGGTTTAATTTATGAGAGGGTTTGGCCCACTAAGTCATCATGCCTATCCCCTTGTAGAAAGTCCAATCCATTGGATTCTGGTGGAATATACCATATCTTTTGAAAGCTCCCACCCAGCCCTTCCTGCTGGGGTTATCACTTCACACTGGTGTCCACTGTCAGATGAGGAGGATGTTCTTCAGTGGATGAGAAACTGGTGCTAGGCAAACTAAACACATTGTACCTCTAAGCATAGTTCATGCATTTGTTTTTGCCTTTTTTCTTCAGGCTGGATTGGATGCCAACAGGAGTTCGACACAACATTTGTACTTTTCAAAAGCAATGCAATATAAATTAACATTTTTTCATGTCTGAGTGTATTAATTCTTGCTTACAAGGAATTACACAAACAAACTTGTTAAAAGAACAAATTAGAATCCTACTGTGTATATGATGAATCATGATGCAATTTCTCATCTGCAATGGAGAAAGAAATCTGCCTCAGCTGTCTGTATGTGGTGTGTTTTTTATTATTATTATTATTTATCTTTTTCAAAGGAAATTACTCAGAATGAGTCAATTTTCCCCCTACCAAGTAAATAGATTAGTTTACAGTTTTGATATTGAAATAAAAATTCTCAGCCTTGGAATTCCAAGCTGAATGAGATTTTTCTGGAAGCACACAGCATTCACTAATAAAGGGACAAATTCTCTGCTGAAGTAATTTGGCACAGCTCCATCTAAATGGATGGAACTGTGGCAATTTACTTCAACAGATAATTTGCATTGTACTGTCTGTTACCGGAGTCCCATCACTCTCCCTGTAAACCTTGTTTGTTTTCTCTTAGTGCCCCACCTCCCTTTACTTCCAGCTGGGAATAAAAACAAGTGGCATTTAATTCACAAACATCTTCATTAGCTAACATTAATGGGTTGTCTTAAAATTTCAGAAGGAAAATCCTCTTGTCTCTTCATCCTGTTGTGTTTAAGCATTACAGACATTCTGAATGAATGCCTGCTGAGCCCTTTGTCTTTCGTACTGTGTGCGCTGCAGTAAGTACAACGGGCCAAATTCACAGCTGGCATTTAAGTCATTGGCAGTGTGCATGTTCTTGCCAGCAGTGAGTTTAGTTCAGTGAGTGTCTGAGAGAATGAGCAAACGTGATTGTGTGCGGTGTTAAAGGCTTTACTGGCATGGATTTCAGATGACCAAAGGAATTTCAATAAAAATTTGTGTGCCAGTTTACCAGACATTCTATTTTGCATCTCTTGGAGAAAATACATCTTTACGATGTTTTTAGATATCTCCCCCTAAATACTGGTACTTTATGTATTCTTCACTCTCTAAAGCCAGGCTCTTCTAATACATGGAGTTCAGTAGTGCAGATCCTAGAGGAAAGGAAAAAAACCTACAATATATTGTAGAAACAATATTGTTTGATTAACTCTCAACCACATTAATGGGATAATATTATACCCAGCGAGCAGATATGTAACCATAACTCATGAATGAGCGGCCCTCCAACTATGCTGTTTTAGGACATTGCCACTGAGGCACGTGTACACAATTCAGAGAGAGAAATTAGCATGAAATACTTTTTAAATACAGAAATATATGTGGGGTACATTTGTACAAATGTATTGCACTGTTATCTAGTATTTTTAGTAGTTCTGTTTACACGTTTGCTTCTAGTGAGAGTATCTTGTATAATAATTGTGGTAACTATGTCTCCTTCACTAAACAAAAGCTGTTTTTTTACATAAATGTAATTTGCATATGCTAATGTATTTGTGGGGTAATCCTCAGGAGTATACATATTACAATAAATCATGGATTAGTGGCCATCCAACTCGCTGCTTTAGCACATTGCATGTATTAATTGATAATGCATTGCGGTGACAGTGGTTGCTGCATACAGTCACCCTAAGATACAAGGTACTCCAGAGAGCTTGGTACCTTAAAATCCAGGTTTGTTAAGTCTTGCTGCATCTCTTGCCTAATATTCTTGAAGGGATTTTCTATCTAGATATTGTGCTCCAAACACTGCAGATGCAGGAGACTCTTAAGGGGATTTGCAGTGTTGCACAGTTCAAGATGACAAACAGGCACAATATTCTGCTTCTGACCTTATAAAAATGATTTGCTGTTCTGAAAGTGAGTCATCCTGTAATGACAACGAATTGGATGATAGTGACTTTGTGCTAGATCATGTTGAGAGTTGCTTTGAGAAGTAAGACCATGTTTCCATTGATTGTTCATCTTCAATAATGAGGAGCTCATATTACCAGCACAGTAGCTACGTGGAGTAAATGTATCCTGCGGCCTTCATAGAGTAAGGAGGACATGTGGAGGCAGGAAGCATAGCACTGCAGTACTGGGTGAACTGAACCAACTTGCCACTGCCCCAGCATGGACTGTGATTCCATGAGTGGCAAGAGTGGTAGAATGTGGGGTTTGTCTCTGTGAGCGGTTCATTGCAGACCATGCCGGGACGTTATCCATGAACAGTCAGGAGTAAGAGGTGAGGCTCAAAAAGATACATTGGTAAAAACATTGGCACTTTTCCTCACAGAAGACATTTTCCACATTGTGATGAGAGAGATTTAAAGAGGCAGATTGCATATGCTGAGAATGGAATGACGGCAATCCAGACAAAAACAAGGAATGGAAACTGCTCAACAAAACCAAGGTGAAAGCCTACACTGACCTCCTAATTCTGGCTGATGTGTATCAGGGAATCATAAAGGCCTGGAGGGATTATGGAATCCGCACTCAGAACCCTTTCTTCCGGGCAACAATGAGCCTATAGCTATTCAGACTATCGCTTGGCACCTGCAATTTGACAACAAAAACATGAGAGAATAATGGAGACCATCAGCCAATCTGGCTACATTTTGTGATGTATAGAGAGTGTCTGTACAGCAATTGATAAAGTTTTATATTCCTGGAGCAAACATAACTGTTGATGAGTACCTGGTGCCAAAAAAGGACATTGATGTCTAAAACATAGTATATACCAACACGGCAAAATATGGTATCAAGACCTGGTGGTGGTGTGATACTGTGACATTGTATCCTCTGAATGGACAGGTATTCCTTGGAAACAACCTACATCAAAAAGAGAAATGACCTAGGTGACTGCATTATGGAGGAGACGGTTTAGCCCTGATTTAAGACTAGAAGAAACATGGTTGCGTATACCTTTTTCACCACTATTTAGCTTGCTAAAGATCTACTCAACGAAAAATGTGACCAATGTTGGAATACTGTGATGAAAGAAGTCAGTATGTTCAGTGAGATGCAGACACATTGAAGCTGAGAAAAATTGTCATCGGTGTTTGGGCCATTCACCTGGTTTCCTGTGTTCCAAAGAAGGGGAAGTCAGTGGTAATGCTATCAGTGATGCATCATGACAAGATTGTAGAAGGAGACAAAAAGAATCCCCACATAATTCTCCACTACAATGACACTAAAAGTGGTGTCAATAACATGTACCATCTTGCAAGAACGTACTCCTGAGGGGCATGATGAGTAGATGCCCAATGGCTCTTTACTTCAACATACTTAATGTTGCTGGCATTGCAAGTTGTATTGTCTGAGTCATCAACAATCCTGCTTGCCACCATGTTGACCAAGACAAACAAGGCTCTTGTTCCTTGTCAGTCTAGGAAAAAGACTCATAGATGCACATATAAAGAGACGAATCCTTGATACCCATCATCTCACCAAGCCATCAAAGTAGCACTCAAATCCTTCGGCTACCATTGAAAACCAGTCACCATGGGACCATTTAGCCAACTTGGCAGTGGATGTTGCTACATTTTCCCAAGGTCAGCTGACTGGAAGGAACCACAAGCAATGTGGAGAATGCAATGAATCAGTATGCACTGACCATTTCACATTGATACTGGTGTGCAAAAATTGAATATAGGCTGTCACTGAATGATACTTCTGCTAGTTCTTTCAATTTGCTAGTTAGTTTTTTTTTCATCTAAAAACATAAAATAATTTGTTCTTGGTTTCTTATTGCATTTGGGATACAAACTTCCCTCACAACACAATAAATGGAACTTTTTTCTTGACACTGGATGAAGGTTAAGGTATTTTATCTCATATATAAGTGTTTAAAAGCCTATACCAATGGAAGAGGCAATTCCTCATTTTGTTTCTAGGCCGATAGGTTGAGAAATTAGATCTTATATTTTTTTACTGGTCCAGGATTGAATATTTTTTCTGGGTCTTGGACCAGTGTAAATTTAGAGCGAAATTCCATAATTTGGGAAAGGTGAGAAGTGGTAAATAATTCACTGGTAGTTTGCAGCAATCAGGCACTTTCTTAACTGTATTGCCTTCACTCTGCTCAATGAGGAATTTCATCAGGACTGTTCCAAAACTCTGAGCAGATCTCACCAACCTGTTTTTTTTTTTTTTAAATGTCACCTGGCACAGTGGTTCTCAAAGCCGGTCTGCTGCTTGTTCAGGGAAAGCCCCTGGTGGGCCGGGCCAATTTGTTTACCTGCCGCATCCGCATGTGGCTCCCACTGGCTGTGGTTCGCCACTCCAGGCCAATGGGGGCTGTGGGAAGTGGCACAGGCTGAGGGATGTGCTGGCCGCCCTTCCCGCAGCCCCCGTTGGCCTGGAGCGGCGAACCGCTGCCACGATTGGCCGAATCTGTGAACATGACAGGTAAACAAACTGGCCCAGCCTGCCAGGGGCTTTCCCTGAACAAGTGGCGGACCAGCTTTGAGAACCACTGATCTAGCACATGGACATCCCCCTCAACTTATGTGATGTGAGCTGGTCTTTCTGTAGACGGTCCAGTGTTCTCTACCCCCGTACAAGCGAAGGTCTTTTATGCTCTAGTCACACCCCTCCCCTTTGCTTTTTGTGTACAATTAAAGATGTTTTAGTTTATTTGTTTTTTAACTTTACAGATTCATGAGTGAGTGTAGTGCTACACAGGGAACATAATGACAGGTTTCAGAGTAGCAGCCATGTTAGTCTGTATCCGCAAAAAGAATAGGAGTACTTGTGGCACCTTAGAAACTAACACATTTATTTGAGCATAAGCTTTCATGGGCTACAGCCCACTTCATTGGATGCATGCAGTGGAAAATACAGTAGGAAGATTATATATACACAGATGACATGAAACAATGGGTGTTACCATACACACTCTAATGAGAATGATCAGTTAAGGTGAGCTATTACCAGCAGGAGAGAGAGAAACTTTTTGTAGTGGTAATCAAAATGGTCCATTTGCAGCAGTTGACAAGAAGGTGTGAGGAACAGTGTGAGTGTGTGTTTGTGTGTGTGTGGGGGAAATAAACATGGGGAAATAGTTTTACTTTGTGTAATGACCCATCCACTCCCAGTCTTTATTCAAGCCTAATTTAATGGTGTTCATTTTGCAAATTAATTCCAATTCAGTAGTCTCTCATTGGAGTCTGTTTTTGAAGTTTTTTTGTTGTAATATTGCAACTTTTAGGTCTGTAATCGAGTGACCAGGGAGATTGAAGTGTTTTCCGACTGGTTTTTGAATGTTATAATTCAAATCAGACTCACCTTAACTGATGACTCTCGTTAGAGTGTGTATGGTAACACCCATCGTTTCATGTTCTCTGTGTATATATAATCTTCCTACTGTATTTTCCACTGCATGCATCCAATGAAGTGGGCTGTAGCCTGTGAAATCTTATGCTCAAATAAATCTGTTAGTCTCTCTTAAGGTACCACAAGTACTCCTGTTCTTTTTACAGGGAACATAGGAGGTTTTTTAATGTTATGTCAGGCATTACCAGGTGGCACTCTTACACATACTCTTCCAAGTTTTTCTTAATGTGTGAGCAAGTTTTGATGGTTGGGAAGACGAGTTGTGTTAGTTTTGGATTATGCAGAGTTATGTGTCAAAGCAGCTTTGGGGGAGAGGCTGCTTTGTGAGCAGAAAGAGAATTTGCTGTATTCCTCAGGCTCTGATTGATTGTCTCTCAGCTGACCAGAGTTGCCCATGGGAAACCCAGCTTTAGTGTTAGGCTGATATTCCTTTAAGAATAGATTGTCCTGCATGCTCTTTGAACATCTCTTGTCAGAACTGGTGTATCCATCAATAAAACAAATTACATGCAGAGCATTCCCAGATTGTCACTGATTTCCCTTGAACTAAAAAGCCAACATGCAAATCCCCAAACCTCTGCTACTGCCCTGAGGAGCAACACTGGTGTCAGAACTGAACAATGGTGTTAGAGGAAGGGGAAACATCTTCATATGGACCAAGCTTAGATTTATATAGGAGCTAACTTTGCCCAGACCCCTCACTCCCACCAAATAATACCTTATTCTGCAAATAAGCCAGCTGATATTAAACAAACTATCCATAGAGTTAATTAATTCTGGCCTAAACAGAGACTGGGAATGGTTGGGTCATTACACTGATTGATTCTATTTCCCTATGTTAAGTTCTCCTTACACCTTCTATGGGCCATCTTAATTATCACTTCAAAAAGTTTTTTTTCCTCCTGCTGATGATAGCTCATCTCAATTGATTAGACTTTTCCTGTTGTTATGCATACTTCCACCTTTTCATGTTCTCTGTATGTATAAATATCTCCTGTCTGTGTGTTCCATTCTATGCATCCGAAGAAGTGAGCTGTAGCTCACGAAAGCTCATGCTAAAATAAATTTGTTAGTCTTTAAGGTGCCACACGTACTCCTGTTCTTTATCCATAGAGTAACATAATACTTGACATGAGTGAGGGTGTTAGACCCTTTAGGGTACATCTACACTGCAATAAACACCCTCAACACTGAGTCTCGGAGCTTGGGTCAGCTGGCTCATGGGGCTCGGGCTGTGGGGCTAAAAGATGCAGCATAGACATCTGGGCTTGGACTGGCACCTAGGCTCTGAGACCCTCCTCCCTCAAGGGTCTTACAGCCTGGGCTCGAGCCTGAGCCCGAACATCTAAATTACAACTTTTAGCCTCATGTGCCCAACTCAGCTTTCCTGGGCCAGCCACAGGTCTTCTACTGTAGTTTAGACATCCCCTTAGATTTTTTTGTGAGTGTCTCATAGGAGCTTCCATTATTAAAGGCAGACATTTATTACAGAAGATGAGATATCAGAAGAGCTGGCCATTAATATTTCAGTGCATTTAAGATGCACTCTGGTGAAGAAGGGGAATTACATTTGAATTTTCACTAGTTTGCAGTTCTCACACCAATTGTAAAATTAAAATGTCCTCTTACACTCCCTGAAGAGAGGTCAAGGTCAATACATGTCCTGTGTATACTTCAATGGCACTTTGGTAATTAAGTCATACTTCACCCAGAGTACTGTGCAGACACTCAATCAGTCTGCCCACTGATAATCTCCCAGAATGTGTGGGAGATACAGAGATGTATTGTCAAAGGAGTCTGAAAGAAAGACTTCTGGGGAGGTTTTAATGGCCCAGAATGAATTGCTGTCCTCAGGGGTCCATACAAGCACCATATCATAGCTGTGCTAAATGGTGCATTTGAACTATTGTCAGTCTGTTTCTTCCCTCCTCCTCTGTGAACACTATCAGGAACCCAGCACCCCTGGCTGTGAACATTATCACTATTAGCCAGACCCTAACACTCTGAGGGGCACTGCTGTAATGACATGACAGGGCTGGGAGAGAAGACATGAAAGCCCCACACCCCATATATTCTTCCTTTATGGGTCCAGTCCTTTAAGGTGCCAGTTTCCCTCAAAAAGAACAGGAGTACTTGTGGCATCTTAGAGACTAACAAATTTATTTCAGCATAAGCTTTCGTGGGCTACAGCTCACTTCTTCGGGTACACAGAATGGAACACACAGACAGAAGATATTTATACATACAAAGAACATGAAAAGGTGGAAGTACGCATACCAACTGGAAGAGTCCAATCAATTGAGATGAGCTATCATCTGCAGGAGGGAAAAAACCCTCAACATCCATTGACTCCAGTGGGAGCTGAGGGCTTTCAGCACCTCACAGGCTAACCTCTGCACCTCTCTAAAGCAAGCTCCATGAATGTAATAGCAGCTATTTCACTGTCCCAATCCCAATGGTCCTTTGGAAGAGCTTGAGTTTGCTATATATATAGAACCAAGAAATGGTGTCATTCAGCCATATAGAGAGGTGTGAACACTTTGGGTTTCTAATTAAATTTTCCATAAATGATTTGGGATGATGTGTGTGGTGGGGGGGCTGGGATGAGAGAAGCCTTTTGTTTTATTTCCATATGAAGAAATTGTTTTAAGAATCTTCAGCAAAGTAGACCTGATTTGCCACTTTTATTCTAGCACTAAACCTATGTAATTGCATTGAAATGAATGGGGTTTCTCTGGTATAACACTGAAGCAACATATCAGTGAATGAGGCCTGTCTTTTTAAATACTTATCCTCAAAGTCCCTTTAAAATAGAGGTAAGGTTGAGAATAGTATTGCCCTTTTGCACACATTAATATATTATAATTGACAGCAACAGAAACCTTAGCTGCTGGAAACTCAGGTAATTCACAATTCATTTCGCAATGGTGGCCTCAGTTCTGCCTGTAGACACTTTCATCTATAGTCTGGAGATTTCTCCAGTTACCAGGTTAAGGGCCTGATTTTGGTATGAGCTGCATACCCACAACTCCAACTGAAGACAACAGAATCTCAGCACTATTGAAAATCAGTACCCAAGCTTGCATGTTTGAGTGCATGAATTACTGTACTCTGTTCTCTATGTATTTATTTATTATCAAGTCATTTATAGTGTACAGACCAGAGAGGTTCCCTTTCCTGAAGGGATTCTAATCTGATCTGGATGTTGTCCTATATCATCCTGTCTAAGGGAAGTCGAGAGAACTGTTGATGAGAAGGAAGAAAGTGCTGTTGGAGGCAATGGGCCTGAAGGAGGAGTGAGCAAGGCAGACATGGCCTGGTGGATGAGGGCAGTTGACCATTCGTTGACAAAGCTGTAAAGCAAGAGGGCTGGAAAGAGTGTAAAGAACAAATGAGGGAGTAGATGCAAATGAGACTTTAGCTAGAGCAGCAAGAGGAGGACCATTTACTTAGCTAAAACATGTTGGATAGACTTGAAGAGGTAGAGTGGAGAGGCAGGAAGGCCAGGGAGAGGAGAAGGTTATAGTTGTTCATGCAAGTAATGACAACGGGAAGGATAAGGGTTTTAGCAATGAGGAACAGGCAGATTCTAGTGATATTGAAGAGGAGGAGTCAACAAGAAGGGGAAGAAAGAGAGAGCATCAAAGGTAACCAGAGGCTGTAACCTCAGAAAATAGAGAAGTGGATTTGGATAGAGAATACAAGTAGGAGGAATAAGCAGCTGAGTTTTGGAGCAGATGTCAGTGTTGGAGATACATACCTGACAGAAGGCATGGCTGAAAATAGAGGTCTGGGGGATATCTGTACAACGGTGGTTGCTAAAACAAAGGCAGCAGATCAGGTTTTTGATAAAGTAAAGTGAGGAGAGAATCCTGGGGGACGCTACCAGATAAAGGGGGAGAGGAGGATGAGGAGCCGTGAAAGGAGATGCTGAAGAAACAGTCAGCAGGGTGAGAACCACCAGGAACAGTCGTGGAAGGCCAGGGAAGAGAGCATCTGAGGAAGACAGAGTATTTAACAGAATTGAAAGCAGTAGTTGGACAGAAGTGCAAGGTCCACAAAGTGCTCCTTGGCTATAGCTAGGCACCCTATTAATTTCATTGGGTGTTAACTCTGAGCCTAATGACAACACTTGAAGTATCACCATTAGCCACTTCATTGCTTATCATTTTAGCAGATAGGATGGGGAACGGGATGAGTATGAAAACAGGGATGAGTTGGGAGTTGCTGTGGGGAATGAAATGTAAAAGGGGGAAAGTGGAGAGAAAAAAGTTGACAGGACAGGGAGAGTAACAGGCCAGGAATGCTGAGTGTCATAAAGAGGAGCACATTTTCCCCACTGGAGATGCTGAATGTGACAATAAGGTACATGCATAGCTAAGTTTAGTTACTGCATAAAGACCTTATTCTATCCTTGGCCTCATACAAGGTTCACATTGACATATGTGGGAGATGAGTTCTGGATTACATAATGTCTTCAATCAGAATTATTTGCTGTAGACCACATGCAAAAGTGGAATTTACCCCTGTACAAGTGTCTGACATCATGGACCAGAAGACAATGCAATCATCTGTTTCATATCATACATGATCTTGAGAAGTTACTAAGCATGCTTTAAAGCATCATATGAAGCTATCAATGGCACTTTAATATAAAGGAAGGTAACGTTTCCATGTCATCTGTATGAGATCTTCTCTGCTTTGGATCTTTAGTACATTGGAGAAAAACTTATCTGCACGAGAGAGCCCTATGCTCAGAATATGCTGTGTTATTTTCACTTTTCCATCGATGCCCTTGTGGCTGTCGGTACTCTCTGGAAAACAAGCTTCATGATGTGAGGTTCACATGTTGTTTCATGAGAACTATCCAGGAGCAGGGCTTATAGGAAGGAGTGATGAAGGCAACTACTTTGCAAATTGTCACCCCTGTGACTTTGGGGCCAGAGTGTTGTGGTTTAGATTCACATTTCTCTTGGCAATGGAAAAAGTGCTGCTGCTTCTTAACTGGCAGTGACAGGATTATTGGCTTCCCAAAGACCAGGGATTCTGGGATAACAGCACAGGCTAAACAGGACCAGGGAACAGGAATCCACATCCCAGGTCTTGTGGGAGAAACTGGGATTCTTTCAATGTCTACAGTACTAAATTCACTGCAGTACCTCAAGTCTGTTCGTATCTGTAATATTTATAGCATAACTTGTACCAAGGATTAAGTAACACGCCTCACCATAAAAGAGTAAAATCTTCCTAGTATGTAGGGGCAAATTTCAACACCCTTAGCAGATAGTGTTTATATTTAGGAAGCCCATTAAAGTCACTGGAAGCCCACAGAAACCCTTTGACTTCAATGGGAGCTGGATCTGGCCTCGAACAAGAACGCTTTCCTGCAATGGATTGGTTTGGTTAATACTGTAGATCTTTTCCCCTCTGGAGATGAGAGATGACCCTGTGACCTGCATCAAAACCACCTCTCAATTTGGCAGCATGATGCCAATTAGGCCTGGTGTAGTGGCAAGTGCTGTAGTACCTAACTGAGATGCAAGCTTTACACAATATTTATCCTGGCACTATAACTTCCTCACTATAGAATTGATTCAATGTCAACTGAAGTCAATGGGAGTCTTCATTGACTTCAAAATGCATTGGATTGGGGTCTGTAACAAGCCCAAAGTTTTCAAACACTCCATTATTTATTTAAAAGGATTCATTTTGGCTTGATTTCAGTGGTACTGAGCACTCTCAGCTCTTTGATTGCACAAGGAAACTGTTCAGAACCTCTGAAAAATCAGGTCAGTTGCAAATAGCAAACTAAAATATTTCCTATGCTAGATACTTAGTTTACAAGTCTTCATTGTATTTGTGCATGTTTCTTTTGGGCATATGGAAGATGTATTGTTTTAGCAAGACTGTTTTCCAGGAGTTATTGGTATGTGTAGAAAAAAGAGCTTATAGCAACAATGCTCCTATTTCCTCAAGGGAAAAAAAATTGTATGAGTTTCCTGCAGTAGGCAACCCACCCACTCCTTAACTGTGCACCCCTTTCATAAGTGTTCTGGAACTGTTGTGGCTATAATCCTCTGAGATGGAGGTTGTAATATAGTAAATTATCACTTATTTTGCAGTCTTGACTAGAAAAATAAATGCAATTATGTGTGTGAATGTTGAAAAGTGAAGCCAAGTAAAGCAATTCTGTATATTTGAGGGGAGTTTTCAAATGAAAAGCTGTATTCAATGAATTCCAATGGACTCTTTCTCTAGCATATGTTTCATTATGTGATCTTTCTGAATTAAGTGAACAGCTGTAGCAAATGGCACTAGCCAAATGAGAGATGGAATTTAAAGGCAAGGCACATTTTCAGGCTGTGAGCATAATCCCAAGTGGAGCTGCTGGCTGTGCCTCATTTTCACTGGTTGATTGTTCTGGAGTCTTGTAGCAGTTTGTGTAGCATGTGACTCATGCAGAGGGTTGATGTCACAGGCCATCACTATTAATTATTTATTTGTATTAGCGTAGCACCTAGATGTCCTGATTATGGCCTCTGACCCCATTGTGCTAGGCACTGTACAAACACAGAACGAAAAGGCTGTCCCTTCCCCAGAGAGGTTACAGTTTAAATCCAGGGAAGCAGCATTTTCTTCTGGTCACTTCAGCATTATTTGCAGCTTTGGTATAGATCTGGTAAAGTCTCTCATATATTCCTTTTGAATGGGATGCTGTGACTAAATGCTTCATGTCCTGCCTGAGTTAGACTAAACAAAACTAACTATTCAACATCTTTTAAAAGCCAACTTTATATTTTTTGTGAAGTTTGCTCAGAAAAATTATGAACTTCCACTCCTGAAACAACACCTGGTGACCGTTTATTAGTATTTTCCTTGCCTTTTGCACACTGGAGATGAAATCATTTTAGCAGAACCAAGTTTAAATATGAGCCAGGTAAGCCGTGTTTTATCCCTGTCTGAACCATTTGGAAACTAGCATAGGTTTAAGACTTTATGCAATGTAATCTTAAAATGGTTTAACTAAGTTTCTGTTAACACAGTTTAATCCCCAATGTAGATAATTCAGGATTCTGGGTAATATATGTAAAGGTTTGTCTCATATTTCTTATGTGGTATTACTATTGGTTCATTCTATGCATTTCCCAAAGATCAGGATTTTGTAATTATTATAGAGATTTTTCTTTAGTTAATTATAGTTGATAGGGCGGCTTTGAAATGTTTATACATGTGCAATATGGAGAATGATTGGTGTGAACATTAGAGGTCCGGTAAAAGTTTACTTGCAGCTTTGCATTTGTATGTTTCCTCCTCTCCTACTTCACAGCTGTGACTGTGTAGAAACCTCATCCACCACTCTGTGCCTGAAATCACCCTTCATCCTCCACAACATGTGATGCCCCTGTTTTGGGAGTCAGTGGTTTCTGCACTCAGCTGCTGGAAATACCCCCTGGGGGCTACAGGAATCCCCACACTGTCTTCCTCACTTTTCAAAATATGCTGATCACTCTGAGTGTAACAGGTCTGCGCCAGCACAATCAGAAGGTTAGAATGGAGCTACTGGAGTAAATGCCAGCATTGTCCTTAATCTGCAGCATACACCATGTAGAAATACACAATGGAGAGAAAAGACCACCTGGTTCATACAGGCTCTCTTGCTTAAATGCAGGACTATCCTTGCACTGGGAGCCGAACTAAATTCCCCTTGGATCACTGCAAAGACTCCCACTGACTTTTATTGGTGTAGGTTTGGGCCCTGAGGTGTTTTATCTAGTCTGCTCTTCAACACCTTTAGTATGGACACAGCAATGAAAAAAACATTCTAGCAAAGCCTATCGGAGGATGGGAGGGGAGAACAAAATTAAAGGCAGGTGCCCCTCCTGGAAAGTCTGGATTTAACAGATGTAATTCTTGCACTTCAGTGTATTTTAAGATGTATCAGAACAAGTGCTTTATACATTGAACATTAGTGTGTTTGGAATTCTGCTACACTATCCTATATGTGTTTTTACCACGTTCATCACCATGGTATCTGAGGCCCAGATCCTCAAAGGCAGAGTCACCCAACTCTCTGATTTCAATGGGATTTAAGTGCCAAAATACTGTTTAGGGTGTGGGCCCGAGTGCCTTCCAGAGTTGCAGTAAGCAAAGTGACAAACATTTCCATTGGGTAATTGCCAATGGCAAGTTACCTCCCCTTAAAGTGAACAAGTGTGCCCCATAACCCAAAGGATTTACACATGTTTGTAGATTCCCGCTTCTGACACACGGGAAAACGGTGATTTTTTTTTTCTGTTTCCAATGTCCTGCTCACTCTTTTCTCCTTTCTTTCTAAAGTATATCTTGATAACTTTCGTTCTTGTGTTTTCCATGCCTTCAGTTTTTGTCTCTTAATCTGCACCAGTGAGCTGTGCCAGCGACCAGGCCTCAGATGCTAAGCATTGAGAGTCTACACCTAAAACTTAAAATCAACTTACCTATGCTGTTCAGAGGTGTGAAAAATTCACCCCCCTGAGAGACACAGTTAAGCCGACCTAAGTCCTAGTATAGACACCGCTGGGTCCACAGAAGAACCCATTCCTTGGCAGTAATAGAGTGTCTATACTACAGTGACGCAGCTGTACCTGTGCCACTACAGTGTTGCTAGTGTAGCCATAACCTGAGAAATTAAACTTGATTGCCACACTAGCCACACTGGGTTGTGGGCAACAGACATTAGTTTTTACAATAGTTTTAAAAAGTGATTGTTTCCACTAAATCCCTTTGTGGATTCTGGGATTATTGGAGACACCTCAGAGTTCAGATCATAGAATCATAGGACTGGAAGGGACCTCAAGAGGTCATCTAGTCGAGTGCCCGGCACTCAAGGCAGGACTAAGTATTATCTTCTAGACCATCCCTGACAGGTGTTTGTCTAACCTGCTCTTAAAAATCTTCAATGATGGAGAGTCCACAACCTCCCTGGGCAATTTATTTCAGTGCTTAACCACCCTGACAGTGAAGAAGTTTTTCCTAATGTGCAACCTAAACAGTCCTGGATGTAATTTAAACCCATTGCTTCCTGTCCTATCCTCAAAGATTAATGACAACGCTTTTTCTCCCTCCTCCTTGTAACAACATTTTATGTATTTGAAAAGTGTTCTCATGTCCCCTCTCAATCTTTTCTTCTTCAGACTAAACAAACTCAATTGTTTCAATCTTCCCTCATAGGTCATGTTTTCTAGATCTTTAATCATTTTTGTAGCTCTTCTCTAGACTTCATCCAGTTTATCCACATCTGAAATGCAGTGCCCAGAACTGGACACAATACTCCAGCTGAAGCCTAATCAGTGCAGAGTAGAGCAGAAAAATTACTTCTCATGACTTGCTTAACACTCCTGCTAATACATCCCACAATTATGTTTGCTTTTTTTGTAACAGTATCACACTGTTCACTCATATTTAGCTTGTGTTCCACTATAACCCCCAGACCCTCTGCCGCAGTACTCCTTCCTAGACAGTTATTTCCTATTTGTATGTGTGAAACTGATTGTTCCTTCCTAAAAGTGGAGTACTTTATATTTGTCCTTATTGAATTCCATCTTATTTTCATCTTATTTTCATCAGACCATTTCTCCAGTTTGTCCAGATCATTTTGAGTCTTAATCCTATCCTCCAACAGTTGCAAACCCTCCCAGCTTGGTATCATCTGCAAACTTTATAAGTATACTCTCTATGCCATTATCTAAATCACTGATGAAGATATTGAACAGAACTGGACCCAGAACCGATCTCTTCAAGACCCCACTCAATATGCCCTTCCAGCATGATTGTGAACCACTGATAACTACTCTCTGGGAATGATTTTCTAACTAGTTATGCACCCTCTTATAGTAGCTCCAACTAGGTTGTATTTTTCCCTAATTTGTTTAAAAGAAGGTCATGTGAGGCAGTATCAAAAGCCTTACTAAAGTCAAGATATACCACATCTACCGCTTCTACCCATCCACAAGGCTTGTTACCCTGCCAAAGAAAGCTATCAGGTCGGTTTGACATGATTTGTTCTGGACAAATCCATACTGATGGTTACTTATCATCTTATCTTCCAGGTGTTTACAAATTGATTGTTTAATTATTTGCTTCATTATTTTTCCAGGTACTGAAGTTAAGCTGACTCATCTGTAATTCCCCATGTTGTCTTTCTTTCCCTTTTTATAGACTATACTTCCCCTTTTCCAATCCCGTGGAATCTCTCCTGTCTTCCATGACTTTTGGAAGATAATCACTAGTGGCTCAGATATCGCCTCAGTCTGCTCCCTGAGTATTCTAGGATGTATTTCATCAGGCCCCGGTGACTTGAAGACATCTAACTTGTCTAAGTAATTTTAACTAGTTAGATGTCTAACTGCAATATTGCCGTCCATATCAGACATTCCTGACTTCCCCGACTGCCACGTCTATTTTGTTGGTTTAAGTTTGTTCTTGTTTAAATTTATAACCTTATGGGATATTTGAAAAAGGTGCCACAATCAGAAAAAGTGTTTTATGTAAGCCCTTACGAATCAGAATGCCTCGTTTTGGAGAACCTATAGTTATCCAACATGGAGACTGATGGTGGACAGATTTTTTATAAGGTGTTTAAATTAATTTGTGCTGACTGACTGACTCTACAGCTTGGTGAGTGGGGCTATTATGCCCACAGTCCTCAGTTTCTAAGTCACCTTTTAAATGTCTCATGTTACTCTTAGTCCATTTTATGATTTTATATGGCAGCTGCTATTGTTGTGGTATCTAAGCCTAACATCCTTCCCCCTCTCCCATTCATGTCTCTGTGTTCTCCTTCAGTCAGCTTTTCCTTTTCTATTCAGCCCTGTTTGCTCCTTCCTCCCCTTTTCCCTATGCCCTTTCCTTCTCATTCCCCATCACTTTGTGCCTCAGCTGCTGCCTCTCATTTACTGTACACATCTTTCTTCCTATTTCTTCTGTATGTCAGGAACCCAGTTTCTTCCTCTGGTCCACAGGAACTAACAGCTAGCAACCAATGGCCAGATTTTCAAGATTGCTCAGTGCCTGGATGCCCCATCAACTCCGATTGGGAAGCCCCATCTCTCCTTCCTTCCTCATACTTCAAGATCCTTTCTGCCTTGTTTCCTCTAACCCCTCATTCCCCTCATCTTCACGAGTTCCATCCCTCATGAATCTCTTTCCCACTCATTTCCAAGTCTTTGCTCCCCAGTCTCAGGAGAGACATTAAGGGGAGGATAATCTTATTTATCTCAAGTTTCCAAGAAATCATAATCATACCATTATAGTGCAGCTGCATTGGTGCAGAAGGCATCCTTTAAATGAGTAATAGAGCCAGGATTTCAAAGTCAGTTTGCTTGTTTTCATAACATGATCTTAATTCTACAAGGGGGAAGAAAAGATGATTTAATCTAATTTAATTTTGCTCTTTGAGAAAAAAAAAAGAGAGATCACTTGGCCAGCTGCTGCTCTGAGCAAACATTGGAGCATGCAGGCTACAAGATAAGCTTTGAACTTTATCAAATCTCTTGGCCGTGCATGCTAATGAGTGCTGCTGGGAGACTTCTGAAACTTTTGCCCCTGATTGTATTAATTAGTGTGCTGCTTCCCAAGTAGCAAAGCCTTTGAGTGAGCTGTAACTACAAAATTAAATAAGTACAATTACACAGAGGGCCTCCTGCAACCCCACTGCTATTGTTGTATTATAGAGCAATGTGGACTCCAAGGTTACGAGTCTGGCCTAGCTAAGGCTTTGTGCAAATGAAAGTAGTTCCAAGGTTTTCTAAAAATCTTGTAGCAGTGGGAAATCTTTTCTGTTCTGTCTGCTTATTTGTAATAGGCGGAGAGAGCTTTGAAAAGAGGGCTTCTGCTCAGTATACAGGAGCCTCTCTCACAAAAGAGAGGTCCTCCAGGCTTGGGGATTCCCTCAGTGCATCAGTCTTCATGAGACTTCCTCCTGTCGCGATTTATTTTTGTTTTACAGAAGAATTCTGCCAAAACCCGGCCCAGTCCCCCTCTCTGGAAAAAGAGAGTAGCATGAATCCAACCGCTGGATGCCATCTTAGGCAGAGCTAGGTCACTTGGGCACACTCCCAGGCCCAGGTGCAGGTCCTCCCTATATCTGACACCCTTTGGGGGCAGTGGACCCCTGCAGTCTGGCCATCTCTACCCTGGAGTCAGTGCCTCAGCTCTCCTGAGCCCCCAGTTGTTTACACAACAGAGTCCACCTGCCTGTGGGAGCTCTGGTTTCTAGTTCACTCCTTCAGGGACAATGGCAGGAAAGCAATGAGCACAGGCTTAGTAAAGGAGTTGCTTAAGAAGGCACACTGAAGTGTCTGACTCAGAGTAGCGTTACAAATCTATGGAAAACAACCAACTCTTGAATGCACCCCTCTGATCTTACCCACTCTGGGAGTCCTGGGCTTGGTCAGCATCCTTAGGCTAGGCCCTTCCTGCCTTATTCCTCCTTAGCCTGGACTTCTTGCGTGTGAGAGTGGTTTGGCTCATTTCTCCGACAAGCACCACCTTTTAAACTAGGCCGTTCCTTTTGTGCCCATTTGCTTTAGCTGGGAAATCCAGACTCTAGCCCATGTTGTCAGGCTTCAAGAGGGTCATTCAGAGTCAATGGTCCTATCAGTAGAAAACCCATTGGTCAGCAGGGGTGAGTCATTCTACCTTGACGCCTTTCATTGTTAGCCCTCTTCAAGCTGTCTCATACCCCAACATGAGCAGGACAGTGTCCAGAATAGATTGGCCTCGTCAGGGCTGACTCTAGGTTGTTTGCCACCCCAAGCAAAAAAAAAAAAAATTGGCTACTCCCCATCCTAGCCCTGGGCTCTCACCCCCCTCACTCCCTGCTGCCCCAGCCCTGGGCTCTCTCTTCCCCGCCACCTCCTGCCGCCCCAGCCCTGGGCTCTCTCTTCCTCCCCGAACCTGCACCCAAACAGTTGCCTTCTGGACATTGGGAATAGATTCTTTTTTTACTCTGATACAGAATTTGAACCAGAGAAAAGGAGAAAAACCTTACTATCAAGGTGAAAAAAATACCATTTTTGCTGGACATTTCCTTCAAATTCATTCATCGATTCCAGGGCCAGAAGGGACCATTGTGATCATCTAGTCTGACCATCTGTATGACACGGGCCAGAGACCTTTCATCAAATAATTCCTAGAGCAGCTCTTTAATAAAACTTGTCAGTGATGGTAAATTGTTGCAATAATTAATTACTCTCACTGTTAAAAATATACACCTTATTTCCAGTCTGAATTTGTCTAGCTTCCATTTCTAGTCATTGGATCATGTTATACCATTTTCTGCTACATCGAACAGCCAATTATTAAATATTTATTCTGCATGTAGGAGATACGTAGACTGTAATCATGTCACCCCTTAAACTTTTCTTTGTTAAGCTAAATAGATTGAGTCTATCACTATAAGGAATGTTTTTGGTTTTTTTTTCAAATTCTTAAATCATTCTCATGCCTCTTCTCTGAACCCTCTTCAATTTATCAACATCCTTCTTGAATTGTGGACACCAGAACTGGACACAATAGTCCAGCAGTGGTTGCACCAGTGCCAAATAGAGGTAAAATAACCTCTCTACTCCTACTTGAGATTCCCCATTTTATGCATCCAAGGGCATTAGCCCTTTTGCCCATAGCACTGGGAACCTGTGTTCAGATGATTATTCACCACAACCCCCAAATCTTTTTTCAGAGCACAGCTTCAAAGGAGAGAGTCCTCCATCATGTAAGTATGGCCTACGTTCTTTGTTCCTAGATGTATACATTTACCCATGTTAAAATGCATATTGATTGGTTGCAGTGAGTTTGAGCGCAATCTAGATTGCTTGGTAATCTGTGACCTGTGCTCTCCATTATTTACCAATCCCTGGATTTTGTGTCATCTTCAAACTTCAGAGATTATTTTATGATTTCTTCCAAGTTATTAATGAAAGTGTTCTATAGCAAAGGGCCTGGAACCGATCATTGCTGGAGCAGACTACAAATACACCTGATCAGTGATGATTCCCCATTTACAATTACATTTAGACCTCTCAGTTAGTCATCTTTTAATCCATTTAACGTGTGCCATGCTAATTTTATATCTTCCTAGGTTTTTTAATCAAAATGTCATGCGGTATTAAGTCAAATGACTTACAGAGTCTAAGTATATTACATCAATATTATTACCTTGATCAACCAAAATTGCAATTTCAGCAAAAGAAATATTGTTAGTTTGACAGGATCTACTTTGCATAAACTCAGGTTGATTGGCATTAATTATATTACCCTCCTTTTAATTCTTTATTAATTGAGTCCCATATCGGCTGCTGCATTATCTCGCCTGGGACTGATGTCAAGCTGTGACAGGCCTATAATTGTCCAAGTCATCCTGCTTGCCCTTTTAAATATTGGCACATTAGCTTTCTTCCAGTCTTCTGGAACTTTCCCAGTGTTCCAAGACTTTTTGAAAATCAAGAGTAATGGCCCTGCAAGTTCCTCTGCCACCTTTTAAAATTCTTGGATGCAAGTTATCTGCACCTGCTGATTTAAAAATGTCTATGTGACATTATTGATATAATCTGGGACCATATAGAACATGGTTGCAACTAAGCTCCTGTAGTGGCACTAAATCTTATGTAAAGGGGGTCATGTAAGGTGTCTAAGACCAGGTTATGGGTTGCTGGTTATGATTATGGTGTCTGTATGCATGTGTCATTTTTTAGTTGAAGTTATGAATATTGGCTCTATACTGTCTGTACTTCAAACTTATGCTATGCTTCTGAGTGACATCCCAGACAAGTTGGTGTTAGCTCGGCCCTTAATGGGCCATCAAGCAGGCTAGGCAATCAGCTATACAATTGACCCATTGAGAAAAGGCAGATATGCCTTGTAACTCAGCAAAGTATGCAGGAACTTGCCCATGTGACTCCAGACTCCATTTTGCTGTAATTTTCCACAGTAAGAACAAAGAGGTGTTCTTACACCTGGAAAAGACTATAAAAGGCTGATGCCTCATCTCCATCTTGTCTTCAATCCTGCTTCTTACCTCTGGAGGGACTTTGCTACAAGCTGAAACTCTGAACAAAGGACTGAGGACCCATCCCAGTGGGGGTTGTACTCCAGAAACTTGATATGAACCTGCAGTTTACTCCATCACTGCTACAAGCCTGAACTAAGAACTTTGCCATTACTGTATGTAATTGATTCCATTTAACCAATTTTAGCTCTCATATCCTTTTCCTTTTATGAATAAACCTTTAGATTTTAGATTCTAAAGGATTGGCAACAGTGTGATTTGTGGGTAAGATCTAATTTGTATATTGACCTGGGTCTGGGGCTCGATTCTTTGGGATCAAGAGAACCTTTTTCTTTTATTGGGGTGTTGGTTTTCATAACCATTCATCCCCATGACGAGTGGCACTGGTGGTGATACTGGGAGACACGAGTGTGTAAGGGAATTGCTTGTGTGATGTGGGGTGAGACCAAAGTCCTCTTTGTCTGGCTGGTTTGGTTTGCCTTAGAGGTGGAAAAACACCAGCCTTGAGCCGTAACTGCCCTGTTTAAGCAATTTGTCCTGAATTTGGCACTCTCAGTTGGGTCCTGCCAGAACCGGCTTCGTTACAGTCTCTCTTTGCTGTTTCTTCTTCAAGTGTGTGCTCATGTGTTTTCCATTCTAGGTGTGTGCATGCCCACATGTGTGGCTGTCAGAGATTTTTGCCTTAGCAGTATCTGTAGGGTGGGCTGTGGTGCCCTCTTGAGTGCCGTGCTCATGCGACGGTCTGTTAGGCACTGCCAGCCCTCTCAGTTCCTTCTTACTGCCCCTGGTGGTTAGCTGCAGTACCTTTCCCTTGCGTTGTAAGGGCTAATGGCTCTTCTACTTTGTTCTTCCGAGCCTTAAGACCCTGTAAATTGTTTACTGTAGTTAGTAAGTAGTTAAGTAGTGTTGTTAGCAGGGGGGGCTCCAGGCCCCAGCATGCCAAGCGCGTGCTTGGGGCAGCATGCCGCGGGGGCCACTCTGCCACTCACGCCTGCGGGAGGTCCACCGGAGCTGCCTTCCGCCCTCCCGGCGACCGGCAGAGCGTCCCCGCGGCATGCCGCTGTGCTTGGGGTGGTGAAATGTATAGGGCCGCCCCTGGTCTTTAGAGATAGAGTCCCTGCTGGGACTCTGCCCCAGGCAGGGCATTCCCCAGTCTCCGGGTTTTGAGCCTTGCTCTGACTGTAACAGGCCTATGCCTGTTAGTGACCCCCAGAGCAGCTGCCTCAAATGCTTGGGGGTATCACATGTGATGGAGACGTGTCGCATCTGTAAAAACTTTCATCCCAGAATGCAGAAAGAGCAAGACTTCTGTTTGAGAGCCCTCTTCATGGAGGCTGCTCTCTGCCCGCTGTCCCAGCCAGACTCTGCCCCTAGCACATTGGCCTCGGTGCTCAGTGCACTCCCAGCACCGGGCTTTACCCAGCAGCGCTCCCCTTTTCCAGTGCCCAAGAAGAGGTAGAAGAAGAGTGACTCCCCGGCACCGAGCAAGGAAGGCAAATGACTCTGTTCAGGCCGACAGCCCACACCGGAGCCACATGGGGCTCCATAGCCCCCCAGTGGTCTGCCACCAATTCCAGGGAGCAGTAGGGGTCCCAGACTGGTGGCAGTGCCCATGTCTTCCCAGGCTTTCCGGGTGTCCAGAAAGCAGAGGCCTCTACCGGCGCTGCCAGCACCATGAGTGTTGCAGGTCACAGCAAAGGCTCGCAGTGAGGGCCAGCCAGCCGTAAAGTCATCATTACTATAGTATGATCCTACTGTACTTCTTTCAGGAATGTGGATGAGAATAAAACACCTTTTTCCTTTTAAAAGCTCCAGCTCATTTAATTAATTGAATTAATCTTCAAGGTGCTGTCTTGATCCATTGCAGGAATAAGCAATAGGAGAGGAAAAAAGTAAAATCTGTAAATTTCATCAGTAGTCACAAAAGATAGTGGTTTACTAATTGCCCTTTGCTGTTTCCTGACAGTTTGCATCACTTATTATCAACACAATCTGTCTCGAGACACTAGAGCTGTTTGTATGTAAAGAGGTTGTAACAAGAATGCAATGACAGCAAATAAATCATCAATAATAAAGATGTTTCCTATGACACCTGGAACTTTTGAATATATTTTTGTTATCGAGCAGACCTTATATTCCTGCCTCCCTTCCTCACCACGTTTTGGATTACAATGTGTACTGAGAAAGGAGATTGTAAGTACTAATCCATTAGAATAAAATGCAATGTGGAAAAAAGTCTGTAGTGGTACTGGATGGAACAGAATAGAGTAATGCCACATGGTAGCTAGTGTCTGAAGATACTGAAGATAGTGTCTGGGCCTGAGCAGGTGAGTCCAATCCAGCCATTTGATGAGGGCTTGGCTACATCTGGGCCTACAAAGGTTTGCTGAGGTTAGTTGGAAGGAGGGATTGATTGAGACAGGTTGTGCTTGGGGAAATAAAGGAATAGTGGAGTGGAGGTAACTCCTGTGGTGTCTCCCCTGTATCCAGGTGATAGCCCTGAGGCTGCTGCAAAGCTGGCCAGAACTGGGAACCTGGCAGAAGCCCCTGATGGGGGGGTGGAGCTGAAACCTGAAAGTAAGGACTGAGTTAAAAGATGGGGTTTTTTTTGTTTGTTTTTCTGGCTTCTGTCAAGAAAATAAATCTCCTTGCAAGACTGGGTGTGGTAGCTTCTATTTTGGAGCTGCGGAGAAGCTAGGCTCGGTGACCAGGAGTGTTGGGTTTTCTTTCTGTCATGTTTCTAGCTCCAGAATATTGTTTAAAAAAGGCAGTGGTAAAGGCCAGTCATGCCATGAGCGTGTAGGCAGCAGCTGCAGGCTCAGTATTTATTTATACAGTTTAGGACATTAGAACCCGTGTGGTTGCCTTTAGTTAGGGTCTCTGCTCCTAGCCTGTGTAAAGATTGGTTGTAATTCTAGCAGCCCCTCTGCTTGAAGGAGAACAAGGGTTGCTTCTAACTTGCAACTATAGGATACATCCACCCCAAAGAGGAAGGGAAGAGAGCATCATACTTGGAAAGATACTGGAACCTATTATTTAAGAATCAGTTTGTAAGCACCTAGAAGATAATAAGGTTAAACAGAGTAGCTAGCATGGATTTGTCAAAAATAAATCATGCTAAACCAGCTGTTCTCAAACTGTGGGTTGGGGATCCCAAAGTGGGTCACGACTCTGTTTTAATGGGGTCACCAGGGCTGGTGTTAGACTTGCTAGGGTCCGGTGCCCAAGCTGAAGCCAAGCCCCACCGTCCAGGGCCGAAGCCTTTGGTATGATACATTCATGATTCCACAGTATTCCAGGGTCACGGGGCTCAGGCTTCAGTCCTTCCTCCTGGAGTCATGTAGTAAATTTTGTTGTCAGAAAGGGGTAATGGTGCAATGAAGTTTGAGAACCCTTGTGCTAAACTACCCTAATGACAGGGTTACTGGCTAGTGGAGGGGGATGATGAGATTTCAGTAAGGCTCTTGACAGTCCCATATGACATTCTCATAATCAAATGAGGGAAATGAGGTCTAGATGAAATTACTGTAAAGTGGGTGCACAACGGGTGAAAGATTGTATTCAGAGAGTAGTTATCAATGGTTTGTCGAACTAGGAGGCCATATCTAGTGGGGTGCTGCAGGGGTCAGTCCTGGCTCTGGTACTGTTCAATATTCCCATTAATGATTTGGACAATGAAGTGGAGAGTATGCTTATAAAAATTGTGGATGACACCAAACTGGGAGGGGTTGCAAGTACTTTGGAGGGTGGGATTAGGATTCAAAACCACCTTGACAAATTGGAAAATGGGTCTGAATTCAACAAGATGAAATTCTATAAAGACAAGTCAAAATACTACACTTATGAAGGAAAAATCAAATTCACAACTACAAAACGGGGAATGGCAGGCTAGGTGACCGTACTGCTGAAGATCTGGGGGTTATAAGGGCTCACAAACTGAATATGAGTCAACCATGTGAATCAACTGCGAAAAGGGCCAATATCATTCTGAGGCGTGTTAACAGGAGTGTTGTATGTAAGACATGGGCGGTAATTGTCCTGATCTATTTGTTGCTGGTGAGGCCTCGGCGGGAATATTCTGTCCAATTCTGGGCACCATACTTTAGGAAAGTGTGTGTAAATTTGCAGAGTCCAGAGGAGAGCAACAAAAATGATAGGTTTAGAAACTTGACCTATGAGGAAAGCTTAAGAAAACTAGGAAAGTTTAGACTGGAGAGAAGAAGACTAAGGTGGGACCCAGTAAGTCTTCAAATATGTTTAAGGGCTGTTATAAAGAGGATGGTGATCAATTATTCTTCATATCCATGGAAGGTAGGACAAGAAATCATGGGCTTAATCTGCAGCAAGGGAGATTTAGGTTAGGTATTAGGAAAATCCTTCTAAATATAAGGGCAGTTTAAGCTCTGGAATAGGTTTCCAAGGAAGGTTTTGGAATCCCCATAGGTTGGACAAACACTTGTCAGGGATGGTCTAGGTTTACTGGGTCCTGCCACAATGCATGGGGCTGGACTCGATGTTTTCTCAAGATCCCTTCCAGTCTGACATTTCTATGACTATGCACCACTCCTGCGTTGACTCCTGAAGAGGAAACAACACTCATAGTAGCACCTATCTCCTTTGGGGACACAGCAAGCTGGGACGTGCCAACATAATTTCTGTATTCTTGAAGTAGAATTCTTCCCAATCCTCATGCCCCTCAGGACAGTGTGGCTTCACGTCACCCATGTGGTTTGATGAGAACACCAGTCTAAACACGCAATACTGTGGGATTTATAACTTCCACCCTGTCACACCTCTTCTCCCCAGAGACAAATGGACAAGATCTTAGCTAAGAATATCATGTGTAGTGCTTGATTTTTCTCATATCACGTAGTAGGAGGAGCACGGGGCCTGTGACTCCCATCCTGCAATGGAATTTAACTCCCACAGTCTGTAGTGTCGATATCAAATGAATGCATCACCAGCAGAGGCATGCTGATGTGGCCAAGATTTTTTTAGACATAGGTGCCTAAAGGTCAGCTTCTCAATGAGTTGCTTGATTTTCAAGAGTGCTGAGCCCCCAACAATTTCAAAGTCAATGGGAGCTTCTGGGTGCTCAGCATTTTGTAAAACAGGCCACTTGTGTAAAGCCTAAATGTGGCTTGAGGCTTCTATTTTTGCCAGCCTTCGCCTAAAGCTCAGGCTTTAGGAGGGCAAGCGAGATTGACAGAGAAGAGAGAGAAGACAAAGCTCACTATCACTGAACTGAGAATATTTGCAGCTGGAGTTCTAAGGACATTCTCTGGATTTATTTTGTACACCATGCCAGTTTTGGCGCACAGAGCCAGTAAGGCAAATACGGTATATTTCTTTATCTCTGCACAGAGCCATAGTGGAATGAAATAAATGGAGAAAAAAATGTTATTGCTTTATAGCTACGTGGTAAGCCACAAAATGAGTCAGGATGCCAGCCCTACCCAGTACCTAACTGAGAAGAGTACAGCAAATTTGTTCTTTGCTATGCAGGTGTGCTTATTACACAAGCAGACACTGTTACATGTCATAGAGTCTGTCTCCAAGTGCTTAGCAGTAAAATCATTATTGCTTTCCCCTCCTTTTTTTGTCCCTTAAGAGTCTGCACACGTTTTCAAACAGAAAAGCTTTTACCTGCAATTCTCCAATATGTTACCTTATTCAAGGCTCTGAGGACAGCACCCTCTGTTCTGTAGCTATTTTCTCCACTACTAACAGAGACAGAAGAGCCTGTGTTATATAGCCCCCCAGACTCCAACCATTCCCAGCATGGCCTCCTAAAAGGTAATAAAGAGCCCTGCTTCCCCTTATTTAATTGTTTCAGTGGGACAGGTTTGCGTTACCCCATGTAATAGCCTCTGTTTTTCTTTGAAGTAAAGAGGCACTTTTTAAGGTCTCTCTCTTTCTTTTCTGGTTTTAGTTTTCTTGAAAGAAATGTTATGTGAAATTAAAGACAGGAGTTGTGATTTTTCCTGTTTGTTGGTTGGCTGGTGTGTGGAGGTTTTTTGGGGGGAAGCGGGAGGGAGAGGGGGTCATTCTAGCCTTGGAACCTTAACAATTAGTGAATAAATCCAGCTCTTTAAAGTATATGGGCTTTCTTTCCCTGAGGCTCTTTCCTTTTCCCCCCATGACTACTTACTCTCTCACAAAGTAGTCGGGAAGGTGCATACAACTGACCCATTTAGCCTAATAGTTGTCATGGTAGCCATAATTCACTTGTGGATGTAGAAAACTGCTCAGTCACCTTTGAGTGTGTGTGTGTATTTATGCATGCGCGCATGTGCCTCTTGTAAAAGCTTTTCATTTTAAAGAGATTCTGTTTGGTGCATTGGAGCTTAGCATTTTATCAGTTTATTTTCCGTTAAAAATCACTGAACATATTGATTGCAAGCAAGTGCAGAAAGTTCTGCCTGTCCTGGTTGTTAATGGCTGAAGGTGTTACCACAGGGTTGTTTGACTATGTATTGGTTGTCATACTCTAATTCCTAGCAGCTAAGTGTTGTCATCATAGTTTTGCATGTAAGCAGTTGTATCTTGATCCAGAGTTGAGATGTATCTCTGGGATAATGAGGGAGAAACCCTGCCTTACTGCTGACTGTGCTATAATTAAGCAGAGAACTTTAGTCCTCCTGGCTCTTAGTTCAGCAGCTTTCACTAGTTCATAAGAGACCACTAAAATATAGATAGCAAAGGGATGCCAGCTAGTTTTCCAACTTTCTTTACCGTGATCTCCATTTGCTGTTGCCTGTCATTGCCCACTACCAGTTGTTTTTTTACAGAAGGATTGGGTTATTCATTTTATTGTTTAAAAAGCTAAAAAAGTTTTTAGATCTTCCACTGAAACAGCAAATAGAAGTGACTTTTTTTTTCTTTTTCTTTTTTTTTAAACTGGTCCCAGCTGTAAATAACTTTAATTGCCAGCCAACATTCAATAAATGCTGAAGGAGGTGATACCCTACATGGAGACTTTAATCCAATCCAAGAGTTTACAGGCTGTGTGGATGCCTTATTTAAGTGACACTCACTGCCTGATCTTAAGGTCATAAAAGCAAGTTATAAAAATCCAAATCTGCAGAGACTGATTTTATTACAGCTAACCTTGTATTCTTGAAAAGTTCTACCTCTGAGTTTATAAGGTTTTCAAAAGCACCTTTAGGAACAAGAGAAATTCTGAGAGCTCAGCTTGTAGCAGGTTTTCTGAAGTGTTTGCTTTTCTGTATCTTAATACAACCGGGCTGGCCTAGCTACAAAACATAACTGACAGTTCTCCACTTCCTTGCACCTTTTTGTAGTCACTTGCACTTGTGCAAAGTCAGTGTAAAATACCAGCATGGTAGCCCTGTGCATACATTTTGCACAGGGATAAATGACAACACAAAATGTGAGGCAGTGGAGAATTAGGGTCTACATGTACAAGACAAGAGATCCTCTTTTTGGGAATGATCCTGAGGTTACTACAGGCAATAGGAGTTTTGTTATCAATTCCATTGAGCATAGGATCAGTCACCTAAAGAATAGCCATTGTGAATGAGCTGCATGAGGTTTAAGGACATAATGCTCAGATCCTCAAAAGGAGTTAGGTTCCTAACTTTCACTGATT
This sequence comes from Mauremys reevesii, assembly GCF_016161935.1. Classification (NCBI taxonomy): domain Eukaryota; kingdom Metazoa; phylum Chordata; order Testudines; family Geoemydidae; genus Mauremys; species Mauremys reevesii. The sequence goes on along the minus strand of NC_052635.1, from coordinate 26,847,457 downwards.
TCAGTGGAAGTTCTGAGCCTACATACCTATGAGGATCTGGGCCTATAGTCTCTTGCCAGTAGAGTTCTATTCTGTCGCCATTTCAATTTTAACATAGTTTAAATATATATGTGTGTGTGTGTGTGTGTGTGTGTATGTGTGTATATATATATATATATATATATATTTGATGTTTAACCTTTGCAAAGAAACATGTTAAGAATTAGTAATAGTGCTTTGCAATTCTATAATGTTTCCCATCAAAGGAGTACAAACGAATTTACATACAATAATGCTGCAGCAGAAGAATTTCATTTTACATAGTCCCCTTCCATCAAGGCACTCAGGTGGCCATGCAAGAGAATAACAGGAAATCCATTATAATTAAATACATCCCTGTACAGTAGAATTACACAAACCAGGGAAGGCATCAAGTTGTTAAAAAGGTAAAGGAACTGAATAAAAAGAGAAGATGGTAAACATAGGGTCAGCAAAGGCCGAGAAGGGAATAAAGGAGTTTAAAAAATAATTAAATGAATTAGATTTTAAGGGGCAGGCATAGTTCCATGCTTAAAACTTCACAAACAAAACATTTACGGTTCCTGTTAGTAGGCAGGCTTTTGGGGATGTGGCCAGTCTTTTTGTTCTGCGCTTGTTCAGTGCCTAGCGCAACGTGGTCCTGGTCTGTGGCTAGGGCTGCTAGCCAGGGGCGGCTCTAGCAATTTCGCTGCCCCAAGCAGGGCGGCACGCCGCGGGGGGTGCTCTGCCGGTCGCCAGTCCCGCAGCTCTGGTTGACCTCCTGCAGACGTGCCTGCGGAGGGTCCACTGGTCCTACGGCTCCCATGGACCTCCCCCAGGCATGCCTGTGGATGTTCCACAGGACCAGCGGACCCTCCGCAGGCACACCTGCGGGAGGTCCACCGGAGCCACCTGCCACCCTCCTGGCGACCGGCAGAGCGCCCCCCGCGGCATGGCACCCCAAGCACGCGCTTGGCGTGCTGGAGCCTGGAGCTTCCCCTACTGCTAGCTGCTACAACAATACAAATATTAAATAACTGGTTTCACATATGCAAGTAATAAGAGTATTGTCCCTATTACGGCTGAAGAGACTGAGGAAGGGGGAGGTTAAATAACTTGCCTATGACCCTCACATCTCCTAACTCCTATTACTGTGGCTAAACCTCAAGACCATCCTTCCTAGCATTTACTAGACAAAACTGAAAATAAAAGATTAAGATCTTTTTATTTATTGATGGGAAATTAGCAAGATCACAGAGAGACTGACCATAGCATCAGAATGCCAATCATGGAACTCAAAAGATACAAAAATTAAAGACAGGAAAAAGCTATATGGTGAGGATAATTTTACTTAGCATGTGTATTTCAAGTTAAGGATTAGCATTTCAGTGTGTGTCAAATTTTCCAGGTTAAGCTGTTGGAGTAACAGCAGGTTTTAGTTTGGGGGAAGAACTAAATTTGAGTTTGGAATGAGATGAGCCGAGTAACTAAGGGACAGCTGAGATATACTAGTGAGTCTCCGACTTCAATGCCCTCCGGCAACTAAGTTTCACACACACATGGAAAATGTGTGGTTGGCCTAGCGACCTGAATGCATTGGCAGCTTTGGATCTGTGATCTGATGGAGTCACTGAGGCAGAGACACCCTGCTAGTGTCAGCAGCAACCCAATTTCAGGGCGCTTGACAAAGCACAACAGGGGCCTCTAGGAAACATCAGTAGATAAACAGAATATATCAAATACTGAATTGAGAATGAGGGGATGGACAGTGTGAGGGAAAAGATCACAAGCTGCACTAGTCGGCCTACTGAGGCTTAAATCATTCCCTCGGTCTGACTCCGCTCCGGGCTGTCGGAGACAATACTGCGTACTACAGGACTGGTTATTTCTGCAGTAAAAAAACCCCATTCTCTCTGTTCTTTCCTTAAAGATTTTTTAAACTAAGATCAATACAAACAGGCAAACAAGCATAGCAGTAACGGCCATTAAATGAGGGAGCATTGGGTAACAGTAAAAAGATCTGTGCAGATGTCAAGTCTGCCTCTATATACCTAGAATAATGGTAATAACAGGCTACGTTTCTATAGTGGCTTTCATCTCAAATTATCTCACAATGCTTTGGAAATGGTACAGTAATAAATACTGAGGATTTCTAAACATCAGAGTGATTTCACAACAAATCCTCACAGCCACCTTGTAGCATACCTAAGTATTTTCATTCCCATTTAGAGAAGGGGAAACTGAGGCAGGAGAGGCTAAGGGATTTGCCCAAGGATATAGGACTGAGATGGGAGCTAATTTACTTCGATAAGTTTGACTTGCTCTTCATGTGCCAGTGATTTCTCCTAGCATTCCAAACTTCTGAATGCAGACACCAAACAACCAAGAAACAGCCCCCAAAATAAGTATATCCCTTGAAATTAACACTAATCTGAGCTGTAGGATGCACAGGACTCAAATGTTAAAATAGATGGCCATTGTCTTGAATTAGTCCCTTCTTTGCAATGCTTGTATCCTTTATATTTTCAGAAAAGTTGTGGCTAGGCACTTGGTCTCATTTAGTTGTAACTGGTTCAATGAGTCACATATTTCTTCTACCTGACAGAGGGGGAAAATCAAGGCATCCTTGTGAGGGTATTTCAGTGACTTGGGGGTCAATGGGATGTATGTATAGAGTGGACATAGTTCGTTTCTGGTCTGTATGTGGGGCATGGAGGGGTCTCTTACCGAGGGTGAATGGGAGTATTCAGCTCATAGTGGGCGATGTCATTGTGCTGACTTCCCTCCCTCGCCCCCCCCCCCGCCCCACCATGTTCAAACAATAATCCACATGGGCATTTCAACCCAAGTGCACATTGGTTATATACCATACTCCTTGGCTTTTCAAACTCTTTTCTGTTTGAAGTTTAGTTTCCAGAGCCATAACGCAGCATGCTTATGTGAGAATTGACTGGGCCTGGAGATGGAGTGTGGAGCCTGCAGGCTCTGAAGTTGTCTTCTTTGGAGGCTTTGATCCTCTTCTCCACCTCCCCGCTACCACCTTCAAACAGGAGAGAGAATTTCCCCGTAGTAAATCTAAAGATACTGAGTGTGTTTTATTTTCATGTTTACAGTCAGTGCACTTTAAACTAGAGAAATTGGAAGAAAAAAATGGATTATTTTGATGAGAATATAAATTCTAGGAAGCAGAGGATAGGGGATCGGAATATTAAAATCCAAGGGACTGTATAGTCGCCTTCCTCAGGGGAAAGGAATCTAGTGGATCTGGATTAGGAGATCAGGGAAGGAAGTGAGACCTCAACTTCAAAAGTATTTAGGCACCTAACTCCCATTGGGAATTACTTCCTGCCTCTGCAATATTGTTTCCCCACTTATCAGCTCTTCCATGTTGACTCTGTGGGGTTTGAAATGCACGAAGAGGGTGGGGAGGAGAGTAGTTACACTCCATGATATCTATCAGAGTTTCTCCAACTTGTGGAACTTTGGTAGGTAAATTAATGCTGACACCTGTAATATTAACTTACCCATTTCACCACCTGTTCCCTGGAATCACCCCCGGGTGGCTGTCCCAAGGGAAGCATTTCGTAGGGGATCTTTTCTGTAAAGAGGTACGGTGGGCTAAGAGCTATTGTAGAGGTCTGGGGCCTCTGTACAGATGACTCTGCTTTCACGGATACCTAGGGAAAGCTCCTTGCTCTCAGAGCTGATAACCCTATTAATTCTGCATGTGGCAAACTTGCAATGCTTCCCGTCCTCTCCATGTGAGTGGCCTGTGCCAGTGTTGGGCTGCACAATTGGGACGCATGCGCTCAATTAATTCAAGGTAATGTGAGCCCTTATTCTGTAAGGTTCTGAGCACCTTCCAGTTCCATCCAAGTCTATAGCACCAAAGGGCCCCTTTACATCTCCGAAGAGATGTAGTCCGTATTAAGCACTAGTACTGTGTACTCTAAATAGGAGTTCCTGAGAAATGAGTATAGCAGTAGTGTGACTGCTTCGGACTATCAAACTACAGCTGAAGGGATTGTTTTGCCACAGACTTGTTGAGAGAAACCCTGGGATAGAGCTCTGCAATAATAGTACTTTGCATTCCCTGCTAAAAGGGAGACTGGCAAGCAAGGAAAAAAGTATAGATGCTAAAGCATGAAAATTGGGTGCATTCATGGGGTTGTTTCTGCTCTTAAGTCTAAGGCAAAACTTTCATTGATTTAAGTGGGTGAAAGATTAAGCCCATAATCTCTCCAGCTATCAATTCACAGAGATTTTGCTATCTCCAAGGTAAAGCAGATTTTGAAAAAAAGTGATTTATCAAGGGTATAGAAGACATTAATTCCTTGATCTAGTTCAGGTCACTCAATTGTGTCAAAGATTTATGCATTTGAAAAAGGAATTCAAGGATGAAAGTGGCATTGCTTCTACTCTTCACCCTGCTTAATTGTGGTTTCAGATTTTTCTTGTCCTGATTGTGATGAGGCAGAGGTCAGGGAGCTATCTGATCCAGTTAACAGAGAATGAGACTGATCACGAATCCCTTTCAATTGATCTGGATGCAATAAAGTCTGTCTAATCCTCTGGTAGTTGTTTAGACTCTGGGTTAGAATTTTTTTTCTCCCCCGTCTTGTTCTCAACATAGAACGCAAGAACTTCACAAGAAGTCTGTTTATAATCTGATATCAATTGATTCTTCATTTTTGAATAGCTGTATTGTAACATTGAATTTTTCTGTAGCTTTGCTTTAGCACCTTTGAGGAAGTTAGAAAGGAGGTCAAAATTAGACTTGCCTGTTAACATTTCCAACAGTGCTTAAGTGATGTGGGCTCTTAAATCCCATTTTCAAAGGTCACTTAGGTCCTTAAGAATTTAAGGCTCATTGACTGTCAGTCGGCCTTAGGAGCCAAAATCATGTAGGTACTCTTGAAAAATCTTACCCATAAAGTAGAGATTTACAACCCTATGGAATCTGTGTTGAGGGGCTGAGCACATCCAGCGAGGTGTAGGCATTACAGCAAGAGGATACTAAAGGTGTTCACCATGTCACAGGCCTAGGCTAACAGACAACAACCCTGGGATTGAACTCCGCAAGTTGATTTCAGTAGTTTGATGTAGAAGAGAGCAGTAGATACAAAAGCAAAATATCTGGAGGTAACAATAATGAGTAGATTCCTTCCCCCACCCCCACATTAAGTGGATGAGTAAATCAAGCATTGAGTTTGGCGTTAAATCTAGATGGATTCATTAGGCAACAGAAAATAGAGAAGGAAAATAGCATGATTGAATAACAGAGTATGTGGTGGAACATGTAGATGTTAGCAAGCAACTAAGTTATTACATAGCAGTGACCACAATCTAACTAGGTGCAGCCTTTTTATTTAAATTGAATTTAGTGATTTTGTATTAAACTACAATGGGTTAAGCTCCTGTTGCTACAGTTTCAAGTGAAAATCGCATCTATTGCTTTTCTCAAATTTGGAGACTCCAGGAACACAGGAAGAACAAGGATAGAGACCACAGATACAATCGCAAGTACAAAGTCTTATTAAAGCAATAAGTAAAGTTTCAATCACCCATACATATAGAAATCCTACAAAAAACAATGCAATGACTATTATGGTAGTTATAGTCACAGCCTCAAAGATATTCTAGGATAGATCTCTCAACAGATGATCATTGATAGAAGGGTGGTGCCTGCTGGGGTTTCCTGTGGGTCTTCCCTTGGGGCAGTGGTCTTCAAACTTTTCAAGGTCATGTCCCCCTCCCCCCTTACCCTTGGGGCCAGGAGTGGGGCTATGGCTGGGGGTGGGGTTGGGGCTGGGAACAGAGCCATGGCCAGGGGCCAAGGCTGGGACCAGGGCCATGAGTGGAGCTGCAGCCGGGCTGTGGTCAGGGGCCGGGGCTGAGGGCAGGGCCAGAGCAGACTTGGTAGTGGAGTGGGGCTAGTTGGTGCTCTCTCTCTGCCCCCTGTGGGGGCTGGCCCAGGCCCTGCTGTGCTCCCCGAATGTTCCTCCGTGCCCCCCTAGGGAGGCGTGCCCCCACAGTTTGGGGATCTCTGCCTTGGGGTCTTCTCATTTTACCCAGACAGGGAACCTCTTTTATATTATTGTTCTGACCACACCTAACACCTTGTGCAAATACATGATGGTTTCAACCCTCTTTTCCTTATCTGTACTTCCATGCCCCATGAATGTTACGGTGCCCCATTTTTTTTCATAAGTTGTTTTCTTAGTTCACCTTCTCATTAGCATGTGTGCACAATACATGTTCATGGTAATGTGCGGTCAAAGCAGAACTTTCCATGATGTTATCAGGTGCTTTATGGTCTATTGCAGTCCATTTTCCGTAACATCACCTATTGGCACATTCTTTCCAGTAGTATTCCAACCTTAACAGCATAGGGTTATGCCTAGATCACCCATTCACGTCGCACATTTTTAAGCCTATGGCCTAACATGACTAAACTAAACTCTTACAGGCCTCAGCCCATAGGCCTTGTATTTCATTCTGTGCTTTACTTATATACCTAATAAACACTCATCAATCCTACATACTTTCAGTCTTATACTGCTGTATATGAAATAGCATGTGAGTTGACCAAAACACTAAATAACACAATGATAAATGGATGATAAAATGAACTAATTGGCTACATAAGAGAACCAAGGATACTACCCCCTGAGAACAGAGATGATATTTGCATTGCTATGAAGAGCTATTTTAACATCTACATTTATGAAGGGATCCATATGAAGTCTTTAAAATATAGACCTGTAAAAAAAAATCTGCAGGGTCGGAGATGATTGTTAGGTGAACTAGTAAAGAACAGACTTTGATATCAAAGACAGTGTCTAAATATACATAGAAGCAGTTTGGGATGAAAGGAGATGATTACTGTGGTGTCACAAGGAACATTCTGAGGACTGATTGTCCGATTTTTGTAAAGCAGTGACTCAGATGAGAAAAATCTGTAGCTAGGTGATGAAAATACAAAATTTAGATTTCAGGGGACAGGCAGTAAAATCAGAGGAGGAAAAACAAACAAAATAACTTGTGTAGATGAGCAAATGACTTGGACAATTCTAGAGAAAGAAATGTAAGAGAATAAGGCTGTAACAAACAGAAAAGCAAACAAGAGGATACAATCTTGGTTGTACAGTTAAAAAAAAAAAGTTTTCAGTGCATTGTTTGGCACCATTTAAACCATAATACAAAGCCAGCATTCTGGAATAAATGAACAGATCTAGCGAACATAAGCTGAGGGTTATTATTCTAGGTCTGTCTATAGGGCTGTTGATCAGTTGTGCTCACTCTTATGTAGAAGGGCTACTGTAGAAGCGGGGATAGAATGGAATGATTTAGGGTCTTGAGGATCTAAGGTTATTTGGGAAGGTTAGGGAACTTCTTCATAGTGGCTTAGGTGGAAGCTGAGAGGACAACCAAAAACATAGGGAAAGTATTCTAAAGAGAGGGTAGAAGTGGTAGCATTTGCACTAGAAAACCAGAACGTGCAATGGAAGAATCCCGGTGACCAAGGACTAATTGTGAGCCCCCTGCACCAAGGTGTGAAGATTTGTTTGGGAGACAGGTGAAATTCTCTCTCAGCTCCAGCACTTCTGTGCAGGGTAAGAGGGCTGGAATAGTGTAAACAGCCTCTAAAATCCCTGGATCCAGCTAGGGGAGAATCCTCCCAGCTCATGCGTTAAGGAAGACATGAGGACCCCTTGCAAGCCCTGGTGTGGTGGTGCTGCTACCCACAGGTAGGTGGGAAGAGCCTGCTGTGATTTACATAGCCCTGAGGGATTATCCAAGGCTGTGTCTGCACTTTGAACTGAGATTGCAATTCCCAGATTGAGGAGATATACTCATGGAGTCCATGCTTGGGGTGGGGGCAGCAAGCAAAGACCCCCTGGACACACCTCCTCCTAGGAGCCGCTGCTGGACATGTCGGTGCTTCCGGGAGCGGCATGGGCCAGGGCAGGTACTAGGGAGCCTGCCTTAGCCCCACTGTGCTGCTGGACTTTTAGTGGCCTAAAGTCTCCCGGATTGGCTTCAGTAGCCTCCAGGAGATAGGGCCTGATTCTGGGAGACTCCCAGCCAAACCGGGAGGGTTGGCAACCCTACCCTGCAGCCAAGGAGGTAGACTTAATCCAGGGTGGGGTATGAACTGGTAGCAACCCCTGTGGTCCTGGGAAACTTGGGGAGGGTTGAAGATTCTTGTTTGAGACTCTTGTTTGTCCTGGAAGGCCCAGGGGAGACCGTCTTTTAGGGTAACAAAGGCAGTGACTACATCCTGGTTGTGGATCAGTTTTTTAAACGTCTGCTAGACTTATGCAGACTGACTTCTTGTTATAAGGGATAGGCCAGATCCTCAGCTGGTGTTAATTGGTGTAGCTCCACTGATTCCTTTAGATCCATGCCAGCTTACATAAACTGAGGATTCAATCTGTTGTTAAGAGCATGATTTTGCTGACTGCAACTGTATTTTCACCCTCAGGGAAGTTGTTTCCCCAGCTTTGCACCCCTTTCTCCATCTTGCTGCTCAGAGGCCATCACTTTCTAAAATACAAGCAAATAACTTAAATAATGATACCACTTCACTATATAGTACATAACAAACAACTGTTCTAAACATATAAACAACTCTAAACCAACTGTATGACATGGTCAAGCCAAAAAGTAAATAAAGAAAAATAGTTTATTTAAAAAGTGGAGTTAGTGAAATAGTAAGATGAAGAAAACAAATGCAGTTTAAATATTTGTATCAAATGATTTGACTGATTCCATTGCCCAAGAGAAATTAATGACTTTAGTGGTCAGCATATGTCCCAGTTTTATTTAACTTTGTGTAATCTGCTGCTTTGTTATGTTTGTGTTTAATATCTACATATACTATATGTAATATACAGTGATTGGAACTGATCCTTAAATAATTAATTTGGTAGTACTATGTGGACATTCAGAAGACAACCCATGATTCAATTGTTTGTGGTAAAAGACCCTGTAAACTGGTCGACTCACCCCTGCGGCGCCTCCTGCTGGTTGCTCTGCGAATTTAGCTCAGTCCAGCCCTGGAGCACCCTCTGCAGGCTGGTGATCCACCTGTTGTTAGGCCCCCCGTGGCCCTCCCTGGACCCGGTGCCCTTTTACATGTGGTGCTGCCCCCTAGCAGTAACCCCTTTCTCTCTCTGGGTCTTCCTTTCTGTCTCAGGGAACCCCCACCCTCTATCCCTACCTTGCCTCAGTATTTGGCTACTGCCAGTCATTGTCTAGCCCCACACTCTGGGGCAGACTGCAGTATCAGCCTACTCATCACAGGCAAAGTTGGGTTTGGACCTGCTGCCTTGGCCTACCCCTAGGTTGCCCTCTGCAACCCACAGTACCTGTTGGCCCACTGCTAGGCCGCAGCCTGGGGCTTTCTAGGCTGGAGCTCCCCAGCTCCTCAGCCTTCCCCAGCCCTGCTGCACTCAGGTATCCCGTCTCAATCTCCTAAGCAGCCAGGCCCATCTCTCTCTATAGCCAGAGAGAGACTGTCTGGCTTCTGGCTTCCCTGCCTTGTTATAAGGCCCTGTTGCTCTGTTTGGGGCGTGGCCCCCAGCTGCAGCCACTTCCCTAATCAGCTCAGCCTTGAGAGCCACCGCTCTCAAGCCCTGCCAGGCCACTTTTTAAACCCCTTCTCAGCAGGAGCAGGATCCACCCTGCTACAGACCCTGTCATAGACTCATAGACTTTAAGGTCAGAAGGAACCATTATGATCATCTAGTCTGACCTCCTGCAAAACGCAGGCCACAGAATCTCACCCACCCACTCCTGTAACCAGGGCCGGCTCCAGGCACCAGCAGAAGAAGCACATGCCTGGGGAGGCACATGCTAAGGGGCGGCATTCCATCCATTCTTGGGGCAGCACAGTCCAAATGGCTTTTTTTTTTTTTTTTTTTTGCTTGGGGTGGCAAAAATGGTAGAGCCTGTAACAAACCCCTAACCTATGTCTGAGTTATTGAAGTCCTCAAATCGTGACTTAAAGACCTCAAGGTGCAGAGAAACCTCCAGCAAGTGACCCGGGCCCCACGCTGCAGAGGAAGGCGAAAAACCTCCAGGGCCTTTGTCAATCTGCCCTGGAGGAAAATTCCTTCCCGACTCCAAATATGGCAATCAGTTAAACCCTGAGCATGTGGGCTATAAAGTTAGAGGGGGAAAGAGAGTTTCCTTTCCTTTACCCAGAATACTTTTATTCTAAATAGAAGGGATTATTCATTAAGCACTCAAACATAAGAGTGAATTACTTGGGGCTAGTTTGTGCAACACATTCTCTTCAGTGGGGCTATTTTTGTTAGAATATCTAATCCTTACTCAGTTTGGTAAGCAGTATTTAGTCCCTTACATTGTTATCATTTATTTATTAAATTAAAAAAATCTTTACAATTTCTACTTTTGCTATAATTTGAGGGATCAGTATTTCTAATTACCTTCCTGAACTGTGCCCTGAGGATTTGACTGAAAAAATCCACATTGCACAAATGCTCCCTGGAGTGTGCCACAGAGACCTGGGATTTGTGAGCACAACTGAGTGCTCTTGCACATTTGCCATGGATAGTTTAAGAGGTTGCTATGAAAATTTGTCCCAAGTGTGGAAAAAGTCTCAGAGGAGTACTGGGACTGTGTTTAAGCAACCTGTGGTGATGGAATATGTTATAGGGTGAGACCACCAAATTCCCATTTGCTTGCAACCCACTGCAGGTGTATGGAGTTAAATAAGCTAGTACCCTGATTTACTGAGCCACCTGGCCTCTCTGACTTTATATTTTCAATGGAAAATATTTCATTATTTGGAGCTCTTTGCCCTCCAGATCTGTGTTGCACCAGAAAGTGCACAATAAGATGTCCAAGATAATGACTTGGATGTGTGCTGTACTGGATTTGTATATTCAGCTGAATGTCCTTTTACTTAACTTGTGACTTTTTATTGCTCCAATCAGAGCAGTATTCACTTTCTTGCAATTCTGCACAAAAGGTAGAAATGCGGTGTGTAGTTCCTCTTAATCATCTCATCCATTCAGCCTGTTGAAGCAAGCTATCAAAGGCTGAATTCCATTTCCAGTGGCAGGAATTAAGTTTCTTTAGGGGTTATGGTTTACCGCACACAAGTACGCTATATTGCTTCATTCAGATTAGACTTGCATAGATTTAATTGAACTATTTTGCTCTTGGGGTTTTCCTGTGCTGTTTGATATCACGTTATTGGGAACTCAAGCTACAATAAAAAAATCTCCAAACGTTGAGTGGAAAAACAGTTGCATCAGAAAAATAAAATGTTACATATGAGATGATACATTCTATGAGTTTTTCTGAAAGTGGGAGTTGGAAGTTACTAATTAATCCTTTAGAGCCAGCTGGGATATTATGGAGGCATTGGTAGTATCTCTACCAATGGAAATAAGGTGGAAACTTAACAGTGATTATAATTTACCATTGGAACAACTTACCAAAGGTTGTGGTGAATTCTCCACCACTGGCAATTTTTAAATCAAGGTTGGATGTTTTTCTAAAACATATTTTCTAGGAATTATTTTTGGGATGTTCTCTGGCCTGTGTTATCCAGGAGATCAGACTAGATGATCGTAGTAGTCCCTTCTGACCTTGGAATCTCTGATCTATAGCTAAAGTTGGATTCAGTTTTTCACTTAAAATAGACATGAAATCACAATGACATCATTGTCTCTAATGGTAGAGATTTAGTCCTGGACTGAGACATTTGGCTTAGAACTTAAGTAACGTGTACAGTAACTGTGCTTCCCTGGGAAAGAATAGTCACCAAGAAGTAAAGCCCTGCTGTAGCAGATAGTGTGCTAAAGTTAACAGAAAATCATCTCCTATTCAGCATATCTCCTAAAATGAGCAGGAGAGCAGCTAATGCGGGATCAAAGAGACATTAAACTGTTGTTAACCGTAGCCTGGAGAGGAAGAGGGTGAGCAGACAACAGTGACTGGACACTGTGAATGCTTCAAGGGCTGTCTGTTTCTTCCAGGCCAGGAGCAGGGGTGTCTGGGTTGAGTAGAATTTACAAGGACTTTCAAGGAAATAAAGTTTAGGTAAGACCTAGGCGAACAGCTCTGTAGTGGGGCTCTGACCCAAAGCATGTCCTCTTGTATCTCTGCAGGTGCATTTTGCTCAGCATCCACTCAGGTTCTTTCAGTCAATTACCCATACCACATTGGTTCAAAACACGTGTCCTTTGTTGAGGGCCTGGTTCATTAACTCTTTCCACAGAGTGTAAACTAACCTCTTTAGCTGCTCAAGTTTATGCCCACTGTGGGTCAGTATTAAGACTCCTGGTAGGCTTTCCTTGCACCAGCCCTCCTCCCAGAGCTGAGTTTTACTTCTGAGAATCCCTGTCTCTTAAAACAGGAATCTCCAGTTTTCCTCCTTGGAGCTAGAGTTGTAACTTAGGCTAGCTGTAGAGCCTCAGACAGGTCTTCCTACTGCTGTGTCTCTTCCCCAATTAGGACTTTCACCTTCCATCTAGGAGAATGCAGCAAACAGACCTTCTGCAGGCATTTCTCCCTAATATAAAAGATGAAGCAACACATATGCTGGTCCTCTTCTCAAAGCTCATTCCAGTTGGCTGGGAGAGTGTGGAACATTGCCCCATCCACTCTGTAAGGATCCTGATCATGGGCCTTTAAAGAAACCATACTGGGTTTTCCTTCCAAGCACTACGTATTCCTGGGACCGCTTCTGCTCTACCAATGCCTTCTATTTCCTAGGTCCTTCCTTACTCCTAAACTCTTGAAGGGGCCCACACTTTGTGGGTGAATACATAAATTGTGTTTTGAAGAGGCTGTTTGTGAGTTGCTTTAATCAGTTACTGGTCATAGGCTCCTGGAGGGAAAATTGTTCACAATGCCAGGTGGAGTTGGGCCTATCATGTTATTGAGGTTGGTAAATGAGGGGACTGCAGCCCAGAGATCTGGTCAGAGTGGTAAGACCACCTGGTTCCATCCAGAGAGGTGTGAGGGTAGCAAAAATGGTCACCAGAGGGGTGTACTGAGAGAGATAAAAGGAGTCTAAAGCACAGCTTACCCTGTAGCCATGACACAGGTAAATGGCTACGAGACTCAAGAACCAGGTAGCTACTGGTTCTCATCTTAATGTCATGTTAGTGTCAGACATTGATGGGGCAGATGCTACGATTTCAACATGCTATGGGCCAAACTCTCAAAAGGGACCCAAACATGCTCTCCAGTTTTACAAGTACAGTGACTTGCAGGTGTGAATGTTAGTTTTCAGAATGTTAGCTGCCTGCTTCAGTGACTTGCAAAAGCACTTGTAGTAGGCCATGTTTTGAGTTTAGGCTGTTAAACATAATTTCAGTGATACCAAGTAATATTTTTATTTACTTCTGCAGGCACTATTGCCATATACTACCAGCTTCCAGGCATTCCACTGAGTAATATGAACAGGTCTCCTGGCAAGAAGACCTTAGCAGCTCATTGGCCTCTCAGATACCTCCAGGTAGTATATAGGGTGCACCAGTGCAAAGAGGACAGTATGGAGAGGTTTAAAGGGCTACTGTAAAGGAGGTTTTAGACCCAACATGTTAACCTATATTAAGGTAGTGGGGAATATTCTCCAAATATGACATTTTTAAAAAGCCAGTCAAAGCACCAGTCTGATCCAGAATTTTTAGTTAAAAAAAAAATCCTTAAAGGCAACTTCGTACAGTCAAACATCGCAATAATGCGCCCCACCATAATGTGAAATCGCATATAACGCGATCATAAGCTGGCTCCCCTTTAAGGCCTAATACCAGTGGTCCCCAATACCATGGCGCCCGCCGGGACATTGATGTGCCCCCGCCTAGCTCCCAGCAGGGGACAGTGAGCACCGCGCTTGCCGGGGACAGTGAGCACCGGCACCCGCACTCTCAGAGTTCTCTGTCCCCGGCAGACGTGGGGCCGCTGCTTCTCTCCCCTGCTGGGCACTAGGTGGCGCACATCAATGCACCACGTTGGGGACCACTGACTTAAACTGACCGGCTTGAAACCCTGCTATACCACGACCCCGCATTTATCGCGATGGAAATTTTGGACCCCAAACATCGCGTTATAGAGGGGTTTCACTGTATGTGATGTCCAAGTGATACATTTGATGTGCCTTTGTTTTCTGTGCAGCAGCAGTTAACTCCCTGTACATATTAGTCCTAGAGCAGGGCCAGTATCTATGATGGTGTTGATATACAGTCCAAGAAAGAAAGAAAGCCATGCCTATTTCACACATGGAAGCATACTCCTAACTCCTGTGAGCATCTGTTGCAGTTATGGTACACATCTGTATAGGAAGAAAAACATATCTAGAGTGTCCACTGTCCAAATATTTCTGTGGTCACTCTTGTGTCAGTGACCCTGCATTTGACCTGTATACAGTTTCTGTAATGTTAATCACTATTGGTGTATATGGAATATCATCAAATTGGGGTGCTGTCAAAGTGTAAATATCAGAACTAGAGATGGGTAGATAGTGGGAAATTATTCACAGCCATTTTTCTTGAGTATTCATTCATTTTTTATTTTTTTTTATTTCGCCCTGATCAAGCAAATAAGGTGCATATTTATGGACATTTGCAACAATGAGTTTATCTTTGCCGGAAGGCTGCATAATGGCTTTTTCTTAAAAAATAATTCCTCTACTTGCATTTGAATATCAGTATTTGCTATTCATCCTAGAAGTCCCTTGCTCATAAAGGTTGCATCATCCAATCGGAGCAGGAATTATATTTTGTTACTTAGGTAACCAGACACTCACCACCCTGACTAACAGAAACAAACAGTTATAAGCAGCCTCTGGGCTGAAACATATACAGGATTCAAACTACTACAAACGCCAGATAAATTCACAAATGTCAGTCTGGCATAGTGGATAATTCACAAATGGGGAAAGCCTGCATTTGTTGGATAAACAGTTGGCTATGAGTAGCTTGCCCAGTTCTAGTCACAACACACTCACAATCTTGTATAATTATCTCTTTTTAAATTTTTTTTTTAAAACAAATGACTTTTTTTTGTTTTCATTTAATTGAACAGACAAGTCAGGAATTCAGCTGGCAGTGGCACTCCTCTGCCAGTATTTTACAAAGAATTGAAACGTTGACCGCTCCTCTGTTTTGTTCAACAGATGGTGTAACATCAACAACAACAACAAAAAAGGAGATAGTTAATGTCACTGTAGCCATTGACGTTGGTTCACCAAGATCCTGCTTCCATATGTGCAGATGAAAAGGAATGCAAAGCATTTGCAAACCGATTCATTACAAGAGTCTGTGGCGCAATATGGCATGGAAAGCCAATCTGGCATGGATAACGGGGCAGACTGCAGACTTTTTAATGCTTAAATGCTTTTCTGTGCAAGTTGTTTCTCTCAGCAGAGAGAATCAATACAGACTGTTCCGATCAGGAAAGATACACATAATTTATTCATCTTTCCAGGTGTGGGCTCCTTCTAGCCAAGGACATCAATGCCTCTATAAAATCTGAAGTGGCTACGAGCTATGTTTGTTCTTTGCACTCATTGTGACAAGCAGAAGGATGGAAGCCTGGAGGAAGAAGAAAAACAGCTGTCAGCAGAGAGCATAGAACTAGCAGGAGTATTCAGGTGGCTGAAGCATTTCTAATGCCTTACCACATGCTTTATGTTATTATATCAGAGTGTTCATCAAGACAGAAGGGCCCAGGGTTTTTTTTTTTTCCCCTAAGTCTCCTTTGAGCTGCATCTGTGGTACAAACCAGACTTGCATTCCATACCAGCAGAGGGGGCATGATGGCGCAGAGCTGGAGGACAGTGTGCTCGGAAGTCTCTGGCATACGGCTCCGGCCAGTGTAAATTAGAGCAGTCACACACCTGTTCTAATTTACAACAGGAGCCAGTTTGAGCCCAGGATTGAGCATGGTGGAAAAGCAGTTTGGAAATGCCTTTACCACTCCACATTCACCAAGTATGAACACAATGCATGTGAGGATGCAGCCCTAGGTATTGGAGAGGGACCACATTAACATATGACTTGTGTAGGGCAAAATGCTGAGGAACAATCTGGTGTATTAATTTGGTTGGAATAAATAGACTCAAAGAGTTAAAGACCCTATCACTGTACAGGACTACACAGTTCAACGTGGTTGGGATTTTGGGTATAGAAACCTTGACCTGCTTAGAATCATAGAATATCAGGGTTGGAAGGGACCTCAGGAGGTCATCTAGTCCAACCCCCTGCTCAAAGCAGGACCAGTCCCCAACTAAATCATCCCAGCCAGGACTTTGTCAAACCTGACCTTTAAAAACCTCTAAGGAAGGAGATTCTACCACCTCCCTAGGTAACCCATTCCGGTGCTTCACCACCTTCCTAGTGAAAAAGTTTTTCCTAATATCTAACCTAAACCTCCCCCACTGCAACTTGAGACCATTACTCCTTGTTCTTTCATCTGATACCTCTGAGAACAGTCTAGATCCATCCTCTTTGCAACCGTCTTCCAGGTAGTTGAAAGCAGCTATCAAATCCTCCCTCATTCTTCTCTTCTGCAGACTAAACAATCCCAGTTCCCTCAGCCTCTCTTCATAAGTCATGTGCTCCAGCCCTCTAATAACTTTTGTTGCCCTCCGCTGGACTCTTTCCAATTTTTCCACATCCTTCTTGTAGTGTGGAGCCCCAAACTGGACACAGTACTCCAGATGAGGCCTCACCAATGTTGAATAGAGGGGAATAATCACGTCTCTCGATCTGCTGGCAAAGCCCCTACTTATACAGCCCAAAATTCCATTAGCTTTCTTGGCAATAAGGGCACACTGATGACTCATATCCAGCTTCTCATCCACTGTAACCCCTAGGTCCTTTCCTGCAGAACTGCTGCCTAGCCATTCGGTCCCTAGTTTGTAGCAGTGCATGGGATTCTTCCGTCCTAAGAGCAGAACTCTGCACTTGTCCTTGTTGAACCTCATCAGATTTCTTTTGGCCCAATCCTGTGTATCTACCACTCCTCCCAGTTTAGTGTCATCTGCAAACTTGCTGAGGGTACAGGCCACGCCATCCTCCAGATCATTAATGAAGATATTGAACAAAACTGGCCCCAGGACTGATCCTTGGGGCACTCTGCTTGATACCATCTGCCAGCTAGACATGAAGCTTAGCTCCATAACAATTGCTATTAAAAAATTATTAAAGATACCTTTCAATAAAGATACACCAAAAGAAGAAAACCTGTTAGAGCATTTAAAATGTAAAGTATTAAGTAAGGCTTTTCTTTTAACAATATTCCTTATTCCTTTTAGCTGTAGAATTATTAGAAGGGAAAATCCTCTGTTTGACAGTCTTTTAGATGGTATTAACTGAGATTTTTGGGTAAAAAAGAAAGTAATTTGAGATGGACAGGAGCTGTTGTGGATTTGTCTTCAAGAAAATGGGATTGGACTTTAACAACAACAAGACAAACACACACAAGGGGACAAAAATTTAGCAAAGAGAGAAAATGTAGTTTCTGTGTTTGGTGATGACCCTTACTTGTAGCTTCCTGCTGGAGAAACTTTGCGACCTGGCAAACTTGTACCAACATCGGGCTGTTTAGGACATTGCTTTTATCAACCTTTTTGGTCAAGGACTCATAGCAGTGTTGCAAAATATGCAGTCTTGGATGGCTAAGCCAAACCGTTTACTGAACAAGAGAAAAAAGAGATAAAGAGATCAGGTGAGGAAGACACACAAGGGAGGGGGTGATAGCATGAACCCAAGTCTCACATTCTGGGTGCTGTGTGAGACCTAGCTTAAGCCAGTGGAAGTGGTGGTTTCACTGGTTTCCTCTTTCTGATCCAGTGTGGTCAGGATGCCTTTCAATATCAGGATGGATGGTGTTATGGTGGATCCTGAAGTATCAGAAGATGGTGACAGACATGATGGTGAAGCTCACTCCCTCCATTCAGCTCATCTCTACCATTTTGACCCCCTCCCCCGCAGCAACTTTTTTAAAGACCTCAAAAGGGGTCTTCCCTTCATTGCTCGCTCTTATTTCTGACATACCAATTTTGATTCTTTAATTTTTTATTCTGTTCTCCTTTTATTTACTAGACA
The DNA here is from genome assembly GCF_016161935.1 of Mauremys reevesii. NCBI lineage: Eukaryota > Metazoa > Chordata > Testudines > Geoemydidae > Mauremys > Mauremys reevesii. The sequence goes on along the minus strand of NC_052635.1, from coordinate 26,829,362 downwards.
TGATTTTAGTATAGTCCTTGGGATGTATCGATTAACCTTTTACTTTGGACTAATTCAGTTTTTTTGTAACTTTTGCTGATTTTTATAAACAATTTTACGTAATTGCTAAATTGGACTTCTGTTACTTTGGACAACTTGGAGCCCAGGTCTCTGTGCAACAAATCCCACATATGATGTTAGAATTGGTGTATTGATATTCCAGTGGCATCCTTGACCAGGATATTCTATTGCTAATCTAAAGCAGCTTTGTTGCCACTATTACTAACAGCCCTGTTCTCCAAATATGTAAAAATCCCCATAGACACAACAAGACCAACATCTATACCGACACAAACCTTCACTGCAGCACATACTTGAAAAAAAAACCCAATACCAATACTCATACTAATTATGCCTGTAAATTCAACCCTGGGGTAATGTGCATGGGCAATTCTGACTCTCGAACACTGGTCCTGCCACACAGTCTCCATTATTTAAGACACCAGAAATGTACACTAGGTGTAAATGTACATTTAGGGCAACTGTACACTGCATCACCTAGCTTACGGTCAGTGAAGTTCCCATGTACTGTTGGATGATTTTAGGTGGAAGAGACAGTGTTTTGTGGTGAACGTGTTGTCTGTTTGCTTGCTATTTTTAGGGCATTTACTGATAGCGGAAAGGCTATCCCCTTAAATGATGTACCAGCACAATAAACCATCAGGGAAACATCTCTAACTGCATATTAGAGGAAAGGAAATGCTGAAGTTTATGGGGCTCCAGGTGGCCTTCAGACTCTTTGCTCATTTAAAACATGTTGCAGCAACAAATTGTCCAGTGCTGCATCTTCAGAAAGGTGGCAAATCTATGCTGAATACTCAGTAACTACTCAGTTTCTCTCTTTTAGGAATACCACTCTCTAATTGCACATAAGGGATATAAATCCTCATGTTTCAGATGGTACCATTAGCCACCTGGCTTTAAGAAAAAATGCCTTCCTAAGAGCAGTTTATTCTATGTTTGTTATAAAGTTTCTTGTACTTTCTTTGGAAGTATCCGGGATTGATCATTTCCATTGGTCTAATTTGGTATGGCAATTCCTGTGTTACCACATTAATGTAGGTAGAGTGTAACTGTAGCAGCTTTAAATGGAGTAAAAATAATTCTCACCTGGTCTTAATACTCACCCCGTCTTTTTCTCATATGCATTGCATTTAAACCTTTGCAGCTTACAGAAGAATAAAGCTATCAGGGGACTTCCAGGAATGGACACCAATGGTGTGTCCTTCAGCTTTGTGATTTATACGTTATAATCTGAGGGACTTGCATTGCTAAAATGACAAGCTTTGTGCCTAATGCATGAAATAGTTTTAACATTTCAGGTAACTAAAAGCTCTGTATCTCAGCTTTCCATGTCTGGAGAGGCCCACATCCCTCCAGATGAGGGTACGCACTCCTACCACGTTTAGAAGGTAAGAGTGGAAATTAGAAAGAGAACTGTAGGCTCTATTTTTTTTTCTGCATGAAAACCTGAACACAGTTCAGTTTCCCCCTAGAAACAGACAGACGTTTAGTTCACTAGAATGCATTGATTCATAAATATAAGTTATGTAATGCACTCTTTTAGAGTGGTCTTTGTGCAATTTATGTCATGCACAGTGTCTGTCTTTCAGTGTCTTTATTTCCTCCTTTTTTGAATAATTTGTGGTCCACTTCTGTTTTGATACCAGATACATAAGTAAAGAAAGTGGATATTTTTATGTGTGTGAGCCCTGTAGCTAGAATTTTATAAATCCTCTTAGATTTCCTCTACATTGTATCCTTATGTGCCTATACAGCACCAGGAATATCAGTGGTATTAAATATTAATATCAGCACAGTTGAGTATAGATTTAGGATTTGATTTTGAAAAATGCACTCTAATTTTACAAGTGCAAATATGCACTTACAAGTAATTGGTTTATTTTTGCACATATTTTGAGCACAGTTGGTGGGATTTTTGCCATCTAATTATCTGATTATGTGTATTAATTGGGCATATGGCCGAACCCTATCATGCTCCATTTGCCCCCAATTAACTGAAGGAGCAGAAATGTGGAGACAGCTGACCACAGCGTCAATTTTTTGTGCTTGCAAAACTAGAGCTGGGTTGAAGACCTCTGCATAATTGAAATAGAATAGAAGCCATATTTAAAGATCATTCTTGTCCTGCTCTAAATAGTATTTGGCAAAGGCTTTGGGTCAGTGTGGCTAGAACCACAGGAAGTACACCCCTGCAATCAGTTCTGAGTTCCATCCCAGCATCAGTGCATGTGCATTGTCTGACTGCCTAGATATTTATTCTACCTCTTTGTGAAATGTGGTGGAACTTTCCAGTTACTGGTACCTGTGTTTTCCAGGCTTCCTGAATGTTTGATCTCTAACATTGATATATTTATTAAGTGGACCCGTCATCCTTTTGGGTTCCTAAACCAGATAAACAGCAGTTGGGTTGAGGAAATGTGTTTTACACTGAACAAATACTAAGTGGAAGTATGTAGGAGAAACTAAGTACTCTAATGACCCAGATAATTCAGATAAGATTGAGGATATACCACTTGGTAGAAACCTGGGTCTTGCATAGTAATTTGATGGGCAAACTGCTGCATGTGGAGTCTAAACCATTCTGCAAACAATATACCTGTACTCTGCTGTTCCTCCAAATTAGTCCCCCTGATATTAGCTGTGAGACAGGAGAATAAAAACTGTTTAACAGGGGAAAAATTACCTCTGTCTTTGTTCAGTTCCTGAACATTGTGCTGACTAAAAAGTCTGCATGGCTGCTTAAAATAAAATTGTTCTAATGCTGGATCTGAAATTTGTAGGAAGAGATTAGAATATCATAAAAAGTCTGAAGAGATCTGGGAAAATCTTTTTTGGTGTTGTATTTAGAGTGTACAGCACTTTAAGACCAGGTCTAATAAGGAAGTCCATGTTGAAAATACAACCCCAGTGAATGTTACCAGCCTTTTTAGTGGAATATTCTGAGCCTTTGCCATACCAAGAAGAAGCATAATTGGATGTGCTCTAAGCACGAGCCTCAAGCAGCGAGTGTTTAAAATGGAACGATGCATTTTAAATGGACTGCCTGTAGGTTTGGAAATTGGATTTTTCCTCACAGTATAAGGAGGCAAATTTACAAAGTAAATTGTGAAAAGGAGCCTGCTCAAATTCCATCCCTCCAGTGGCTTGTATCATGATGCCCCATATGGCAAAAGTAATAAACTAAATGAAGGGAGAAGAGCTTTGGTTTTTTAAATGTAAAAATTACATTTATATCTACAACCAACAGTGATCCACCCCGAGTAAATCCCCTACCCAACCACTGATAATGTTGTGTTTTTATAGAGCCATTCAGGGGTTATGATTTAGAACATTAATATTTCAATTATACTAGACAAAGCATCTCTCAGCATGTTGTGTATAATATTTGAGTGTATTCTGAACAATGTAGCTGATTGCTCACAGAAAGGGAATTTTCCATCCATATACAGAACATCATTGCCTGGTTAGCTATGGGTATTGTATTTGGTTTATTTTATCCACCTTCCTGAGAAGTTCAAAGGATCAATGACCTGGTTCAGGGAGCAGGTTCCTTGTTCCTATGCAGCCTGCCACTTCATAAAATAACTCTATTAACTGAAGATAGCATATGTTTCCTTATGTTGTCTCTGTAGGAAACATTTGAATTGTCCCAAACACTGGATTGTGTCACCACTGAATCTGACAGGCTGATTGTTAAGGTGGATGTGATACAGCATCCTATTATTATTATCCACTCACATTCATTTAGGGCCTGTGTGATGGGTGAGGTGGAATAAAGGTGTTATCACAATCAATCTGGAATGATTGCATTCCAAGGGCCAAAGCCATGAATCAGCTATGCAGGATATCCCAAACCAGTGCCTATAAAGCATCTAAGAAACAACACTTTACCATATTCTCAATGTGCCACAGATGCTGCAAGGAGTTGGGCGGGGGGGAGGAACAACAAAACAAAACATCACCTTTAGGAATTGTTTAAGTTTAAATTTTCTAATTTGGGGTTTATTATACCTTCCTCCACCTGTTAAACCAGGTTCCTTATTCCCCCCAGCAATTCTGGTGCTGACAGCAAGGATCCTGGCCCTAATGTGATAATGTAGCTGGAGCTTTGTTATTAGCAATTAACAAACCTGATAAAGTGGACACCATTTAAAAGGTCAACACTAGTCTTTTTAGAGTCCTCAGTTAGTTCTCTAAATTGTGTGACTAACAGGAAATACTTGGGTGGACAATCTATGGTTATACAATGGCTAACTCTTTACTGGTGACCAATCTACATGTATCTCTAACCAATTGCCGATCAATAAAATGATTTGAAATGAATGTATTTAATTGACAGACACTAGCTACATCATGAAATCTAATTGTCTCAAATATACATTCAATTCTCATCATTTCCTCTGACTTCTTGTCTCCAAGGCTGCCTTGTTGCATGTGATCAGAAAATGAAAGCAGTGCTAAGTCTGGCTTAAGATATGGATGTGGAACATTCTGAGCGGCTTTCCCTAGGCAAAGGTGGTTCAGGTTAAAGTAACCTGCTGATGCTAGTGTTACCTATCTTCTGCGAAGAGCAGGAAATATTGCTGAACAGAGATATTTGACAAATGCTTTAAAGATTTTGGTTTTTTAATCTGAATTTTGCTGGATAGCTTTTGCATGAAGAAGTCTCAAGGCTATAATTACTCTGGGGAAATATCAGCAAATCCATCTGTATGATTTACATTTTTTAATAAATAAAGCTATATTTGCGCTACATTATACTTACAAGTTGGGTATCTTTTTTGTTTAATATTTGGTTTGAAATGGAGAGGACAACTTCAAAATGTTAAAGGAACTAATGTCAGCAATTTACAGATTCCATCAGCAACAGTAGAGGTAGGATATTAAAGAAACCCAGCCTCCCTTCACATGTAGAGAGAATGTGATCTCAGTGTAAATCTGGAGTAACTCCACCGAGGTCCAGTGATTCCAGAACTCTTGCATCTTCAGAACTGGACCGGAAACCTTGTAAACAAGATACCCAATTTTCTGCTTCCACTTCTAGCTGGGACCCAAAATGAAAAGCCAAACAAAATCTTTCCCAACTTATCAGAACCCTGATCAGTTGCTTGAATAGGGTTCCAGAAGTGGACAAATATTCAAGTTTGGGGAGGTGGGACTTAATTGGGACTAATGATAAATTATTTGTTCCCCTGGTGTCAAATTTACAATAATATGTTACATGAGAGCCTAACTCCAAAATCTGAGTCAGAATATCTTTGGCCATGGGGGCTATCTGCAATGCAGATATGGATTTCACAGGTAGCTTCTGATTTTTTTATAACAGGATAACAAAACTCTAGATTTGAAAACTTTAAGGGGAGTTGAAATCTGAATCCCAGTCTAGACTTTACCACTAAGGCTTATCTGTAACACAAGCGTATGAGTAAATGGAAAGATTGCTGCCAGAGATTCAGAAAGTTAGTCGTGGTCAGAAACAAAACATGTAAAATGAACATTAGTTTATTCGAAGAATGTAAAGGATGTGTTTTACTCAAATATAGTTAATCCTGGTGGGGAACACTTGGATTTCTCTCATTTGGCATCACTCTGGAACTAATGGGAGCTTTATCAGTTGGTTTCAATGAGAGCAGGAGCAGGCTCCGAGAAAGCCATTCCCTGTGAGTATTTTAGTTTGAGCTCATTCTACTCAAACTGTTTATGAACTTGTCTCAAATGCAGCATCCCATAAAATAGTGGGGAAAAGTCTGACTAAATGATTGCTTTCTTTGGGATACCCCCCTGCCCATTCCTTTTTGAATCTGTCGTAATTCTGATTCCAAAAACACTACTGAAGTTCTTGAGTTTACCCGTTAGCCATCTTTCAGTCTTATCTTTAATTACCTCAAAACCCCACTCAAGTATTCTGTAGTTTAAATTGTTATGAAACATCATAGTTGGAATTATAATGTTTGTGCCAGAGCATACAATGAATATGGATCATCAAATATTTCTTATCTGATTGTGATTAAAATGTATAACCTCCAAAAGATGTCTAATAACTGTTTATTAAACTACCATGGATTTTAATGCAGATACTCATTTTTAATCCACAAATTAAGTGTCCAGACAGCGAGCATCTTACCACTGATTTCAGTGGAAGCGGAATTGGGCCTGTACAATAACTGTGACCAGGGTCCCAGGGGGGCCACACTGAAATTGCTCAGTTTGGACAAACTGCAAAGAATGGGGCAGACAATCCCCAGAACTGATGGTTATTCTAATACTTAGATCCCACCAAGTTAGTGACAAAACAGCTTCTACAATACCTTACTGGTTACCACAGAAGCCAAAACACAGTTCCCTTAAATCAACCCAGACTATGGGCTTCCACCCAGACAGCCAAGTCAAATGTAATGAGGATTATTGAAAATCTTGTTTCTCATATAAAAGGTTCTACCAACCACGAAAGATTGGACACATTACCCACCAAGTTAATGAATATGCCAGATTTTACCTAAAAACACGCTTACGGCCCCTCCTTTAGTATATAATAGCTAAAGGTTTATTTATAAAAAGAAAGAGGTGAGAGTTAAAATTGGTTAAAGGAATCAAATACATACAATAATTACAAACTTCTTGGATCCGTCTTGAAGCAGTGATGACATAAATTGCATAAATCTGGTTAAGTGTCTGGTTGCTCCCAGTTAATTGGAAGGTCCTAAGTCCCTTAGTTAGAATGCTCCCATTAGTATAAGTCCATAGTCCAGAAATCGGAGCATGAAAGAGACAAAATGGAGATGTTTCCAGGGCCTTTTATAGCTTCTGCCATGTGGAGGGAAACTCATTGTCCCAAACAAAGCCCTTAGCATAGTTTGTGAAAAAGTACAGACACACAAGATGGAGTTTGTGTCACAGGGTCTAATCACATGCCCTTACATGCTTTGATGAGTCAGGGCAACCATACCCATACTCTGGCTAGAACATCCTCAGGAAGGTCCATCAGGTCTGGATAAGCTTCTTTCATTTCCATTGTGAGTTAAGTGTTCTTTGATGGGCCATTCAACTTGAATAGTCCCTTCACAATGTGCTGGCCAGACTAGAAGCAAGCTGCCTTGTGGGTGTGACCACAAGCAAATACATTTGAAATACAGGTATGGAGCCAATATTCAAAACTCCAGATACAAAAATGATACATGCATACAAATAAGATAATCATATTCGGCAAATCATAACTTTTCCAAAGACATCTTACATGACATACTTTTTGTACAAGATTTGTTGCAATTATATAACAGTGGTAGCAACAGTGACTTACATGGTCATATTTTAACTAGATAATGTGACAACAATACAAGGGAATCCACACTATGATATGAGATCGAGGCCAGGATTAGATGCCTTGTGTGGCTGATCTAGGAAGCACAAGCTTTTTATCCGTCTGTGAGCTAAAGAGCCAGAGCTGCATTAGCTGCTTATGTCCTGAAGCTTCATTCAAGGCTGTAGAGAGCTGCACCACAAGAGGGACCTCTTGGGAGAGATTTCATGGTCCATAAAGGGTGACTAATGGGAGTTCATTTTGGAGGGAGAGACCTGTATTATAGCCAAATAAGTGTCATTTGAAATATGAAAATTCAGTCCAAGTGAAGCTGATACAAGGGGATGTAAAGTGAGCTTGAAACGGGGGCTAAGAGGTAATATGAGGAGCAAATGAGACCCAAACATAAGGCACTCCTAAGTATATTGGAAACATGAAACCCGCAAGAGAATTGGTGGGTCAACAGGACCATCAGGGAATAAGGATCCATGAGCAAGAATATGGATTCTGAAGGAAAGTGAACTGATTTATTTACGTGTTATTCATCACTGAGGGCTAGTCTACACTTACCAGCCGGGTCGACGCGGTGAGTTCGACTTCTCGGAGTTCGAACTATCGCGTCTAATCTGGACGCGATAGTTCGAACTCCGGAAGCGCCACGGTCGACTCCGGTACTCCACCACTGCAAACGGCGGTGGCGGAGTCGACCTTGGAGCCGCGGACTTCGATTCCGCGGCGTCTGGACGGGTGAGTAGTTCGAACTAGGGTACTTCGAATTCAGCTACGCTATTCACGTAGCTGAACTTGCGTACCCGAGTTCGACCCCCGCCCTTAGTGTAGACCTGCCCTGAGAGTGTTAGTCCTATGCTGGACCTACTCTTTTAAGGCTGTCAGGGTGAGGCACTGTCAGACTGAGGTCTCACGATGTTCTTTAATACAATGGTAAAGAACAGCAAGTCACTGGAACCAGATGTTATATATGAGTTCTGAAAGAACTTTAAAAGAAGTGGCTGAACTGCTAACTGAGATAAATCATTAATCTGCTGCTAAATGAAAGGGTTGGTGGGTAGAGAATGTTGGCCCTAACTTAAAAAAAGTGAGATCCTGGGAATTGCTAGCCTGTAAATCTTACTTCAGGAGCAGGTGAATTGGTTGAAACACTGTAGTATCATACAATGATATGAAAGACTAACTAGCACAACTTCTGTAAAAGGAAAATCATGCTTCTCTAATCTGCTAAAATTATTTGAATGTCAGTAACATAGTGGATAGAGAACTGATGGATTTATTTTGGACTTCTAGAAAGTCTTTGAAGTCCCTCACAAGAAGCGATTAAACAAAGTAGTCATGGGGTAAAAGGTAAAACTCTGTTCAGGATTAGAAACTGCTTAAGAGACAGCAAACAGTCAGACAGGAAGTAGTCGAATTTTAACCTGGCAAAAGATTAACAATTGGTGCCATGAAACATCAGCTCCATACTAGAGCTGATGTTTCATACATTAAACAATGATGTGGAAAAGATAATCAGCAGTGAGGGAGGAGATTTTGCAGCTAATGCCAAATTACTTGAGAGTTTCTCTCAAGTTCCTCAAAGACTTGCATCTCTAGTGCAATAAAAAGCATAAAGGTGTTGATATTGGAAGGAATATGTTGAGCGGCTCGTACACACTGCTAGGTTCTAAATTAACTGCAGCCACTCAGGAAAAAAGATTTATGTGGACAGCTGAGTGAAAATCTCTGTTCAATGCCCAGTGATGTTCAAAAAACAAACAATGTTAGGATCTTCTTATAGAGAGAGGAAAAAAATGGGGCTATTTAATTTGAAAAAGTCTGAGGGAACATTATAAAAATAGGCAAAATTAACATATAGAGAAGGCAAATTGGATACACCTGTTTATGTATCATACTAAAACAAGGGGATAGACCATGGATCTGAAAGGCTACAGATTTAAAGCCAGCTAAAGAAAATACTTTTTCATGGCACATACATAACTTTGGGAATTTATTGCTCCCAGTTTTCACTGACTAAATGTATGTAGATAGCAATTGGATATATGAATGATAATGGATTTATATGATCACTTACAACTGAATAGATTTTAAAAAACAATAAAGTTAAGGGATATAAATTCATATTTTTAAGGGCTTAAGCCTATTGCTAAATGACTTGATAGTGGGGGGAAAAACAAACCCGATGGCAACATTGGCTTAGTCTCTTATTTTTAAAAAAGTGATTTTCCTTATTGGGGATGTGGAATTGTTAGTACTGATCAGAGCTGGTAAATATGTGAGCAGATACTATGGAAGCTTCTTCCTCTCGTGATTTTGCAGTGCAAGTAGCCCTGGCCTGCTTTAGCCTCTGCTTTTGCAGCCCTGGGTTGCTCTTCTGAAGAAATTGCTAGTCATGTCATGTTGTGAGGTGGCTTGTTCTGCAGACTACTAAAGGTGATGGATGAGAGCTCTGTCTTCCTGGAGCCAAATGCTGTTCTCTGTTACGCTGTTGTAAATTCAGAAAGCTACAATTGACTTCAAGGGCGACCGAGATAATGCTTTGGCCCATTTTCACTTTAACTGAGCTCAGCAGAGTTGAGACCCTGATTTGGACACTTTGATGTATAGCCCCCCTCTTCATTTTGAATTTTGGGCCTTTGTGCTATTCTGTTAAATGTGGTAAAATATCCGTGACCCATAGCTGCAAAATCTGAATCAGATTTAAGAGGTAAAATCTGTTTCCTTTTATGAGACTTGGCCTGTTATAGTTTCCTTTTGCCATGTTTAATATGCTCTCCTGTCACAAACATAAAAGGTAAGAATCCATCCAGTATTTTGTATAAAGCACATAAAGTGCTCCAGTATGACAGATTTGAGCATTTTGCAAGGGAAAATGGACTCATAAATGTAACTCCTCAAAATAGCATTGTGCCATCAACAAATATGTAAAAATACCTGAGAAATCTGCAATTTTATCATTAAAGTACTCATTCCATTTTAGTTTGACTTTCTAAAGGAGGTCCAATATGTTGACAAAAACTTGGGAACTGAACAAATTGCAGTCCGGCTGTGGTATTTTCCACTGTCACAGGATCTTAAACAACTATAAGGTAAAATTTGCACCACAATCCACCTCTGGTAGGCATCCCCTATCACTAATGACTACTTTTGAGGTATTCCTGTACTTCAGAGTACAAATTAGTTCAACCTTTAGGGACAGTGTCAGGTCTAATCTAGCTGCACAACTTCAGTTTTAAATTTGTTTTTAAGTGTAAAGTCAGTAATAAGGTAACCATGTTTTCCTGTAACTTTGGGAGGAGAAAGAAATTTTAAGAAACACAGTTTGTACAACAACTAAACATTCCAGTGCACTATTTGACACACAAGCATTCTAGAATTCTACTAGTGAACAAGAACCTAAAACTGAATTTGAGTACGAATTGCTTATAAATAGTGAATCTTAATAGCCTTATTTTCATCATTTAAGTTGGGGAAAATGAAAAAGGGAAGCTCAACAAAACAGAGAGCATAGATTTTTAAAATTAACTTTAACCTCAAGAGGTATTAAAATAGGTTAAGTAATTTGTTTGTTTCTTTAACAAAATTAACAGTGCCTTTAAAGGCCACTTCTTATTAACTAATTCTTTATAGTTAATGACTTGTCATATAAACTGGGTGTTACTATAGCATCTTGTCTTTATATTGAGCTCACCACAGCACTATTTGAGTATTTTGATCCCAAATGTCCTAAATTTTTCTCAGTCTGTATTCTGCTGGGTATGTACACAAACCAATCACTTCACCAACCACTGAAATGCTGCCACTTCTGCTGTCAGCTGGTGTTTTCCACCATGGCACTACACAACAGTTTAGGGCAGGTGATACAGGTCACCAAAGGAAATGTCACTCTTTTGAATCATCTTTCCAATTAAACATCCAAAAAATTGCACATAATTATTATGGAGCTATGGGTTGTCCAGAAGCTGTGAAAGGAGACTGAGTCAATACCTATCCATCTCACTTGTGTCAGCCTACCCTTTATGGCCCAGGTTCAACAAAGCACTTAAATATGCTAAGCATGTGAGTAGCCCATTGACTGTAATGGAACTTGTAATGTCTCTAAAGTTAAGTGTGTGCTTAACGTGTAAGTTCTTTGCAGGATGAGGGCCACAGTTCCAATATTTTGTTTGCTTTATGGTTTCATCACCTGGACAATATTTAAATGTAGTTTTTGTTGTGTGAATTAAAAAAAAACTATTTAGGCAGCATAAAATATTCAGAAAATGATTGATAAGGCAAATAACTGTTTACCTACTGGAATCAAATAGCAACAAAACTGTACAGGACTTTCATGGTTCAGTATGCACTTTATCCTTATTTAAAGCACCACTAATCTATAATTAAAGCTACTAAGCTGTTCTGGTCTATTGGGTAGAAAGAGACTATGTTTTTTTATAATAAGGATACTTTACCTGATAGATCGGAATAGGTCCTTGGCTAATGAAGACATTAGTCTATTATGTAAGCCTCTCTTTAGCACTGTATTTATCAATCTGAAGTAAGGACAGTCGAAGTACAGTTCCTTCGTGACCAGGGTATCATTAACTGCACTTAGTGAGTGCAGCAGAGCTTTATTTAAAAGTTCTTCGTTGCTGAGATCGGTAGAATTATTGGTCATTACAGCTACCCATTGGAGCTCTTTCAGTAACCCCCCTTCTTATTGCTGTGGTATAGAGGAGAGACTTGCAGTGAAGAGAGAGGGAGAGGGTAAAGTCTAGATATATCTGGTGCCTATGGAAACCTTAGCATATGCTGCATGGAGCCAGTGCCAGTACTATTAGCTATTTGAGTATTGGAAGCTATTCAGAGAATCGTAGGACTGGAAGGGGCCTTGAGAGATCTTCTAATTCAGTCCCCTGCACTCAAGCCAGGACTTAGTATTGTTGATCCCTCTTCTGAGACTTTTTGGGCTGTAAACTTTGTTTTTCAAATCAAGGAATATGTGTGAGATGGTGAGTGAGAGGAAGAGGAGTGGGGACTGGCCATTAGTGTTGTCCAAACAAATATTATTCTCAGACATGCTCAGATGCATTAGATCATTTATATGGACAAAGAGGGCAATACTGTACATGGGCATGCATTCCTATTGTTGGACAGGGGTGATATGTCCTGATTAGTGACTCACATTGGCTCTGAACCTGCACTGCTGAAGTCAGCGTGGAATTTTTTTCATTGACTTTGAGTCAGATATTGTTCAGATTGAAGTCCTACATCCTTGCAGATATTCAGCACCTGTCAGGATTTTGTGTAGTGCAAGTGACATTCACCCCGCGACAGAGGGCCATCACAAGCCATTTTGGGAATTTAAGTGAGTTATGCATAGTTGTGGGCTGACCCTCTCTTCAGTGCTGAACTAAACCCTATATGAATAGATCATCTGAATGAACCCTAATGGAAGCTACACATGTACATTGAGATGAGGCCATTAGTGACATCCTAGGGTATTCACTGAATGGTAGCACACATCAGAGGGCAAGCTTTTCCTGTGCTGAACATCCTAGCTACTTTGCTTCTGCCATCTTTTACTAGGCACCAGAGCTTCCTGTTGCTATTTCTGCCTTTAAACTCCACTTTTATTTTCTTTAGATTTACCCTTCAATGTCATTGATAAAATTATTACCATGTTAGACCTTGATATTACACATTTGCCTTACACCGCAAATGTCAACCAATAGTGCTGTCTATCCTAGGTAAACACTACTAGAAACACAACCTCTAGCATTGCCTGGATGATGTAACAGTAAAAGATAAATAGTTATTACTTGAGGATTTCCACACAACTCACATTCTATTTTTGTAAGACTCAGAGCTGTCTCCATGTGAGGTAGAGCCACACCTCCATTGTATAGGTAAGAAAACTAGGCTATAGAAATGTAGGGGCTGATCCAGTCAGACCCATGTGTGTGCCTATTTTGTGGGCCCTCACGTTGTCGTGTGTGTGTGTGTGTGAGAGAGCAGAAAAGCAGGGAAATGTTTTGGATCACACATCACATAAACCACATCTTGCAGAAAATCTGTCAATCAAAAATTGAGTCTGGGTCTCCAGGCTGCAAGTCCTGTGCCTCAGCCAGACCATTTTGTCATTAAGAATGCCCATGATTTCGCTCTTTTGGAATGGATAATATCTACTTTGTGATGTCATTGACAATGCTTGATGTTCCCTTTGGTCACAGTAAGTCATTCCCATCTGTGGAAAGCCTTTGAGAACATCCACATGCTGGATCACAGGAAATCTGTCAAACTGACTTATCTGAATACACATCCTCTTTGTATGAATATCTCCTGTCTGTGTGTTCAATTTCACCTTTTCATGTTCTCTGTATGTATAAATATCTCCTGTCTGTGTGTTCCATTCTATGCATCCGAAGAAGTGAGCTTTAGCTCACGAAAGCTCATGCTGAAATAAATTTGTTAGTCTCTAAGGTGCCACAAGTACTCCTGTTTTTTTTGCGGATACAGACTAACACGACTGCTACTCTGAAACATCCTCTTTTGTGTCCCATTGTACACTTCTAGCCAGTGACTGTAATGCTTGTTCTTTCTGTCTGGTTATTCTTGCCCATGGTGCAGACAGACCCCCTGCACTAGACATTATTTAGTTCAAGACTTAGTGAAGGGAAACTATCAGTTGGGTGGAAGCCATTGAAAGATGCTGATAATCTAACAGTATCTGTTGGCCACCATTATCCAACCCTTGGAAACCATTTAAAAAAGGAGTATAGTTTAATAATACCTGTGATTTACCACTGTCTAGTCCTGGGATATCATTGAAAATTTCTGCAGTCAGCTATTGCACAAGCAGCAGAATCTAACTGAAGAAGTCTATGGTTCACAATTAGGAAACTGGGGAAATCTTCATTCCTAGTTCTGGGTATTGCATCCCATAATTCTTTGGTTTATATAATGCAAGATAGCTGCTGACATTTTTCCCCCCAAAGGACACTGGTATACAAACTGGAACTGGTACAAATAGTTGTCACAAATTTAATCCTTACTTTCTTCAAATATTTAGTTCAGATATCTGGTATTTGTATCATAGGGTTGGTAATTTAAATAATATGGTATCAAGTCCTTCTTCCTGATAGAATTTCTGGAACAGGAGAAAAATGAATAACACTTTTCATGGTATAAATTTACACAAGAATAATTGTTTTCTAAAATTATGATACTCCTTAAATTTCTTGTGTGACTCTCTGGAAGTCATCCAAATGAATGAATATGACCCCATGAATCCAAATGAACTGAAGTTGCTGTTTATATGCATGGAAATGTTTGTGACTCTAGCTTTTTTATTACTTGACTAGTTCAATAAAATGCATGCTTGCCAAATAAAACACATGGGCCTGGTTTTTTGCCCTAACAATTGTCAGGGGAATAGTAACTGTAAGAAATGTCTCAAATAACTTTGAATTTCTATGTGCACACCTGCCTTCATTCCCCCAGCCAGAGGGGAGCAGATTTCTGAGGATGTGCACAAGTTCTACACGGTGTAGTAAAAAACCAGTTTAGATTATTTTCATTATCCAATACCATGTGTCATCATGCTCACCATAGACTGTTTCTTAAATGATGATATTGTAACTGTGTGCCCTACTAAGATATGTGCAAACAACATGGCATTTGAGGCACATACCTAAAAAGGTATGAGTATTTGCCTCAATAACCAGGGCAGGTTAAAATACATGATTGGTTTGCTCTACTTTGATGTAGAAGAAATGTACTGCAGTTCATACTTTCTTTCACTAGTGTTAACCTCCAGATCATGTCACAATGTCAATTTGTTCTTCCAGACTTCTTTGTTAGAGGGAAAGAGTGGCTTGGTTTGGATGATGGGAGAATTTTGATGGGAGGAGGCACAGGTGAAATTTGAGTCCATACTGTGTATCAACTGCATTGAGAGAAATTCGAGGCCCCACTCCTCCCATTTCACTTTATTTACACAGATGTGACAGATGTTTTGAGCTCAGGGCCCCAGTACAATTGTCCCCCTTTCTCCTCCCCTCTCATCATGGACATTGGCCCAAGTTGTTGCTGTTCAATATTTTTACATATGCCCACATGTTGGGAGGAATGTTTTTCCGAATAACAACCTACAACCCTGTTCCCCTTAACCTTACTCTATTTTTCACATTATCCTCAGCCCCCACATTACAAGCCTGCCCCACTTTCTTGTGTAAAATTACCATCAAATTTTAGAACACACTTTCTCCTATACATATTCCCTTGTAAACCCCACATATGCATATTCATTCTCATCTGTTGATTGCGTTATAATTCCCAGTTAGAATATTTAAAATAACTATCTTTCCAAAAATATTTAACTTTCCTATCCAGTTGGAAAAACATAGCTTTCCCCCGCATACTTTCTGATCAGATTTGAAATTAGCATTGCTCTTTTTATACCCTGCTTGCGAATCATTGATGCTAGTGCTGCAGACCTGTTGGCTACTGATGCAGGACAAAACTTTGTACGTGTGTAGGTTCTATTTCAAGTGTTTTGTCTTTTAATTTGACATTGTGGTGTGCTTTTTTTCCTCTTTGCAATGGTTTGGGGCAAAATTCTGCCCAGGAACATGTGCACAGAGCTTCTGCTGGTGCTACTGGAAGGTACATTCATGTGTTCAGGGATTGAACTTGGCCCTAAGAACAACATTCCCATTGGATTATAATACCTTTAAGGTCAGACTTTGCAATCAAGCAATTTCTTAGAATCATAGAATATCAGGGTTGGAAGGAACCTCAGGAGATCATCTAGTCCAACCCCCTGCTCAAAGCAGGACTGGTCCCCAGACAGATTTTTGCCCCAGTTCCCTATATGGCCCCCTCAAGGATTGAACTCACAACCCTGGGTTTAGCAGGCCAATGCTCAAACCACCGAGCTATCCTTCCCTCTATCTGTTTATTTTGCACTCATTCTTTATTGACGGCAATATTTTTCACTTCTAAACAGCGTGATTGTACAAAGCCAGCAGTGAAATGGCATTAATGGAGGTCTTACTCTAGTGATCACGAGGGGCTGTCAGTGGCTCATTTCTTCAGCTGTCATTTGTCAGAACACACTCATGTAATCTTAATGAACAGTGTGCAAAGCCATTAAAAACTCAATTACTTCTTTCTTTTTACTGCAGACGTGAGACAATGCAATCATAAAGTGCTGATGTGTAAACACAATAGCCACCATCTGCTACATAGCAGCATTTCAGCTCTGCAAAGAGGATATACGTTGCAGATGCATCAATAATAGGAGGCTTATCAAGGCATCATTATGCACCAAGAGGGGAATTTTTTTTTCAATTTTATGGCCAGCTAGAGAGCACTTCATTGTTTAACTCACCAATTTTCAGTGGTATAATTGTTAACTATGAAAGAGTGTTCAATGTTTATGTTCACTGTTATTCTAGTGGATTTTTTAAAAATCATTTCATTTACCACCTTCCTTTCCTACTTGTTCCTGACTGATCTGAACATAACAAGTTCATTTTGTGATTTTTCAGGACACTAGCAGTAACAGAAAGATATTGTTTAAGATAACCTGTTGATCAAAGAATATTAAATTAAGTTCAAGCTGGTTTAACAAACACTCTTGTGTCTGATAAGTATGAAGACATGTTCTTTTGCACCACACACACAACTTTTTCTTGAGCTCTTGGTGTACAGTTCATTACATATTTTTTGTTGCTGTCTTAAGATGTTTAATTTCCCACAAGAAAGTAGAAAACTGGAAGTGTGAGTGGTATGATTTTTATTTTTCACAACCAGATATACAGTGGTCAAGTTAAAAAAAAAAAAAAAAACCCAAACAAACAAACAAAAACTTTCCAGTTTTACCTAAGATTAATACCATTTTTAGTTATGTTTTTTATACCATTGTAGCTGTATGTCTTTCAATGATTTGTTGAACAATGTGGCTTGTATGTCCTACATGTTAGTTCCTTCTATGTTTCTCTGACCTCTGATCAGCGTCATGTCTCCTAACCATGGATGAGCCCCAGTCACAAAGCTTGAATCCAGGTTTAAACTTCCCCAAATATAGGATTGTTTGAGTGGGATTTTCAAAGGGATTCAGCACTGGCTTCATTCTGCTGTCATTTCAGTCAATGAGAGATTTACTCTCAGGGTGGATATGATTTAAATCAAATTGATTTAAATCACTAGTCAGGGAGACTCAAATTAATCATGGATTTCTACATAAAAGTGCATTATTGTTGGTTGCTATAACCTTAACATATATTCTTCACAAATCAGAGATAGATAGATGGAGGTTTCATTTTTAGAAGATACACACTATACATTTTTAAGTGATTTGTTTTGAAAACTTTTCAGATTAGTTTTATAGCTATATCAGAAAATGAATGATTGTTTGGTTATTGCATTTACCAAAGGTAATTGAAACAGATATTTATGAAGCCACTGGGAGGTGAACTATCTCCAATTCAACAAGTTAATCATTACTATTTGGAGGATTTTCCTGCCATGCTGTATTAGGAGGAGAACATCACCATACAGACATTTAAATTGTTTTATTTAACTAAAACAACAATGTTATGTATTTTGGATTTTTTTCTTCAACAGTAAACATATAATATTTTAACAAAACAAGCATACAATTTTTTTTATTTAGTCAAAGATTCAAGTTTTTAAAATCAGATTTGTTTTTGCTAAAAAATTTAACTAAAATAGTTAAATGAAATGTTAAAAAAAAAATTAAATCGACTATATCAGCCAGGTCAACATGAGAAACTTAAAATATTAGTTTCTGCAGCTAACTCAGTCATCTTTACCTTCATTTTCCTGTTTGTTCATAATCTGGAAAAGAAAAACAAGCTTTCCTGCTTTTTCAGGTCCCAAATGATTTCTCAATTTGGAATGAATTAGTCCAAAGGAAGAAAATATTCTTTCTACACCGGCAGAAGACGCTACTGCTGTTCAAAGTGAGATTATTACTTCAACAGTCTCTGAATCCAAGTGCTTAAGTGATTTCCACCAGTTCGCTGGTATGACTTTCTTTAAAACATCATCAGTAAACATATATTTCTTGAATGATTTACTCTTAGCTCTGAAGTTTATTATATTTGGCATTATGGAGGGATGGTTGCTGGATGTCCATGTCATAGCCAACTCCTCTTCTTCAGCTGTTAAGGTTTGACCCTGGTACCGAGTATTGAAAATATCTGCAAGAAAATGAGCTGGAGATAGTGCTTGTCCCATTCGTTTTTTTTTTTTAATGCTTGTAATTTAACTCTGTCATTGACTATTTATTTCTCTTTTTTTAAGATCTCACTCAGTTCTGTCCAAATTTCAACAGCGTCAGCAATAAAACTGCTATTTCCCTGCACTTTGTTCAAGGCTACAGAAATAAGCTTCAGGGTACTCGGCATGTGTGTAGCATTTCTCTTAAGCCCAATGTTGAGAACTTTGGCTGTGATGATGCCATCTATTTTTTCATTATTTTGTTCACAAACTGTCATCAAGTTAGGCCAATTCTTGATATACTGCTCAAAACAGTCCACTACTGAGTTCCATCGCACGTCTTATGGGAGAGTGAGCTTGGTTCCTCCCATCTTTTTCAGAGCAGCTGCTGCAAAGTGGTTGTTATGGAAGTATTTTGCATTTTCAACAATATTAGCCTTTATTTCTGGAACACTGAAGTCTATAGGCTAGGAGGTGTATCAAATGAGCACTGCAACCGTATATTATTAGCTTGAGACTCTCTCTTCTAAATTTCTTCTCATCTTGGATACATTTGCAGCATTGTCTGTGACCAAACTGCATACTAGACATTTTTTTTTTCACAGTTTGTTATAGCTTTTACTGCTACTTTTTGTAAGTATTCTGCTGTGTGCGCATTTCCTGATGTGTCAATTGTTTCTGTAAGGAAGACATTCCCTTCTTTGGTTATCACACAAGCACATACAACAGGAGCATTGTGGACATTGCTCCACCTATCAAGACTCCGGTTAACAATTTCACTCTCTAGATCTTTTGCACACTGCTCAATTTTTCTTTCATACACTTTATCCAGCAATTTGCCTGCGACATCTGCTCTGTTGGGTGGACTCTATCCTGGTCTTAATGACTGAACCATGTTAATGATGTGTGGGTTCTCAATCACATGGAAAGAAGAGTTTTTGCATAACCAAACCAGGCAATTTTTTCATCAATTACCTCTTTTTGTAATCTGCTGGTTCTTGTCACAAACTTATCTATGGTTATTTCTGGATGATGGAGATTTTTTTTCTTTTTGATACAGGTGATATACTGTGACTATGTCAAGTATCAGAGGGGTAGCCATGTTAGTCTGGATCTGTAAAAGCGGCAAAGAGTCCTGTGGCACCTTATAGACTATCAGACGTATTGGAGCATGAGCTTTCGTGGGTGAATACCCACTACTTCAGATGTGACTGTGACATACATGATGTGACTGAAACACTATCTTTGGCAGATAACTCTGAAACTATAGAAAACAATGGTGATCTTGAAGGTGGATAGTCTTCAGAATCCTGTATGTTGAGGATGGATTCTCCTAAACAAAATTAAGTCAATGCAGTTATTTAATTATTATTACCATACTGCTCATTTAGTATTACTCATTGCATTCACCGACTCTCAGTACTACTTTAAAAGTGAAATTGTAAATGGAAGATCTGCCTATTTCAGCTATTTATTTTTTATCACAACTGCATCTAAAATGATAGTACCACAGAGTAACAACTATGTTTTTTGCTCAAACATGAGAATTCAAGAATAGTCCAGAAGGAAGACAGGCAGTCCTTAAGAAAAACTATGAAATAAAAAAGTTTACCAACCTGAGGCTCCTGCATGTTCAGACCTGTTCCTTTCATCATTTTCAGCACAGCGTCCTCCTTAGAAGGCACACTTCTCATGACGTTGTTTCATACTGGTAAGGAGGCCTTACATTTCTTTGTTGCACTGTTTGCATTTTGCACACATGCTTGTCTTACCCATTGGTAGAGGAACTTCATTAAAATATTCCCAAACTGGGTCTCTCTTACGGACTGCTGACATTATAGGTTTTCCCTTCTAGTGACAGAATGGTATGGTAGATCTCAAATCAATGAAGGCTACACTCGGAAAGACCTCAAGACTTCTAGAGTATGCTGCTCAAACAGTTTCACTTTTGTTGCTACTGCCTGTCCCTCCCTTCTCATATTTACCTCCAGACTTCTGCTTCTTGTCCAAATCTATTCCACCCCCAACAATCTTCTATTCATTGAACTTTTTGAAACTGTGCACTTTTAGAGAGAGGTACGGGATTGGCTCTGTGTACACACATTGGTAAGGGACAATAGAGTTGAGGTCTGTTATTTCTCACCTCTATATATTATTTAATTTATTTATTTATTTATTTGAAAACATTGTTTTGCTGTTAACAATCAGGTTATCTCTGGAGACACAAATCCACAGTTTGAGAACTGCAAAACTAAGCATCTCTGATGGTATCTTCTAGACTGAGCACTGAATCCCATTGGTTAGATAGAAAGATTAACCTAAATAATCTATACAAAAGCTCCTGGAACCCAATAAGATTGGGTCCCTAATCCATGAATTATTGGAGCACATTTACAAAACTTTTCTTAAATGTTACATTAATAGATTGTCTCATACTGTAGAATTAGAATTTATAATCCCTATTCCATGATGAGATATCTTTGAGCTATAATGTATCTTAATTAAAACTATCTTTAGATAGTTTTTTCCTCAAAAAGCATCTGATTTAAATAAAAAACAGTTGATTTTTTTTAAATTATGGATTTTTATCCAGCCTGTTTACTATTACATTTGGTGGGAGCAGAACTGGGTCAACAGTGAACACTTTTTAAAATCCCAGCATTTGACCTTGTGCTTTGGCATGGTCTTCCGATTGTAGAGAGGGATCAGCTGCAAAGTTTGGATTCAGATCTAAAATTTCTGAAAGTCCAAGGGTGCTTGAATTTGAAGTTTTCTTAGGTAACATCCATTTCTATTTCTACCACATTGAGATGTAGGTTAGAATAGCCCTGAAAGGATCTGTCTGTCACTTTTCTTGTTGCTCAGTGCAATCGTTTTCTCATCTTTACTTATATTGTGGTTGAATTTCCTAAAGTTTCGAGACTTTTTTTTCCCCTTTAGTATAAAAGACTTACTTCCTTCTGCATCCTTGCCTCTCTTGATGCTTTATTGAGAGAGAGAGAGACTGCGTATGAACATGGCGGGGAGGGGGAGGGTTTTGTGGGAGAATGCTGCCCAGTGTCCGTTGATTATAAATTTATAGCATATGGCTGTTCACTGAGCAGACTTGATCAAAATGTTTATCTGGCTCATCTGGGTGTCTGTCACACTGTTGCAGCGTGGTTTAGAAAGGAAAAGGGAACTTCTATAGGTTAGAACTGAAGTGAGCCTTTCCAAACTCAATCTTCTGTGAACTGCAAAAGGCCAGCAGAGAAATACATTTGTAGCATGACTTGGCAGCAGTATCGGAACTGAGAATGTCAAGAGGGTTGCGTTTGATTAAAAATTATCATGCCTGGCTGCTGAAACACAGAGATTATTTTCCTCCTCTCAATAGTTTTTTTCCAATTTTCCTGCGTGTGCCCACACTGAAAGTTGATTCTTTGAATAGAATCGAACCAAATAACTCCCTTAACGGCTTTCTCATTGCTAATGTGTTTTGTCACCTTGATGCATCTGTGAAGAGACAAGTTTTAAACCAATGTGTCTCAAAATAAAATGCTTGGTGTAGCAAGCTGTGGGTTCCTCAACACCCACTGCTGTGGTTTATATAAGGTAAGCTCCAGGGTAAACAAGCTCATTAATCCCTTCTAATCTTATACCACCTCCCACTCCAGCATTTTCACTCTGAATGCTACTTGTGTCCAGTTCCTCCCATGAGTGGTTTAACTGTCCTTATTGCATTGTTTCTAGCTGGGATGTCACTGTTACACTCACGCGTTTAATTCTTCTGGGCTCTGGCAACCGGGGGTGCTGTTAATGCAGGGGAGTGTTTAGAGGCTTACTATGCAGAGATGTTGGGTTGTATCTCATGCTGGTGTAAGCTGGCACAGGTCTGCAATGGTGCTACACTGACTTATGGCAACTGGGGGCCTCACCCACTGCATCTTTTTATATTGGGCATGCCATAGGGGGAGCCAGGTATGCAAGGGTGTACATACATTGTGTAGGGCTGGTTACTACATGAATATGGCACTACCAAATTCATGGTCCATTTTGGTAAATTTCATGTTCGTAGGATTTAAAAAATCTTAAATTTCACAGTTTCAGATATTTAAATCTGAAATGTCATAGTTCTGTAACTGTGGGGGTCCCAACCCAAAAGGAGGTTGTGGGGCGTTCACAGGGCTATTGTTGGGGGGTTGTGGCATTGCCATCCTTACTTCTGTGCGGCTGCTAGTGGTGGCACTGCTTTCAGAGCTGGGTGCCCAGCCGGCAGTGGCCGCTCTCCAGCAGCCCACCTCTGAAGGCAGTGCAGAAGTAAGGGTAGCAATACCGTGACCCACTTACAATTGCCAGATTTCATGGGGGAGTCCGTATTTCATGGTCAATTATGAGTTTTTCATGGCCATGATTTTGGTAAGTCCCTGTACATGAAACCTGGACCAAAAAGATGTATGTTAATTTTAACTCCGAAGGAATATTTCCGTCTCCTATTATATAAAATGAGATTCACTGAAGAAAATTCAAAAATAAGAACTCTTATAATACTCTGGTGTTATCAGGCCCAAAATCTACTTGTATCTCTACCTAATAAGTTTAATATCCATAAAATAGGAGGCTTCAGCTCCATGAAATGAACATTTTGTTTTCTGACTGCTGCGGATCATGTAGAATCATTTACTTTTCTGATACAATTGCTCTGAAAACCCAAAACCAAACCCCCTCTTCTCTTCCCCTTTTCCCTTCTTTCTCTCTAGGTTCCTTCATGATGGTGAATAGCTCTGGCCGGGCATCTGGGCAGAAAGCTCACTTGCTGTTGCCCACCTTGAAGGAAAATGACACTCACTGCATCGACTTTCATTACTACCTGTCTAGCAGAGACCGCTCCAGCCCTGGCTCGTTGAATGTCTACGTCAAGGTTAATGGTGGACCACAGGGCAACCCCATCTGGAATGTGTCGGGGATTGTTACTGAAGGTTGGGTGAAGGCAGAGCTTGCCATCAGTACATTCTGGCCACACTTTTATCAGGTATGTGTTTGTAATATTTCCTCCACCAAAGATTTGCTCTGTTGCTCTGAGTTTGGGGCTGGGCTATTGTTAGCCAAGGAGGTCATGAATGTTAGTTCTGAAATAACAATACTTAATTTTTTTTCCTGTACAATATTGGAGCAGTTGTTGCAATATGTCATGAGCTCTCACCCCATCACAGGCAAGAAAGGGTTGAAGTCCCAGTTAGTCATTCACTTCACCTGGGTGGTAATGAGGTAGTTTCTTGTCAGTCAGGGGAGGTGGGACTAGGGAAGGATCAGGTAATAACTGGCATCTGGGCCTTACAAATAGGTTGAGAATCAAGCAGAGAGAAGCTTCTGGATGACTGGCTTGCTCGCTCCCGTGAAGGGGTATGGTGCTGGAGGCCTCAGGAAGACTTTAGCTGGGCAGAGCAATACTCAATAGCAGAGCTGGAGAAAGGCAAGGGGATGAACACAGGGTCCAGAGGATAGTTAATGAGTCTTTGGGACTACACCTGGACATTTTGTCACCTTGGAAGTGAGCTGAAATATCCACTTTTCAGCTGGAGAGCTGACTGGCATGTAAAGGCAGATGGCCTAAAGGTGGCACAAGAGAAGAAGAAACTCTGCAACACTGCATGCAGACATGAAGGGAGAGATTGATAGGACCTGCTGGCAAGAGACAGTTTATTCTAGCTGGATCCTGGTCCTGCCTCTGCTCCTTGGTCTCTTTCTGAATCTCTTTGGGGCAACCTCTCTGCCTTAGTTTCCCCATCTGTAAAATGGGGGTAAACACTTACCTACCCAATTAGTGCTGTGAGGCTTCCTTTGCTGATGGCTGATATGCTTTGATATCCTCTTATGAGTGGTGCTTATATAAGTAAAGAGTCTTAGTTTTAGAACTGGGCTTGTGTGTGGTGATTTTGTATGGTGGGAGCCTCCAGGCATCTTGAAGCATGCTTCTTTCTTAAGAACATACGAATGGCCCTACTGAGTCAGACCTAAGGTCCATCTAGCCCAGTATCCTTTCTTCCGACAGTGGCCACTACCAGGTGCCCCAGAAGGAATGAACAGAACAGGTAATCATCAAGTGATCCATCCTCTGTCGCTCATTCCTAGCTTCTGGCAAACAGAGGCTAGGGACACCATTCCTGCCCATTCTGGCTAATAGCCATTGATGGACCTATCCTCCATGAATTTCTTCAGCACTCTTGCTTCTAGAAGGCTTTCAGCTTCTGGAGGGAGGGCTTTATTGAGCCAGTTGGTGGTCCGCACTTATGTGTTCTGAGAATAAGGATGTGTAAACCCTTCCACTTGCATTTACCATGGCTCTGCATAAAAATGGGTAAATATACATGACATTTATCTAGACATTTAACTAACTATCTGCACATACTTAACCCAGTCTGCCCATGCACCCCAACTGACTGCATAAGCAAGAGTGCTTGACATTTGTTCACTCACCTTTGCATTTGGGCGGTTGCTCTGTTTTTGAAAGCTTGGCCCAGATTCCTAATCCGAGTGGGCTCTTCATCTGTTTGCTTTTTCTCCTGAGTCCTCCCTTCCCCTGCTTGAGTTACTGAGTTGAACTTAACACCAGCAGCCTGGCATCTAATGGGGCATCTTTGGATCGATTTTTGCCATCTTGTAAGCTTGCTAAATAAATTGGAATACGTTTAGAGTAAGGGTTGCTTGTGGAACAGTTTTGCCTCTGCTGCCTAGCTGACTCCTTCCCTGAGTCTTAGAGTAACTTCCTCTCTGGTGTGTCAAGCTCTTCTCCCTTTCCCCCAAGAGCGGGAAGTAGGTCAGAACTACATCCGCTGGAACTGCACCAGCCCCCACCAAGACTGATAGTCCTGCTAGTTTAAAAGCCCAGGCCCCTTTCAGATTGGAGGGCATGCTGAATGAAAGTTAGCCCATCTGAATTCCAGTGAGTGCCAATGATGGTGATTTCTGTGGTATATGGACACCTGTCCACTTGGAACAGGACTAAGAGCAGCAAGCCCATTGCATCCTGTCTCAGTCCTGGCTTCTGAAAAGAGTAAGAACAGACCCTTCCCAGCAGTCAGCCTCAAATGGGCAGGGAAGGAATTAGTGCTAGGGAAGAATAGTCAAGTTTCTTAAGTCTTAGACTGTGAGGTGCTTCATATACCAATCCTGAACTGAAACTACATGCTTTGACCTTCCGGCGTTCCATGAAGATTGTGGACATAACAGTGGGCACTCCTAGCACAAGGAGCCAGCGGACAGTCTCGTTCTGCTGCTGTTCAAGTTCCTGAATCAATTTCACTCAAGTAGGAGCACATGACAGTAGCCTAATCTGGACCATGGCCCTTTCATATAGTGCTGAGCACTCATTCAAGAGCATCCCCACCAGGAGCTACTGTCTTGTTGCCAACATCTGAGTGTATCCAGAGGTACTGGGGGATTTAATGTAGTTTACCATGATTTTTTGTTTGCTGCCAGCAGAACGTCATCAACCGTTAATCAGGGGTTTTTCAGTGACATCAGCAAGTTGCCTGGATGAAAAATGTTAGAAATGCCGATCAAGTCCAGATGTGGCTGGAATGTCATAGTGGTTGTCTCATTATTAGTCTTTCCCAAACAGAGGCTGGGCTTCAGTTAGCTAAGCCGGATTTCACACCAAGAGGACTATTTTTAAGCAGCAGATAAATTCTAAATACTCAAGTGCAGGTAGCACTCTACTCTTCTGGAATGGTTCCCTAGAGGAAGAAGGGAGGTGGGTGGTTCAGGACTATTTAGCCTGAAGAAACTGTTCATCCAAAGAAGGGAGGCAGATGTAGAGAGCAGCTGCAGTGCTGTCTGGTGGGGAGTTGGGAGTCAGCTGGCTTTGTGAGATCAGGGAGTAGCTGTGCTGTGCAAAGGGACCGCTGCAATTTTATTTCTGCAGAAGCACTAATATGCCACTTTAATATGCTAAGTGAAGTGAAACTTTATTAGGAATGTGCATGCCATGCTTTGGGCTCTTGCTGACTTTTCCAGGAGAAACTCATTATAGTTGAAGGTTTCAATTATATTTTACTACATTAATTTTGCAGCCACCTGTTTACTGCACCATCATGTGGCCTGTTCCAAACTCCTTTCTATGCACTTTCTTGGCCTTAATTCAGTAAATGAGTGCACTTTCTGTTCATGCAGGACACTTTTACTGTTCTATTAGAGACAAAAAGGAATGGCAAGGAACTGCCCACTACACATTGTAGGAGAGGTGCATAAATTGCTGATCAGAGGCACAAATGGGATAGGAATTACTGTGGATAACATTCCACAGCTGAGTGGAATTTCTCTCCCGCCCCCATTCACCCCCCCACTTTTAATAACTGGATGGGATTTTTTTTTTTTTAAATCTGAACCATGGTGACTCCTTCCCTTCCTGCCAAAAGCACTTTGGTTCTTGTCCTGTTTTTTCTTTCTTTCTTTCTTTTTTTTCCTGGTGGTTGGTCCTTCCAGACGTTCCCACTCTGCTCAAACTTTCATTTTTCTAAAGGTGGCTTTTAAACCTGACAGATTCACCAGTCTCTAACTGTATAAACTGTCTCTGTCTGATGGCCTATAAACCAATGGTCATCCCAGGTCTTGCTACATTCAACCAAGACGGTGGAGAACAGACTGAGGGAAATTTGTATACTTAAAAGGAGGAAGCGAGAAACTTTGTCCCCATTCACTCTTGTTGGTGACCTCATGGAATACCTGAGGCTATGGGCAGACTGAGCTCAAAGATGGCTGTAATCTGGGTACCTAGATGCCTGGTAGGCTCCTCATCTCCCAATTGTCAGGAAGTGGCACATCTTGATCCTGAGCCATAGAAATATTCCTGGTTTTAAAAGCCTTTACACTCTGTCAAT
This sequence comes from Mauremys reevesii, assembly GCF_016161935.1. Classification (NCBI taxonomy): domain Eukaryota; kingdom Metazoa; phylum Chordata; order Testudines; family Geoemydidae; genus Mauremys; species Mauremys reevesii. The sequence goes on along the minus strand of NC_052635.1, from coordinate 26,801,903 downwards.
TTTAATCTAGTAGTGAATGCCAGGGAAATGCAGACTGATTCACTGAGGCCTGGAATCATGATCAGTGTTTCACAATGAACTCTTAAGACAGTGTTTCAAAAGTAATGAACAACCAGGAAAATTTGTCTCCACATCAAAACAAAGAATTCGTGTCTGACAAAATGTGGAGGATGTTCTTGATGCACAGATGCGCCTTCGGAGTCATCAGCAGGAACAGTGTTGTGTTATTAGGCTGGGAAATTGGGCCTCTAACTCCTCTAGATGCTTTTCAAAATCCCACTGTTAAGAAATAAATGTCCAGAAACATCTGCCTTGTGCCTGACCCTCCCAGGAAGCTTCAGCTACTACTCAAAGCTATAGAGAGTCTGGCTATCTGAATACTGGTAACCCAGCCAATTTCCTGAGGTCATGTTTGCAATGCTGGCAATCCTGCACAAGATTCACATGAGTTATCCAGTTATAGAGGCATTCTGTTGAGACATATATGGATGGTGGAGATTTATAATGGCTACCCCAGAATTTGTCACACTTGGATTCCCAGCCTGAATAGGTGTTTAGCATAGTGAGGAAAAGCGGTAAAAGGACTGGGAGAGAGTTTATACATGTAATCACTGAATTATTGTGTGCCATAAAGATGAGCTAAGCTCCAGAATGCACCAAGCGCAGTACTGGAGTCTGCCAGTAAAAGCTGGTGTGATGTACAGCAAGGAACATTATTGATCTGTGCCTTAAGAAAACAGTTGTAGTACAACAGATGAAGCAGGCTACTTTGCTAACACAGACACTGTTTGTATAAAGTAGCAGTAACATGTAAGGGTTGTTTGTTGGGAAAGAAACATGAAATGGCTTGGATTTTACTATTCTCAAAGGTGTTTAAGAAGGTTCCAAAAGTGTAAAGCTTTGCATTTTCTCTGTTTCCCTGTTAAGCTTTGAGCAGTTTGTTAAAATGCAGAACAGTATTAAGGGCCGAAATCTGCAACTTTCAGAATGAGTAAGGAGCCCCATTGGAGTAAAACATGAGCGTCACGTATATAGAATTGGGCCTTTAAATTAGCATACATCTCAGCTTCCTCCAGGCCCTGAGCTCCAATTCTCTGCCTCCCAGAAAATCTGGTCTGCTGTCATTGTGCTGGGGTCTAGGTCGGTGCAATGCAAAGGGAGAAGGAAGTTCTGTGAGCTTGGATTGATGGAAGAAATTAGAGCATGAAGAGTTCAGGGTGGCAAGGAGGCAGAGCGTGAGACGTCTTCTGAAGCAGGCTTGCCTACAACTGTTCTGCAGATTCAGATAATTGAGAGGAGTGGAAAACATGGGGCCGAGGGCAGTTTGTGTGGGGCTGATTCTCATCTACTAACTCAGTTAGCAGTGGTTGCCCTGAGCCATCTGTCTCAGTCCTTGTCAGTCCAGTATGCCATAAAGGACATTACATTACACATTAGATAGTCAACTGTAGTGAACAGACGCTTCTGTGGTCTAGCATTTGCTTTTGCCAGCTACTGATAGTTAAGGGCAATGCCTAACCCTTCTCAGAAGAGTTCTCTTGAAGGTGAGAAGTCTGGGCTCTGAAGAAATTTCCTTGAGTGGAAGATATGGAAGCTGATAACATGGTTTAAGATGCCTTTTGGGCAGACTATTTTCCAACTGAACCTTCCTTCCTCATGTATTCAAAAATTAAAACAATATTAAGGTTACAGTTTGCAACCTAAGTTTGAAAGGAGCTGCAGCAGTAATTTCTCAAATAATCTTCCTGATCTCTGCAATGTGTTTCTCGAACGACTCGCTCATTTTAAAGACCGTAAGCAAGAGGTTCCTTATATGACACTATAGCACTAGAAAGCAAGTAGGTGGCTCATGAAGAACCCTTTCCTTTTTCAAAGCTGCATGTGTAACCCCAGCATGTGGTTTTCTCTCTAAGATATTCGCCTAACTCTTCAGTAACTGGTTTTACCAGTTTCTCCTGTTGCTGCTGTACCTTGGGTAGTCTGTTCCTTAACTGCTCTCCTATGTATTTAAATTCCATTCCTGACTTTATTCAGTACTTGATCTTTCCTTATCTTAAATCCTTTGCCCCCTTTGTTCTTCTATTTCACACAATTTCCAATGCTTTTGCTGAATCTGTCTTTTCAGGACTCATTTCAAAAGGTCTAATTTTTGTGTGTTCTTGGTATACTAGGAGTAGTACAACTTCAGGGTTTTCTTCCATAAAAAAAGGAAGTAGATAAACTTGAGTAGAAATAAAGTTTTGGAAACCCAGATGCAACACAAACCAACCCTGTTTGATTACAGAAAGTCCATTGCTTTAATTGACTGTCTTGGGTGTTGCCAGTGCATAGAGACCAAGTATTGACCAAATGGGGTAGTTTATCTTTCTATCAATAAAACTGTTCTCTGTGGGTGAACTTGAGCTCTGTGCAGGGAGCCAGCTGAACGGCCACTGATATTCTGCCTGCATTTTCCTTTATCTTTATCCCAGTCGTACCATGCTAAATTTCTCCTTATCCTTATTGTTTGCACCATCCAAATATTTCCAAGCAGTTCTGTTCTGCCCACCCCCATCCTTTAGCAGTTTATTACACAAATTGCACACATTCAGTTCTTCTCTCTAAACAATTGCATTGGCTTGTTTTTCTTTTCTGGAGCTTTTCTCTGAGCTCCTGGTCTCTCTATCCTTCTTTGATAATGAGGTGCCCAAAACTGAGAACAGTATTCCAGGAGCAATCTCTGGGTTACAGCAAAAGCCCATTATTGCTCTGCTGTGTAACTTGATGTCTGTTTGTGTGCAGCCCCAGATTGCTTGGGCATGTTCACTGCCATACGGTATAGCACTCTTAAACAGCTCTTCTGAATACATCCGCTCCTCCATGAGGATAGATTTTTTTTAAAAATTAACATACAACACGTGTAGAGATACTACGTATCATATTTTTTTAGAACAGTATTTCATTCTCCATTTCTGTTGGTTTGATTCAGAAAGAGTAGAAACTATCCTGTATAGAAGACTCTTCTTGAAATCCAGCAACTGGAGACTGGGATGCATTGCTGTGATTTTACAGCTGTCTTGCTTGCACAGATATTGTATGCAGGGCCGCCCGGGGAGGGGCAAGTGGGGCAATTTGCCCTGGGCCCTGCAGGGGCCCTGCGAGCCCTGGCCCAGCGGCGAGCCGGCTCTTTGGCAGCATTTCGGCAGCAGAGGGCCCTTCAGTCACTCCAGGTTTTCGGTGGCATTTCAGCGGCGAGGGGCCCTTCAGTGCTGCTGAAGACGTGGAGCGACTGAAGGTCCCCTTGCCACCGAAGACCCGGACCGCCGCCAGGTGAGTACAAGCGCGGCAGCTCCCCTGTTTTGCCCCAGGCCCCCTGAATCCTCTGGGCAGCCCTGATTGTATGTAAGCCATTCCCCAGCTGTGGGGCATATGAAAGACAAGGTGTCAACTGTGTCCTGTGTCTTAATTGGGACTCTGTACAATTTATGAATTCTGGTTGAAATGGTGATCTTGTATTTTGAAAAACTGCTGTATCATGAATGCCTCTATGTTTGTGGTTCTACCATTGCAGACACGTCCCATAGCAGGTAGACACACCAGACAGACAATGTGGGTGCTTAGGGCTCAGTGACCCTATTCAGATGCAAACACTTGGGAACAATGGGTGACCTGAAGCCTTGGAAATCCAGTCCAGTTTATCCCTCAGAAGGGAGCAAGGAGGCTAGGAGCAATGGAAACTTACCAGGACAAAAGAGGCCCAATGACCAGGAGGGGTTTACATAGAGAAACACACAAGAACAGGGAAGCCAGACAGGAAGAGGAAGCATGGATCAGGAGAGAGCAAGGTCCTGCAAGCTGGATGAAGGAATCCATGAGGGAGAGAGGCCAGTCAGTATGGAACAGCCTGAATAAGGCATGAGATGCTCTATTTGCCTTCCTGGACCCAGATGGTCCCCCAAGGGCTTACGGAAGGATGAGCTAATGAGGCACCATGTGGTTTAAGAGGCTGCTTGTTGTGTATGATCTGTACTTTTGTGCTTTACAGGATGAAGTATAAAAGAGCAAATGTGTTAGACTCAGTGCAAGGAGTAAGTGTGTTGACTGCTTCATAACTGCTGCATATCCACACAACTCAGAAGTTTCACAGCTTTTAAGGATGAGAGAGTCTGAGGGGTGACTTCTGTTCCCAGATGAGCTAGGCGGTTGGACAGTGGGTTCCAGTTCTCAGGGTGGGCTTCTACACGACAGATCTGTGCCCTGAGAGTAAGTCTAGGGACCTCGAGATTGGGGAAGTGGATGGACTCTGTTCAGGATCCCGGGGTTTAAAACAACCCTGGGAATCCAGACTACAGAGGGTTGGATTCCCCACGCATCAGTCCTAGTGAGTAGTCATGAGGGGCCACTTAATAGGATCTGTAACAGGCTCACAGAATCATAGAATATTAGGGTTGGAAGAGACCTCAGGAGGTCCAATCCCCTGCTCAAAGCAGGACCAACACCAACTAAATCATCCCAGACAAGGCTTTGTCAAGCCGGGCCTTAAAAACCTGTAAGGATGGAGATACCACCATCTCCCTAGATAACCCATTCCAGTGCTTCACCACCCTCCTAGTGAAATAGTGCTTCCTAATATCCAACCTAGACCTCCCCCACTGCAACTTGAGACCATTACTCCTTGTTCTGTCATCTGCCACCACTGAGAACAGCCTAGCTCCATCCTCTTTGGAACCCCCCTTCAGGTAGTTGAAGGCTGCTATCAAATCCCCCATCACTCTACTCTTCTCCAGACTAAATAACACCCTCCACTTCTATTGACTTCCCAGAGTGGGCCTCAGATCAGCACAGAATTTCAGCTCAGGTGGGTCTTTATTCTAAATAAAAGGGTTCTCTGTTCCTGGTAAACAAGGTAAATTAGGTTATCATAAATCTCTAGCAATTTCTGTACCAAGTGGAGTTGAAATTCAATCCAAAACCTAGTTGAGAGAACATCTTGATATGCGTGCACACACTTGAACAGATCTTTAGTCCCCACAAGAATGACAGAATCGTAGAATCCTGAATGATTCAGGCACTTGAGTTGGGTGGGAGGGGGCAAACGTTAAAATGATTCCTGCAGCTAGTGTTTGTAAGAAAGGCTTTTCTCACTGTGTTTCAGGTGATATTTGAATCCGTGTCTTTGAAGGGACATCCGGGGTACATAGCAGTGGATGAAGTCAGAGTCCTTGCCCATCCATGCAGTAAGCACTCTTTCTTTCTCTAGCCATGTTAATGTGTTATACCAGGCTTTGCAGTCTGAAGGAGCAATTCACCCAATTCAATCAGCTCTAAAACATCATCTTTTATCCTTCCAAAATGCTTACAGAGTGAAGGCAATCAGCCTGGAATAAATACATAATTTTGCAAGTCGTGCAACAGGCAGCAAAGCTCTGAATCTACAGCCAGTGCCAAAATGTCTGTTTAAATCTTTCTCTATTATTAAAGCAATATAAAGCTCTGATTGTTTGTTAGCTCTTATTCAGACCATTCAAGGAGGAAGAATGAAAGGTTTTTTGATAGTACAGTTAACTTTTAAAAAGTTCATTTGCACACATTAGTGCAACATTCCCAAATACCCCAAAGCTATCTTCTTTAACAGAGTGTAAATCCACTCAGCAGTTCCATGAAAGTATTTAAAAAATATGTATCATTTTTCAAAACGTTCCACTTCCTGTGGACTGGAGACAAGGTGGGTGAGGTCATATCTTTTACTGGACCAGCTTGTTGGTGAGAGAGACAAGCTTACACAGAGAGTTTAATACAAGTCCATTTCACTGTGCAAGCTGGTTAGTGCTGTATTTGTCCCCCAAGTTTTATCTATATGTGATGTGTCCTATTTGGATTTTTCGACTGGATCTGAACTTTCCCCATGTTTGTATAGATCCGGGGTTTTAGTTTGGCTATTTAAGTGAAATACAGTTTTTAAAAATCCCTTTTTTAAACATTGTAAGAGACTTCATGCCCTTTAATGAGTCTAGCCGTGCCTCGTGCTCTTCCCCTTCAATCAATTCAGTTACCTGAGCTGAGACTCCTGCTCTCCTGAGCAATCCTCAGCTGCTCCCAGGCCCTTCAGAGTTTCAATAAATGAAGAGTTTAGGATTGCATTGCACTGTGGTGTGACACCTCAGGTCTGTTAGTCATGATCTAATGTTGCATATACAGCACCTACGGTAGTGTCTTCTATCTGCCCAGTCATACTTGAAAGGCAGCAAACCATCCACTCCATTTACTGTGCTTTACATCTCTCCGCTCACCAATTCACAGCTCCAGGTATATTAGTACAGCTGCTACACTTCCCGAAATCACATTGATCATGTATCTGTTTACTGTAACCTCAGTGAGCTGCATACAACAGGGATTAATTACAACTTTTAAATAGTGGCTTCCTACAGTTAACATTTAATGTGATAGACATCAGGGGACATGAACCAGTTTAATATAGCAGGGCAGTTCTGATAACTGAGGTATGGATAATCACCATTATTACTTTATTATATGTATATTTATGACATGTGCCCATTGTCTATGCCTTTGGGTGCATTTACCTCATTAAGATATAATTACTATCAATATTAACCACATGCTGCAGCTGATTGGCAGCATCCAAACAAATCCCCCAAATGGTGTGCTTACGTGGAGTAACACTTTAGCTGATACCTCTCGGTAGCAAGGATTCTGCTTACCCAGTCACAGGGCAGTGACTGGGCAAGAAAGTTATTGGCTGTAAAAAGGGAAAAAGAGGACACCGGCTCTGGATGAAATTCAGGAAAGCATTTAAAGTGGTGCCTAATCCCATTAATCCCATTTCTTGAGTATGCGTGCATGCCCCAAATTGAAGTTCAGCACATGCCTAAGTATTTTTTATTGAATAGGGATAATTTCCTGATTTGACACCATTATGTATGAAATCTGTGTAGAGAAACAGCAATGCTGCTAATATCACACTTCACTGATCTGACTCATGTATTAAGCATCAGATCTTCAAAAATGCACAGCTCCAATTCTCCGTGGGAATTGCTGCCTGCTGAGCAGCTTGGAGAATCTGGCCCTAAAAGCTTAATCACTTTCTGAGCCTTCTATTCCCCTCATATTCTGGAAACTTATTTATTGTCCACAACTGACTGCTAAAGCACTTTGTGCCTTGAGAAATGTAGAAGGGAAAAAAATTCCTTAGAAATATTCAGAAAGAATTGGACTTCAGCTGCCTCCTTCCTTTTAACTTTAAACAGAGCAGTATAGTTACCATGCATCACAACTTGGCTAGTACCAGTTGACAAATCCTGGGTTCTTAACTGGAGAACTCCCATTCCTTTCAGTAACTATAGGATCTGGCTGCTAGAATTGTAATGATGGAGTTGAGCTTGTATGGCAACCTGTTCTCTGGGTTTCCCTAAACCCCTAACTGCAAAAAGCTGGGACTAGATGATGGGGCATGGATCACTCAAAATTGCCCTGTTCTGTTCATTCTCACTGAAACATCTTGCACTGTCCGAGGTCAGAAGATGGGGTACTGGACTAGATGGACCATTGGTCTGACCCAGTATGGCTATCCGTGTGTTTTTAAGTTTTCCATACAGCTCAAGCTTAAAAAGGAGACTGATGGCAGTATAAAGTGGCCCAAACCATGTGCATCATACCCTGTTTTGGGGGATTTTTTCAACCTGTGTGGTATAGTGTTCCATATAAACTATAAATCCCCTGTAGTCTTTCCTAATGCTTTACCCCTCTACTGCTGAGGGTCCCATGCAGAGGTCCAGGAATGAAAGCCACCTTGAAATATCAGTGACTTGTTATGTGAACTTTTATGGCTTTCACGCCTCACATTCATTTTACAATAGTGATTACTAAGAACACTGCTGGGAAACTCGTGCTGAGGAGGGGTTTGACATTATTAGCCCTTATTTTCACCTAATTTTTGCTTTTTTCATAGCTTAAGTGTGGCAGACAAGCTTAAAAATCAGTAGACGTGCAAAGAATTGGCCCCTACGGATGCACAAAAGGGAAAACTAGATGTCTCAGTTCTCCAGCCACTTCAGCTGTTATAACTTCTGCTGCAGCACATTGTTCATTTGTGCTCAGGCCTCTGTTTCAGGTAACAGGGCTGCATAATCCACCTTCAGCCAAAGGCTGGTTTCTCAATAGATTTTGCTAGAACTACTGACCAGCTATAAAGATCATAGTATAGGGATACGCTAGGCTAGCTGGTTGGGCTGTTGCAATCCAAGTGAATGGCAAACACTATATTATACAGTACAGACATGTACATACAGTGGACCAACTTTTCAACTGGCCTCTGTTAATGTCCGCCAAACTTGTTTGCACCAGCATATGTGCACGTAAATAGGTGTCTAGATGCTGTTACCTGTTCTGCATATATAAAGGCTTTCTAGGTACTTAATGGCGGTTGCCTGGGAATATAGTTGGATATAGTCTATGAAATGACATGGCCCATTGACGGTCTAGTCATAATAATGTGCACTGATCTGTCAGGATTTTTTTTAAATCGTCCTAAATCTAGTAATGAACTCAGAATAAAATTCAAAACAGCACAAGGCCTAGGGATAGAAGTAGCATATACACCTTGTGCTGGCAACCTGCACAGGTGAATTTCATTTAAAAATGGTCAGCTGGAATATTATAAAGTTCATAGCCTTGTATGCTCATCTTGTAATGCTTTATTTTCCTCTCAGTTAATTCTCAGACACGAAACAGCCTGGCTTTGTTGCTTAGTTCTAAAAGTCAATGGTCTGTTGTGGTATGTGTGTGCATGGTATGTTTGTTTTGTTTTTGGTGAATGCGGGAATGGACATTTAAAATCTAACAACAAAATGATATAGAACTGAAATGCCAGGGTTTTGCTTCACAATCAGTGAACCTGAAAAAGCCTTAGGAAAACTTGTGTCTATCACTCACTGCAAATTCACTATTTGAATGTTTGACCCTTTAAATTGTGACATTTTCCCATTCCACAGAAGAAATTGTTCTTTGCTTATAGCAAACAGTAATGAAACTGTGCTGGTTAGAAATAATTGTGAACTTCTGTTGTAGAGCTGATACTTAGCACACTTTCTTATTGTGCCAAAGGGTTACATGAGCCATCTGGCCTTACCGCATAAGATCAATCTCCCCATGTTAAATAATTAAACAATACTGCTTGGCTTTGCTTTGTGAAGTCACTGTGTCAATGGGGAAGCCTGGCATTCTCCTCTGATCTGCTGAGCCTGGATCTTCCCGTGGCTACATGACACCATCAATTACTATCGTGCTCTACCTGGGTAATACTTTGAATTTTTTTTTTTAGGAAAAGCGCCTCACTTCCTGCGGCTGCAGAATGTGGAGGTCAATGTGGGACAGAATGCAACATTCCAGTGCATCGCCGGGGGGAAGTGGTCTCAGCACGACAAACTCTGGCTCCAGGTAAAGTACCATGAAGCTTGGGCTGGTGGTCTTTCCTTCTAACCATCTGTCAGGTTCCTTCCCCACTCTGAACTCTAGAGTACAGATGTGGGGACCCACATGAAAGCCCCCTAAGCTTATTTCTACCTTCTTAGGTTAAAACCTGGTACGCTGCCACCACCAAGTGATTTAACAAGAAACAGGGAAAGGCCCACTTGGAGTTCCTCTTCCCCCAAAATATCTCCCCAAGCCCTTACACCTCCTTTCCTGGGAAGGCTTGAGAATAATATCCTAACCTATTGGTTACAAAGTGATCAAAGACCCAAACCCCTGGGTCTTTGGACTATGGAAAAATCAGTCAGGTTCTTAAAAGAAAGATTTTATTTAAAAAGAAAATGTAAAAATCATCTCTATAAAATCAGGATGGAAAATAACTTTACAGGGTAATCAGATTCAAAGAGCCCAGAGGAACCCCCTCTAGCCTTAGTTTCAAAGTTTCAACCAAACAGGGATACCTCCCTCTAGCAAAGGCGAAATTCACAAGTTGAAAAAACAAAGATAAACTAATACCCCTTGCCTGGCTGTTACTTACAAGTTTGAAATAAGAGAGACTGTTTCAGAAAGATTTGGAGAACATGGATTGATGTCCGGTCCCTCTTAGTCCCAAGAGCGAACACCACCACCAAAAAAAGAGCACAAACAAAAGCCACCCCCCCCGCCAAGATTTGAAAGTATCTTGTCCCCTTATTGGTCCTTTGGGTCAGGTGTCAGCCAGGTTACCTGAGCTTCTTAACCCTTTCCAGGTAAAAGGATTTTGGTGCCTCTGGCCAGGAGGGATTTTATAGTATTGTATACAGGAGGGTTGTTACCCTTCCCTTTATAGTTATGACACCATCTATAGTCAAAATGAATAGCGGTGAGGAAGAACTGAGGGATAGGGGCAAAATTCCAAACTGCTTTGTTTAAAGTTGCAGTTCAGAGTTCAAGGTAATGCTGTGTGGGGCCACCATAGAAAATGTAACAAATCTGTTACATTCATAGTAAACCTGTAGCCTGATCCTGCAACCTTTATTTGTATGAGTAGTACTTATTCACATTAGTCAAAGGTTGCATGACTGAGCCCTAATACTAACCTCTAGGCATTTCCACAACACTAAGCATAAATCATAATCATGCACCTTTGATCATCTCACTTGCCCTTTGCCCCCTAGCAGACTCCCCTGAAAGTTATCCTACCAGATCGAATGCCCAAGCTGCTTCAAACACCTGCCATTATAATACATCAATTTTAAAAATCAAGAATGTTTCCACCTTGTGTGGAATCATCTCTTCCCTCCCACTCCCCCAAAGCACATTGATCTCAGGCTCAGGACCGGCAGACAAAGCAGTTGGAAAAATGCCCTAAAGAGGCAGCTAGTGATTTTCCTTAGGTCGAATACCCAGGTGGTACAAAGCTGGCTACACCTTTTGCTCCAATCCCTCCCCCCACTTGCCAACTCCCCATTGCTCTGTGTTACTGTGGGGTTGAGCCAGTCCACAATTGGCTCCAGGATCAGGGGAGCAAAAGGTCTTATTCCTCCATATGTCCTGCACCATAGCACGGCTTGCCTGCACCAGAAGTCTGGGTACAGTAACAGACTTAAGATCTGAGCTTCACAACCTTATAGGGTTAGAAATGGAAGGTTTAACAAACTGGAAAGGGGAGACTTCCAGCTTCTCATTGAGGGACACTAATTATTTCTAGCCCTCAAAGTGCTCCAGATCTTAAAATTACAACTTTTTTGTGCATAGAGGCTTTAAATACTATAATTCTTCTCTTCCTTTAAACTCTGTAGTGTTAAACTACTAAGTTCCCAATGAAGCCAATAAGACTTCCTTTTGCTGTATGTACTTCAAATGCACACAGGGTCAAAATCTGCTTTTGTACTTACGTTAAGTCTGAGCAAGGCAACTGTACTTAAAAATGAGTTGTACACTGGTGCAACTGAGGTCTGGATTCAGCAAATCACATGTGTAAGGTCCATCAGTGGCTATTAGACCAAATGGGCAGGGATGGTGTCCCTAGCCTCTCTTAGCCAGAAGCTTGGAATGGGTGAGGGGATGGATCACTTGATGATTACCTGCTCTGTTCATTCCCTCTGAAGCTTCTAGCATTGTCAACTGTTGGACGACAGGATACTGTGCTTGATGGGCCTTTGGTTTGACCCAGTATAGCTGTTCTTATGCAAGGCTCATTTAAGACAACTGAACTTAAACTTTGCTGCATTAGGGTTTTAAGAGCAAAATTTAGTCCCTATTCTTTATTATTATAAAGCCTACAGAGAACAATATTTCTAGAACCTTCTGCTTCTGCAGACAGGTACGCACCATTGCCAGAATTGCCATGATATTCGTGATTTAATAACAAAGGGGTTTTGGTAGCCTAAGGAATTAAGTTAAAACTTTTAAAACAAATTTAAATACCAATTTCATTCTAAACATGGGAAAGAGATGGGGATAGGAATCAGTTTGTCTAATGCTGAAAAGATGAAAATCAGTATGGGAGAAACTTTTGCGTCAGTAAGAAATGTAATGTTTTATACAAAATAACTTAAGTCTCTTTAACTGTGCTGCTGTCACACACCTTCATATCCTTGCAGTTCTATTTTGTCTGAATTTTTTTTATGTTGTAATCTAGCCACCCTCTGAGATGTGTAATTGCTTAAGCATTAACTTGCTTGGATTCTTGCTGCCAAATGCATCTGCCATTATGATTAGAGGTGTGGAAAAACGTTTCTGACCTAAGTAATGTGAGAATATGCCCACCGGCCTCTGATTCAAGGGTTTGGGGGGATGCATTTTTATTGCTAGTGAGAAATTGTTTACCACTCTTCAAACTTGGAGCATTTCATGAAAGTAACATCACCCAGAATGTCTGGAATCACCCAGAATCACTGCTGGAAATTGGCAAAATGACACTACATTTTCACAGCCTTACTCTCATATCTGCCTAGTTCTTTCGCCTACCTCAGTTCCAGTTGTTGTGAAGAATAGGTAATCCAGATTAGCCAAAATGAATGTTAACCAAAATCCAGGAAGGTCTGAACATCTTCAAAAATTGGAAGTGTTCAAAATCTAAATGTGGATCTCAACCCAAATTTTGCAAATGGTCTGTCTTCAAATTAGTCTGAAACAAACTGCCACATCTGAACATCCACAAAGAAAAGGCTGTACAATACCTGTTCATTTGTAGTAGTTGCACATGCTAATTAAGCATGCAAATACATTGTATATGAACATCTCTGGAAGTCTGGATCATCTTCCTACCTAGACATTGCTGTATGTATAATGAGTCAAACTGTTAGATGCAATCCAGAAACATACCCGCAAAACTTGAAAGCATATACAACCCCTCACATCAGTATGCAAGGGTACTAGTGCATGTCAGTGCACACAAACAGGTATCCAGTACATTTTGTGGGTACACATTTGGAGGTTTGTTGGAAACTTGCACCCATGTAAATTCTATCATGGTAGATTCAGGTAAATAAAAAAGTGTAACTGTGTTACTATGAAATATAATAACAAAAATTGGTCAGTAGCTTTAAAAAAAAGCCATGTTTTACAGCCACATCCTCATCACTTGTTTTATTCTTGGTTTCCCTGGCAGCAGTGGAATGGAAGGGACACCGCGTTAATGGTCACCAGGGTGGTCAACCACAGACGGTTTTCTGCTACAGTAAGTGTAGCAGACACCTCTCAGCGCAGCATCAGCAAATACCGGTGTGTCATTCGCTCGGATGGTGGCTCTGGTGTTTCAAACTATGCGGAATTAATTGTGAAAGGTAGGTGGCAAGAACCCAACAACACATATATCATGCAGTGTGTGTGTGTGTGTGTGTGTAGATATTGTACCTTTTTCTCCCAAATGGCAGCTGTTCTGTGTGTAATATTTACAATCTTAAATATCTGCCTCCTTCATTAGTTTATAGCACTTTAAAGTTAAGAAAAATATAGGGTGTAAACTACAGAAGAGTTTGTCCTCTTTTTAAAAACTGAATGAAGAAGGGAAACTTTCTCTGGCTACCACCCTGTTTATCAGCCCTTTAATTATGTCTATTATACATAAATATAAAAATATATGGAGATATACCTATCTCATGGAACTGGAAGGTCATCAAGTCCAAGTCTATCCCCCTGCCTTCACTAGGCAGGACCAAGTTCTGATTTTGCCCCAGATCCTCAAGGATTGAACTCATAACCCTGGGTTTAGCAGGCCGATGCTCAAACCACTGAGCTATCCCTCCCCTTAACATTTATAAGTATTTTTAATGATACTTAAATTTTTTCCATGAAACAGTTTGACCACCTCTAGATTGAAGCTTTGTTCCCTAACAGTATTTTATAAGGCACAAATAATCCTGTCAAGGTGCCATAGTGTGTTCTATGCTGCTATGTAAATGGCGTCAGGGTGGGCTCTTCTGCTGCCCTGAGGTGCCAAGTGAGCAACAATACTAACTGAGGAGGACTGCAGCTAGGTCTTTGTTCCAGTGCTATCTATTATCACTCCTGTGTCAGTGTGGCTGAAACTGCCCAACAATTTTTTTTTTTTGCAACTACCAAAAAAATAGTCAGCCTTTGCCCAAAAAGCTTGGAACGGGGTAGGTTCAGAGCGCACAGGATTCACTGAGTGAACTGTCATTTATCATGCAAACTTATTTTTTTAACAAAATCCCAAAACATTAATTGTCTATTCGATTTTAACTTACTTCGACGAGGGAAAGGGGGTTTCTAGTCAGGCTCAGATCTTGAGCGGCACCTGAGGAGAGATCAGGAGGGGAGAGTTCAAAGTTGTCTTTAAGTCACCTTTATTGTCCCCTGAATCTGGGTTGATTGCACTGATCTGACCACAGCTACAATATACTACAGATCGACACATGTCTTCAGTCTTTGGCAGTGTGATGTGTAGGAAGGTAAGATGATTGGAAGAGCAAGTTGTAAATACCGATGGATGAAGTGTCCAGCAGAAGAGCTGTTGATAAATTTGTTGCTAGGGTTACACAGGTACCTAGACACCTAGATCATGAGATGGTAGAAGAACTAATAAAGAGAGATAGTTGAGCATTAATAAAGTATTATTTTGCCAAATCTTGCTCCTTTTTTTTTAAATGGGTACATTTTTCAGTGGTTGATTTGAGATTAGTCCCATGCACCAGTGGTGTCACTTTGGGATTGCACAGATCAGTGCTTCTGAAAGAATCTGACTAATTTTGGTGTGGATAATAACAAATTCTAAATGCGTGCACACAGCTGAAATGAAAGCAAATTGGAATCGCTTAATTCTAAAGAGATGTTTATTGAATTGCAATAATGTACTTGGGTCTACATTAAATTAGTCTGTAATTGAAGTTTTGCTCAATTGACCATCTTGTCCCTAAACTCGCTAGATTTGGGCTAATGCTCTGTCTCTCGTTCTTTCTCTTTCACACGCATGTGGTGTTGCTTGAACAAAGAGCAAGATTTAAAAGTTGTTTTTTTTCTTCTGGCAGGACTCAATTTACCTCCCTATGAATAAGATTTGTCAGATTGTTTTGGCAAGGAAAAGAAGAACTCATGTTTCTCTGCAGCATATGCATGTAATCTGATAAATACAGAAGGACAGATTCTGTTTTTGAATACATTTACTAATCCCATTGACTAAAATGGGAATGGCAGGCTTTCATCTAAGGAAATAAATTGGCCAATGAAATTAAATAAAACACTCTGTGTGATATAAGAACTCTTGCAATCCCAGGTGTCTAACAAAGTTAGAACAACAGTAAAATAGTTGCAATCCTTAGTGATAAGCTTATGAAACAAATGTCTGAGTTTAAAATTATGGCAATAATTTTATACTCAGATGATACCTTGCTTTTACTCATAAAAACCCTTTCTGCAATCCCATCACTGATTATGCTAATACTTGTAGAGATATCCCAGGCTTCTGTATCAGTTGGCATAAGTCTTGGGTAACTGACAAAACACATACATGCTCTCTTCACAGAAACAAAACAATCGAAGAAGCCTAACATATATCATTCCATTATACACCTTTTATGGAGTGTTGGTGTTTCCATGGGATTAGGATGCTCTTCTAGTTCTTAACTCAAGGTCTGTCACTGTTACACATGTAATATATTGCTAGAATTTAATTGCCTTGTATATTTACTCTGAATGGAATAGAAGCAAAACTAACGAAAGGAAAATGAAGTCAGTGGGAGTTTTGCCTGAGTACGGCAAATTTGGTGGTGGTGCGATTATTTTTCCTTGGGTCTTGTACAGCAGAAAATGAATAATTTTATAGCGCATAAAACATACATGGCAGAACAGTTTGATACAGATTTCTCCTAAAATCTTAAGGACCTACAAAATTTTGCATAAGCTGGTAGCTATGTTGGAAAGACACCTAAACTACATTGTTACCACTTACCTTAAATAGTGTGAATTTTGGCCAGTTTCAAAATATTTCAAATAGTCTGTATGTATTATGTACAGTTAGAACAAAAGTACAGCAAAATACAGCCCAGCTGTCATGGACTATTGTCGTACGTGCAGTATCAGGAACACAACTTTCACTCTTTGAGCTTGATCCTGTTTTAAGCACTAAGCAGAGGCATGGAACACTAAGCAGAAGTATCACACATGTTTTTAAAGTTAAGCACGTGCTTAGGTGTTTTGCTGTGCTGGGCACTTTGATTCCATAGATCTATACTTAAGGAACTAAAGAAGCAGCTCTTTTGATATAGGGAGCCTCTGCACTTGAACAAACCAGGACTATTCCATCCAGTAGAGGATGTTCATACATAACATAATGTGTTTTATAAACAGCTGTCACCACTATATGGAAAATACATTACTTTTTTTCTTTGGTTGACTGATTGCTATCTGAATGCTGTTGAGTGTGTGCAGTCTAGAAATGACTTGAGAGGTTCAGGATAAGTATCTTCTAGTTTTTCTTCAGATTGGCAATGTTTGTTAGAACCAGGGATGAGAAATCAGGACTCGTGGGTTCGATTTTCAGCTCTGTCTGACAAGCCGGGTGGCCTTGTTAACCACTCCATTAATTTTACTTAGCCTCTCTGTGTCTCAGCTTTAGAGCTGTGTGGAAGCTGGAAGTCTTGCTCCGCATGGATTTAGGCAAGCATATTTTTTGGGTTTGTTCTATCTGGGTTTGCACACTTGCTATTCATTGTGTCAGTACCACATTTTAGGTAATTCTGCTGCAAAACCACAAATAGCTATAGGTTTGCTCAAGTCACAAACTACATAGAAGATTATTGTTGAAAAACATGAGAAACCCACAGCTAAACCTCTCAAAAAAGTCTGATTAGGGGTTATTGGTTTCTGTATAAAACACCTTTCAGATCCATTCCAGACTCCTGTATGCAGCTGCGAGTCACTGTACCAAAAGATAGCTTGTACTGCTTTGGTTAGGGTGGAGTGCAGAGTAAATAAGAGCCCCTAGGGGGAAATCTCTAAGCTTTGAGGAAAAGTCAATGGAGTAGGGCTTATTCTCAGTTCAAATATCAGTGTTTCTGAATTGTTACACCCTTCCCTCCTGCACTCCCCCAAAGCCCCATGACTACTTCTCTGGAGTAACTTGGTATGAGGGGCTCAGAACATCTGATAATGGATAATCAGGAAATACTGCAGTGAATATAGATTAGCTTGCTCTAACCAATTCTCCTTTGAATGTTGCTCTCCATAAAGTTCCCTCATTATATTGCCTCTGTTTGATGTTAATTGTCTCAATTCACAGGGCGTTAATTTCTCCTAAAATCTCTATTCCCCATCTACTAGAACATGTATAGAGAGGTTTGACAAAGCTCTTTACATACCACCTAGGGTGTTTTCTGGTTCCCTTCCTACTTCCCCTAGTTGCTTTTCCAAGGGTTTGGTTAGTCAACACAGATATAAAGTCTGTAATCTCGGATGTGATATTTGGGACAGCTCTATGTTTATCATTCAGTTATATTTTGAGTTCTCAGGCACTTGGGGCTGATGCCTTCAGTATAGCAAGAAGCTGAGGTGGTTTCTTTTTAGGGGCTTTGCTTGCTGTTTCCTCTCATTCCCTTTTCAGTGGTGCTGCTTGTTACTCTTTAATTCATCCTAAATTTATTAACTCATCATCAACCACTCAGAGAAGACTGTACTGATGACCTGAGCCAGTAAGTCTTCTCTGTACACTACATGCAGGAAAAAAAAAATAGAGGCAGAATCAAGAGCTTCTATTGTGAAAAGCATGGCAATTATTTAAACACCTTAAAAGAAATCTGTACTCTTATGAAGAGCTGGTTGTAGACATAAAATACACACGCAGGACCACATGACAGAGGAAACTGTCACTGGGGGAAAAAGGCAAGGGAAAACCCAAGATAGCTAAGAAGCTAGATTTACCAAGAAGTAGCTGTACAAAGTTTGATTACTCCAGGAAATAGAACTAGGGTGTGTCCAGATGACTCCAATTAACTACTGATCTTTAGCTAAGCCTGCCTGGGAGTAGGAGGGATCTAGGGTGCTGGTATAACACAGGCCCAGCTTATTCTAGGCGCGGCAGGAGGAGAGGGAACTCCAAATTAGGATGCACTGCTGGGGGAAGAGAAACTGCTCCAGAGAACAGACCCAGTCGCAGAATATGGGCAGAGAGGAAAAGCAGGTGCTGAATTTAGCAGAGTTTGGGCATAGGCTGGGGTCTGCCTCCTATAAGTACTTTGATCACACTTGGAGGACACTGAGAACTGGTAGGAAAGTGGGACTTTTACTCGTAAAGTAAATCGGTGTAGATGCTGGTAAAATAATGATGCACCTTTTTTAAAGAACTGACCCAACTCTGGGCTTCCTTCCCACCTCCCCTTTCTGTGGTGTTCGAGTCATCCTGGCCATCAGGGAGTAACTGGTAACAGGCCAGATCCTCAGGTGTGGTTGAGCTGTATTTGGAACAGGAACTGAATTGAGGTGGTAGTGAGAGATGGCTGTACACCTTTGCACTGCCCTGATTCATGGAGCTGTCCAGGTAGAGCACCCTAAGGATCCAGGAGCTTGGAATTGGTGTAGCACAAGGATGCTGTCTATGCTCCATACCTAACCCTGCCCTGCTAAGTCTCTGATACTGGGGCAGAGAGGGTGGTAGTCATTTGTCAGCCGTATGTCAGCCAGGGAATTCCTAGGAAGGTGGATTAAGCTGCCTTTTTATGGTCCTCTTGCACTACCAGAGCTGTTCAAAGACACCATACCTGAAGCTATAAGTGTGATTTCTTTTTAAAGAATATCACTCCCCTCCGTTATTGAGATCTTATTTGTGCTATACTTGAACCTATCATATATAACCGTCCTCAAATATTTTCTTGAGATATGCAGACAAACTATAAGCACAACATGCCAGGGTATATGGCGTAGAGCAATGCATGCACATGACAGCAGGGCATGCGTGTCCTGGAGGCCAACATGGGTAAATTGTGTAGCACAAAAAAGAAGGCTTAATGTCCTTGATAAATACAGCACGCGCCATCATCTAGGATGCCCACAAATTTCCAATCATTTTATATGTAATAAAAGGCTTAGGTGGAGATAATGGAATTGAAAATAACTCTTCTCTTTTCAGTTCTTTGGTGAAAGGATAGTTCTGCACCCCAGTTATTCAGGTTTAAGATAGTCATTACAACTGGCTTGCTATCCCCATAATTGCACAATAATGCAACAGATTAAGAACTGCAAGTGCACCAAGAAAGTGAGATCGGAATCCATGTATCTCAGGGATGACTATGGAAGTGAAATGAGGTATTGAAAAATTTTATAGCAATGTATTGCACCATTTCTATAGTTTGGAAAACCCAATCCAGTCACCTATAAACCATTCAGGTGATGAGGTCAGTCCTGCTCAGGAATACATGCATTTTAAGTTTTAATATTCTTCTTCAAATATTTTTTCTATGAGGCATAATAAAGTTCAGTTAAGTAAGTGAAATACATGAAAATTCCTATCTGAGTCACCCAGACTGCAAAAGCTGCTGGATAGATTTGGATTCGTCTGCCTGAGTAAAGCATATTAATCAAGATCTTCAAAATTACCACCTTGGGAACAGGAAAAAGTCTCTTGGGCTGGCACTACCTGCAGTATCAGTTGAGCTGTGATAATGAGGGTTCCCCCTAGGGTTGGCTGCTATCTCTCTCTGTATATTTTCCTGTATGTGAAATTAGATTCAGTCTTAGAATTTGCATGCTTGGCACCATGAGAAGTGTAGATTTGATACAGTTTGTAATGAGATTGCTTCATCTAAGCTCCTCGCGCAGACACAGGTAACGTGTTTTGTGTGAACTGTCTGTAAAGGTTTTGCTGTGTCAGAAATTACTCTCACAAGTGAGAACAGCTCTGCTGCTGCTGCTGCTGACTGGCTGAAGAAAGCCACTTCAGCTCATTTATCAGCTTCCTCAACGGATTTGGGGAAATACAGTGCTCACTTCCTTGAGCTCTGGGTCTGACTGCTAATTGCTTAGATTCTTCATTTCACAGACTGTTTTAATGGTCTAGTTAATGGAGTACACAATTTTACTCATTAGGTGGGTATGCGATGGTGTGAAGGGGAAGAAGAGATTTCAGCCTCTCACCATTCTGCCACATCTGAACTTTTTTACACATGGTTTTTCCCTTCTTTCATTCCAGCAAATGATTCTACAAACTGGTCTGGGAGGAGAGAATCCACCACTCCAGACTAAACCGGCTTCCCCGGGGGTGATTTAAAGGGCCTGGTGCTCCAGCAGCTGCGGGGATTCCCGGGCCCTTTAAATCACCCTCGAAGCTCTGGCAGCGGGGCTCGGGCGGGGATTTAAAGGGCCTAGGGCTCCCCTCTGATTTACCACGTTATATCCGAATTTGTGTTATATCGGGTCGCATTCTATTGGGGTTGAGGTGTATATATTACTATTGCCTATTACTATGTCTAAAATATTGGACCAAGTGGGAGGAATACATGTCAGTTAATTTAATACATTAGGGCAGGAAGGTCTGAAACTATGTAGAATGGGGTCACAGAAACTCTGGGAGATGCCCAACAGTTTCTTTGTGACCAGGTGAAGAGATTCATCCCCTTGCCCTGCAGCAACCCCATGCTAAGCCTGTCTACTCAGGCTTGGGGCAAAGCAGGAATCATGGTATTTCTGATCTGATGCAAAGTAGAAATTTCATGAGCCCATTCTTGGGAGTTCTTGTGCCCAACTCCATTGTTCCAAATAGTGCATGCTGCTCAAAGAAAGCCCAGATGAGTGCCTGCAATTCAGGGTGCTTTACCATACAGAACCACAACTTTTTCTATCTACCTTTTACAGCCCTCATCATCAAGCTGTGTCTTCCTTTACAGCCTATAGTAGAAATAACATAATTACTTTATATGGCTGTTTGTCTGTGTGTAATTTGAGGGAAAGCTAAATCAAATGAGTTTTGTGTTTAGTTATGAATACAGCGATGTCTCTGGCCAGTGTCTTTTGCAGGACTGAGTTCCATAGCTCTCAAGAGCTGGAACTAGACTATTTCCCACACATCTGAGCTATCCCTGATTGGGTGAGTTTCATTATTCATGTGAAAAGAACAGGAGTACTTGTGGCACCTTAGAGACTAACAAATTTATTTGGGCATAAGCTTTCCTGGGCTACAGCGCACTTCTTCGGATGCATGTGGAAATGTGGGTTATTCGTGTGGAAATCATGGCAGCTGTTTGAGAAATCCTGGTCACGGAGGGAGGGGTGTTTTCATGTAGCTGGGGCCGTCCATGTGCAGGGTTTTGAATATCAGTGTGTCCCTGGTGTGATGTGTTCACAATGACCTGTGCCGCTAAGAAAACAAGCTGGTGTGTTTTGTACCCATTGGAACTCTTTCAGGGTGTGGCTTCATTCCTAGATAGGAGTTGCAATAAAGCCTAGAGGTGATGGATTTGTGGGATTACTGTGGCAAGGTCTGTCAGATGGGGTGGGGCACAATCTTTTGCCAAGTCAGACATGGAAATGAGATTCTTGGCCACTGTGGCTATTTGGACTTCTGATAGCACTGAATGCAAAAGGGCCCCAAAGATACAGACAGACTTAATAAACCTCTTGGCATATGCCTCCAACAGCAGGGGATGTTAGAGAGAGGCAAGTTATTCCATGCATTTCCTTTGTCCTATCAGCATCACCTTCATCTTGTTTGGACCGAGCTTTAGACAGCTGATTTTGATTAGGCATTGAGAAAGCTGGGAGAGGATGCAGGTCACATGATATAAATCCCTAGTTTATGCATTCATGGAGAGCAGCAAAACTCTGAGGAAAATAAATGGTAAAAGTCATAAACTTTTTGCTCTGACTAACCCGAGCGAGGATGCCAGTAGGCATGGCAGGACAAGAGAACTTCTGTCACTTTGGCAAGGCAGTTGGTATTTCCAGTCCTCACCCCTGGTTTTCGTTTATTTTTTTGTTTGTTTTTATAATTAAAGCCTTGTATTTTAAGGATAACTTGAGTAGAGTTCAAACCAGGCCAGTGGAAACCAGAGTTTGCCAGGTGGGAGATTTCAGACTTCCAATTTTTTTCTGTTACAAAATGTGACTTTATCTTTGGAATGGAAGTGTTTGAAAAATACCCTGCTTGGTTTCCATCGAAACTTTGGACACTGACATATTCCTATGAAAATTTAGATTCTCTTGAATTAGCATTTTTTTCACAGAAAATTGTTCCTTTGGAAAATTTTTGATCAACTTTTAAGTAGAGTCTCTTTGCCAGCTGAAAACCTTCCTGGAGTGTGTTGCTCAGAAATGAATGTCAGCAGTATTGTCATTCTTTAAAATATGTCAGGGAGCTTGATTTAATTGCACCTTTCTAATTATTTTTCATTATTTCATATGGTGGCTTGTTTGCTTCTGATACTGGCAGGGGTGTTGAAAAGACACCAGTTGTGGTGTTTTTGTCTTTGGGCTTTAACTAAAAGGAAGAAGACACAGCATGAGAATTAAAATTGCATACATTAAATCATTTAGTCTCATTCGTGTCTGCCTCACTAGTGCTTTTCTAGTCTTGTGAGAATATGCCAAAGTATATGACAAGCATCTTCCATCCAGGTATAGAATAGATTGCCAGCACAGGGCTGCAGTCCTTCGAAGTTTAGATAATTAGGGACAGACTTTTTGAGTTTTATCTGTCACTAATCTTGGTATCAGTGAAGGTTCTGCTCTGATTTATGCCAACTTTGCAACAGTTGTGAGATGTAACTGCTGGGTGGTAGCCTAACCCATGTGTACTGTTCCTGTAAAGGAAAGGATACCTTATGTGCTTCAGTGCATTACTGCTGTGAAAGGCTGAAAAATGGCATGTCAGCTGAGACATCAGATTCCTTCTCTCTGAATGCTGCATTCTGTAGCTGCCTGCTCGCAAGAACAGATCAAGCAGACAAAGCAAGGCAAAAGCGCTAGAGCTGGTGTGTGTGTGTGCGTGTACTCCTAGGGGAAATCACAGCTGGCATCTCATTTTTGGCCAGACCTCCTTGCTGGTGTCCCTCCCACATCAGCACAACTTCTTGCTCTTGAATATTTTGGTTTGGTCCCTGGTTTATTCTGAATTACAGAGGGGGAGCAGCAGGTTTCTAAAGTGTGCATAAGAAAAATCAGTAAGAGAGACTGACATAAGAATAAACCAGCTAAACTAAGAATGAATTTATTGTGTAGTGAGCTCTGCAGATCTCATCTGTATGGAGAAAGCAAATGAAATTCCAATCAAATGTTTGCAATACATCTGTTTTTATGAATACAAATCCCACAGACCTCTATGATTATTGGGGCTTTTAAGAATCCTGCAGTGCTAGACAAAGTGGGTAGAGAGACAATTACTTATACCTCTCAGAAGTACACAAGCCACTTCAGCTAGTGGACTTTCTCCAAAGGCATGTCATTGATTTCAGGAGAACTGAAGTAAGGAGTTTAAAAATAGCTCCTGGAAGGTGGACAGCCTGTTGACTTGAGGAAGGTGCTAATGAGTTCCCTAGATATCTTAGATCTGACCGAAGTGTTCTGAGCCAAAAGACCTAAGTTTCCCTCTCTGCTGGCAGTGGGGGGGGGGGGGAAGAGGAGGAACGGAGCTGATGAATGCACAGCTGCCCTTCTTGAGGTGAATAAGCTATTTACCCAACTCTATTTTCCCTTAGGTGTGTAAACCATGATTAGGCTAACCAGATAGCAAGTATGAAAAATCCGGACAGGGTTTGGGGGGGTAATAGGAGCTTATATAAGAAAAAGCCCCAAATATTGGGACTGTCCCTATAAAATCGGGACATCTGGTCACCCTAATCAGGATACAGGATGGCCAAGAGCCATGTGCTAGTTCTTGGAAAGCTATCCCTCAGTTCTAGCCCTAGAGAGGATGGTCCCTTTAAGAAATTTCAGGGTCTATGCTCATTCTGTTGTTGCCTTTTCTAATGCATCTTGGCACACCTAGGATGCTCTGGTAGCCTTCCATTTAAGCTGATTTAGGCAACCCACCCTCCATTGTGTGCCCAGCCTTGCATAGTGAATTTTGCATCTCTCAAGGTGACTAACTGGAAAAAACTTGAAATTAGCAGAAATTAGGCTGGATTTGTGCAGATAACTTTGATCTTTTTTTTTAAAGATAACCCTAGCGATAACTACTTCATAGTTGCTGTCATTCCACTGTAAAGTAGGTATAGAAAATTAGCCCAGTATAGTTTATATTCAGTATCCAGGTATTTTCAGTTCTTTATCGGAATCTAGCTAAGCTATTATAAATATATGTTGGTTTCAACCAGTTTAGAAATGTAATGATCATTGCAATAGGTGTCTATCTGCCAGTGATGAATCTGCCAGATATTCAGATAATGTAAAACAGATACAATCCATTGACTTCAGTAGAGCTATGTTGATGCACACAGTTGAGAATGTAGCTGATAGAGTTGTAGCTTTTAAAATGAGCTTAAAACGACAATGGAAGAGACTGATCCATCTCTGACTCTTTGATAAATCCAGTCCTTGTCAGGAGAATTTCTACCAGCGATACAAAGATTTGCAAAGATGTTTTGCTTCCTGGCACCTTTGAGAGAGGTTGTCTTATGTTCTCCTTCTCTTCCTATCCTGCAGCATTGTGGTTTGAAAGATGACATCCGTTTAGTGATGGCTAGAACTCAAGAAATTTAGTTTAAAAAATGCTCAGAAGTTTGGATGTTTCTGTGTTATCCAAGTTATTTTATACTGCAAAACTGAACTGGCAATTGGATGAGAACAGACATCTGTAAGATGTAAGATTTTCTGTTCTTGTTCCAGATGGATTCAAAATATCACAGGGTGAGCCTTTCCCTTGATACTTGAGCCTGTCTTTGGAATAGATTTTTTTTTTAAAGACTTTGCAGTTTAACAAGAAGCTGTCAGAGACTTTCAGAAACGATGGCTTTCTAGAGACGTGGGGATGCTGCTTACATGACTCAGAATTAGACCTGGGAAAAGATGGCGATGTGACCATTTCTTGTAATAAAATAAACTGCATTCTATAATGCCTTTCAGCCAACCATCTCAAAGTGCTTTCAGATAGGGAAGCAGTACAACATCTAGCCTTATAGAGGTTAAGGAAAACATTTTAAAAAATGGCCTCTGATTCTGGTGCTTCAATTTCTGAGTGCCCAATTTGAGACAATTTAGGCCTGATTTTTCTGAGGTACGGAGTACGTACAGCTTGTTGGGGCTAACCACAAGTTACCTTGGCCTGTTATTACAGGATGGGCCAGGTGGAGCTAGTAATAAACTAGCTTTAACTGGCTAGGCTGGATTGCACCCACTCTGACTAAATAAACAAGTAAAAAAATAAGCGGGGCCCCAAAGTGTTAAGTATAAAAATAAAAAGCAATAGTGTTTCCTGCCAGAGCCTGCTTGTGAATGTATACGCCCCCTAAAAAATAATAATAATAAAAACGGCTATAAAAATTGCTTTAAACAAACAGTCTCACCTGCAGACCTTGGCCTTGTGGGTGCCCAGGAACTCCCCACTCTGGAGCAGCGCCTGCTAGGAGCCCTCAAGGATGAGGTTGGAGGGTCCGGGACTGTCCATAGCAGAAGGACCGTAAGCATTGATTCTTGCTTACCTGCTTGGTTGCTGGAAAGCACATATTTAGTAACGCGTAAAGGCTGGGAAGCTTATTACACTTTGGCAATAAAATCGGTTATCCTTATACACCTGGTGTGGCTTCATTAAGTGTATCCAAGGCCCCCTTGAGTGTGACACCGCTTTGACTGACTTACCTGAAGGTAGTGTTCTGAGCGTGAGACGCCCACACTAGAGCTAGCTGGAGAAATTTGGAGGGGGGAGGGGGTATTCTCTCCTGTTGTTGTTTTTTTTTAACTCAGTTTTTTTTAAAACCTCTTTTTGATGCACTGTAACCTAAAATTGGGGGCCATGCTTGCCAAAGTCATACAAGTAGGGTGACCAGATAGAAAGTATCAGAGGGGCAGCCGTGTTAGTCTGGATCTGTAAAAGCAGCAAAGAGTCCTGTGGCACCTTGTTAGTCTTTAAGGTACCACAGGACTCTTTGCTGCTTTTACAGATAGAAAGTGTGAAAGCTGTGGCAGGGGCGTAATAGGTGCCTGTATAAGAAAAAAGCCCTGAATATCGGGACTGTCCCTATAAAATCAGGACATCTGGTCACACTACATACAAGTTAGTGACAGAACTTGGGATTAGCACCCAACTGTCCTTTCTGCTAGGTCCCTTGTTTAACTTCTAGAAAATGTATATCCCTTCATACCATCTGGGACTATATGCGTGATTAACAGTAATATTATTACTATGGTTAACGTGGCTTTAGTTTGTTTTGATGGAAGAGAGTGACTTCCAGTTGCTGAACAGAGTTACTACACTTGACCAATTTGTGGTAATATGGCTGTTAATTAGTCTTGATGAACTCTGCTACAGTATATTTGGTAACACCTAGTGAGTCTTAAAAGAAATTTAGTTTGCAGCTGCTTGGCCTGAGAAATTCCCAGTATCTTCAATGAACCCTTTCTTATGCACTGACTGCAATAACCGGCCTAAATGCATAGTGCATGCTCTACTGACTCCTTTTTCTTCTGGCATCCTACAATTCCGTTTCCCTGTTGCTTTGTGTTTAAGAGTCTGCAAACAATTAGCCCATAAAAGAAGTACTTTCACGACAAGTAGATCTCTCCATAACCTCTACTTAGCTGAATGATGTGGAAGCCCTTGTAGAAAGCTCAAATAAAATTAGGCACAATTAAACTCATTTGAAAAGAATGGTGGTAGGGCCTGCGTGTGACATATCAGGCCTTCTTGCCATTATGCACTCTGTAGGTGCACGCTGTGAAATGGAGATTCGAAGTGAAACCAGGTGTATGTGAACACTTTCCAAAAGTGCCAGTCGGAGGCACTTGCCTTTCCTTTACTGGTTAGAAGCAATATATGGCCATTTGAAAGTAAATTTTGGCCACCAAAAGATTTAACTTTTGATAGGAATTGGAAATGAGAGTCGTTTGAGTTTTGGGGTGTGTATGAACATTGACCCACTGATATATGAGGAGTTATTAAACTGAACTGCTGTTTGGTTACAGGAACTTAAATGCTGAGGCTGCACTTCTAATCTCAAGAGCTGGCAAGCTTTGGTCAAAGGATGACGTAGCTTGTAAACTGCACAAACTAGTCACTGTGCTCAAAACTAAGGAGATTAGCACTGGCAGCTCCAGAATCCCATTAATTTCAAAGAAAGGAATTGAGAAGATCTGTTGGAGCCTGTCAGATGTGCCGCCTACTAGCTGTACAAGAAGCTACTGTTAGAGGCAGATCAAAGTCAGAAGACAGGAATTGGAGCTGAGGGTCAGAGATGGATTACGTGGAGTGAGGGAAGGAAGGAGCAGGACTGGGTCCAAGGCTGGAAACCAGGTGGGGGCCAGGCTGGGAACAAGCAGGCGCAAGAGCTTTCACAATCATGGGCAAATGCTTTGAGCAGTGGGCAAACTGGTGGTGGTGCTGCAGCTGGGCATAAGAGCTGGTCTGCTGACTATTCACGCCAGTCAGGCAGTGTAGCCAGCCAGGTAACTTACTACAAGTCACTTGTGCTCATAAGGTTTCCTGGAGACTGGCTCTGTTGCAGGCCCTGACTCCTGGTGGAATTTAATTTTCATCTTTTAATAATTTCTATGGATATTATCCTGGTCTATTTTTAAGCTTTTGTTCTCTTTATCAATTTAAATTTTCATAATTGCTGGAAATTGGTAGTGGTTGTGGGGTGTCAGAAAATAACTATTTCATGACAGTAGACTTTGATTTCAAAATGTTAGAGCTTTTTAACCATTAAAACACAAAATGTCAACCTCGCTTGTCAAAATATGCAAAATAAATATCCTTAAATCAATCTCTAAGAGCAGGTCTACACTAAGGGTGGGGGTTGAACTAGGGTACGCAAGTTCAGCTACGTGAGTAGCGTAGCTGAATTCGAAGTACCCTAGTTCGAACTACTCACCCGTCCAGACGCCGCGGAATCGAAGTCCGCGGCTCCAAGGTCGACTCCGCCACCGCCTTTTGCAGTGGTGGAGTACCGGAGTCGACCGCGGCGCTTCCGGAGTTCGAACTATCGCGTCCAGATTAGACGCGATAGTTCGAACTCCGAGAAGTCGAACTCACCACGTCGACCCGGTTGGTAAGTGTAGACTAGCCCTAAGTTCTCAAGCAACATTTTTCTTATTTTGCTGAGCTGCAAATTTATATGATCAATGGCGATATTATTTTTGCTGGTGTGTGTATGTACAGTGAACTTGATTTTTACTGATGAAAATCTAATACTTCCATGTCTGAGTACAGAATCAGACAAATGTTGGGGCTGGAAGGGACGATGAGAGGTCATCAAGCCCAGACCCCTCATTCTGAGGCAGGACCAAGTAAACCTAGTCCATCGGTGATAGGTGTTTGTCCAACCTGCTCTTGATAACCTCCAATGATGGGGATTCTGCAGCCTCCCTTGGTAACCTGTCCCATTGCTTAACTATACTTATAGTTAGAAAGATTTTCCTAATATCTAAACTAATTCTTCCTTGCTGCAGGTTAAGCCCATTGATCATCATCTTCTTTGTAAAAACTCTTAACATATTTGAAGACTCTCCCTATTTCCATTGATTTCCTCCCTTTATTATGACTCAGTGGTTTTCCACCTGTTGTCCGTGGACCCCTGGGGCTCTGCAGACTATGTCTAAGATTTCCAAAGAGGTCTGCACCTCCGTTTGCAATTTTGTAGAGGTCCATAAATGAAAAAAGGTTGAAAACCACTGTTATGAATAATGACTACAGCAGTAGCACCCAGGAACCCCAGTCATAGTCCAGTACCCCACTGTGTTAGGCAACAAACACAGCAGTCCCTGCCTCAAGGAGCTGTACCAATCTGCCAACTCCTCTTTCTCTCCTGTCCTTTTTACCTTTTCTCAAGCCTTCCTCCCACCCAGCTCTCATGTCTCTTTTCTGTTTCCCTTGCACAGCAAGTTCACAGCAGGAAACTTTCCATCAGATGGGATGTGTGTATGTGAGGGAGATGCAAATTGCTGCAAGATCTTAGGTACTCTCTTTTTGGATCCCATAACTCGGTGTTAGCATGTGCTTTACCGTCCTGTTTGTTAGCCTGCAGCTAATATTGAGTCTCATGACGGAACACTATTTGAGAATTGTTTGTTGCACAGCAGGATACAAAGTCAAATTAAATAGAAATAGGCCGGATTTCTAGTTTCCTTCATTTTCTTCCCTTCCCCACCCCCACTGCCCAATTTACAGCAGATGCAGAATTTTAAAATCCTTTTTTTTTCTTTTGCAGCTTCTGGTGTGGTTTAAATCAGTTGGGTGTTTCTGGTAACCTCATCAGTTTTTAACAAGCAAGTACAGTGCTATTTGGTCTGTAAACCTGAGCTGCTCTTTGCTAGTCAGTGGGCTCTCACTGTCTTACCTACTTTCGGGCCTGAGGCTTTCCGAGCACAAAGCACTCTTGTACTTGCATTTCTATCCCTTCCTGCCATCTTTCCACCTTTTTTCCCCCTCTTCTGTCCTGCACCAACTCTCTACCCTAAGACTCATGAAAATCATTCCCTCCTACACATACACCTCCTTCCCCCATTATGAGCAAATGCAGAAGAGTTTCAAACTTAACTCTTTGGCTGATGTCAAGGGTGTGGTGCTAGGGCAGTATCTTCAGGGCTGTTGACTCTATTTCTATCAAGTGCTGGTTAGACAGTTAGGACTATGCCATCCAATTTCAGTCCGCCAGTTAGAAGAAGGCCATGTGATAGTGATAGCCGTGGCCTTATGTACTCCTCAGAAAATCGCACCTATATTCTGTTGTGTCACAGACCAGAAATTCTACAGAAGCTATATGAGGGGTCGGCAACTTTTCAGAAGTGCTGTGCCGAGTCTTCATTTATTCACTGTAATTTAAGGTTTTGCATGCCAGTCATACATTTTAATGTTTTTAGAAGGTCTCTTTCTAGAAGTCTATAATATATAACTAAACTATTGTTGTAGGTAAAGTTAATAAGGTTTCAAAATGTTTACGAAGCTTCCTTTAAAATTAAATAAAATGCAGAGCCCCCCAGACTGGTAGCCAGGACCCCCAGGCAGTGTAAGTGCCACTGAAAATCAGCTCGCGTGCCGCAGGTTGCCTACCCCTGGTCTATATTAAAGCAAACATACCTTATGCTGCCTCAATTTTCAATCTTTATCATGCTGTATATTTTATATACATGCATAGAACTCTGGAAACTTGTGAAAATTGAATGCACTATTCATTGTGTATTTCCTATTAGTGAAGGACAAGAAGACGTTAAAGGCTTTGTGTATCACATGGAGCATGTCCAAAACATGCAAGGCTTACCTCTGTCTTCCAGTGTTAGTGTGCACTGAGGGCAATGGGCATCTTGCCTCCCAGATATGCAAGATGGTCACTTGGTCCTATGGCTGCACCTGCTGGAAGTTCTGCAAATTGTGTAAGCATTCGTAGACATTGCATTTGGCAGAAGGGTGTGAGAAAGTTAACTCTAAATACTGTGTGCATATATGGCAATTTCTTTCCCTATTTCTCCCCCTGGAGCCAGATAGGTGATTGAAACCTCAGCGTTAAGATCTGTGGACTGTTCTGTGCAAAAAGGAAACTTAACTGTGCTTACCTGGAAATGTTCACTCTTCAAGTAGGAAGGTCTACAAGCTCAACCCACCCTCCATGAAATGATTTTAAATAGGATCTGAATTTTCACCAGACTTCAGCAGAGATACACTGATAAGCAAGTTAGCACATTGCTTTACATATAACTACTCCGATTAACAGAAAGTACAGTTGCGATCAGCTAATGTGACCACCTGCATAATACAGACCACAGAATTTCAAGCAGTCTTTCCTGCACTAAGCTCAATAACTTGTGAATGCAATGGTGGAGAACCCACTGCACCCTGAGGCAAGTTGTTCGGGTCAGGGGCGGCTCTAGAAAATAGGCTGCCCCAGGCAGCGCGGTGTGCTGCGCCGCCCTTCCTCGGTCCCGCGGCGGGTCCCCTCTTCCCGCGGCTCCGGTTGAGCTCCCGCGGCAGGTCCACCGGAGCCCCGGGACGAGCGGACCTGCCGCGGGCACGGCTGCGGACGGTTCGCGGGTCCGGCGGCTCCGCTTGAGCTGCCGCAGTCATGCCTGCGGGAGGTCCAGCCGAGCCGCGGGACGAGCGCCCCCTCCGCAGTCATGCCTGCGGCAGGTCCGGTCGTCCGCGGCTCCGGTGGACCTCCCGCAGGCATGACTGCAGCAGGTCCACCGGCCCAGCCTGCCGCCCCCTAGATTTGGCCGCCCCAGGCAACAGCTTGGTTAGCTGGTGCCTAGAGCCGCCCCTGGTTCGGGTAGTGATCAATGGTTCCGGGTAGTGATCAATGGTTCCATGTCTAGTTGGCAGCCGGTATCAAGTGGAGTGCCCCAAGGGTTGGTGCTGGGGCCGGTTTTGTTCAATATCTTCATTAACGATCTGGAGGATGGTGTGGACTGCACCCTTAGGAAGTTTGCAGATGACACTAAACTGGGATGAGTGGTTGATACGCTGGAGGGTAGGGATAGGATACAGAGGGACCTAGACAAATTAGAGGATCGGGCCAAAAGAAATATGATGAGGTTCAACAAGGACAAGTGCAGAGTCCTGCGTTTAGGACGGAAGAATCCCATGGACTGCTATAGACTAGGGACCGAATGGCTGGGCAGCAGTTCTGCAGAAAGGGACCTAGGGGTTATGGTGGACGAAAAGCTGAATATGAGTCAACAGTGTGCCCTTGTTGCCAAGAAGGCTAATGGCATTTTGGGTTGTATAAGTAGGGCCATTTCCAGCAGATCGAGGGATGTGATCATTCCCCTCTATTCAGCATTGGTGAGGCCTCATTTGGAGTACTGTGTCCAGTTTTGGGCCCCACACTACAAGAAGGATGTGGATAAATTGGAGAGAATCCAGCGGAGGGCAACAAAAATGATTAGGGGGCTGGAGCACATGACTTACGAGGAGAGGCTGAGGGAACTGAGATTGTTTAGCCTGCAGAAGAGAAGAATGAGGGGGGATTTGATAGCTGCTTTCAACTACCTGAAAGGGGGTTCCAAAGAGGATGGATCTAGACTGTTCTCAGTGGTAGAAGATGACAGAACAAGGAGTAATGGTCTCAAGTTGCAGAGGGGGAGGTTTAGGTTGGACATTACGAAAGACTTTTTCACTAGTAGGGTGGTGAAGCACTGGAATGGGTTACCTAGGGAGGTGGTGGAATCTCCTTCCTTAGAGGTTTTTAAGGTCAGGCTTGACAAAGCCCTGGCTGGGATGATTTAGTTGGGTTTGGTCCTGCTTTGAGCAGGGGGTTGGACTAGATGACCTCCTGAGGTCCCTTCCAACCCTGAGATTCTATGATTCTAATGGTTAATTACCTGCAATTAAGTATATGTACCTTATTTCCAGTCCAAATATTTCTAACTGCTACATCCAACTACTGGATCTTGTTACATCTTTGACTGCTAGATTAAACTACCTTCTAGTACTGGATGTCTTCTCCTTGTGTAGGAACTTATATAGACCATAATCTTAATTTTCTCTTTTTTTCTTAGACTGTGAACTCTTTGGGGCAGATGTATAGAGATTGATTGTGGAGTACAAAGAAACAGTGATACAACATTGTCTATATCAGGGATCGGCAACCTTTGGCATGCGGCCCATCAGAGAAATCCGCTAGTGGGCCGGGATGGTTTGTTTACCTGTGGCATCTGCACGTTCTGCTGATCGCATCTCCCACTGGCCGCGGTTCGCTGTTCAAGGCCAATGGGGGCTGCAGGAAGTGGTGCGGGCTGAGAGATGTGCTGGCTGCCATTTCCTGCAGCCCCCATTGGCCTGGAACAGTGAACCACGGCCAGTGGGAGCTGCGATCGGCCGAACCTGTGGACGCTGCAGGTAAACAATCTGTCCTAGCCCACCAGTGGATTTCCCTGATGGGCCATGTGCCAAAGGTTGACAATCCCTGGTATAAGCAGAGCAAATAGTGTAATGTCAGGAAATGTCATGTTAGTGCAATGAGGTGTTTGGGTTTTTTTAGAGGGGATCTACTAAATGGAAAGGGGGGGGAAGGGATGAGGGGAGGGGAGGAAAGGATAGACGAGCCAGGTGTGGAGAGAGGCTATGGTGAAGAGACTGTGAGGGAGGGGGAGGGTTGGAGCAGAGCCAACCATCACAGGTCTCTTAGCAAACATTCTGCAGTTTTGACTGGAATTGCCAGAGGTCCCTGCTTAGGCTGCTTCTGCTCGAACCTGCAGGAGTCTTGCTGGCTGCTCTCTGCTGTTCTCCCCCAAGGCCACATGGCAGGAGGGAGGGGAGGCACCACCTAGGTGCCCCCAAAGTGTGGGTGGGGGTTCTGCCCTCCACAGTTCTGGGCCTGGGGGTAAGCTGGGGCAAGGGTAGACTTGGCTGGGGCCTCTTTTCCCTCCTCCCCCAGTGCAGGAATCCCTACCTTGGCTAGTTCTGGTCCTACTGGCTGGTTTGATTACCTAGTGAGATCCTTTTAAGATTCTGATGTTGAAACACTGTTGCCTGTCCCGTGGAAAGTATCTCAGACTGGACTCTCCAGGGCTGTGACATTCTTCTGTCTATGGTTGCCAGCTCTGGTTTTGCCAACCAAGTTATAAGGAGGCTGAAGATACTTTGCTAGCTTCTGTTCCTTTTCCTATTAGAAGAAAGGCATTTTGTAGGCAAGCATGGATACACTTTCCAGGTTTCACCTTTCAGCAGTGACTAATGCACTAAGGAAGGAAATAAAGGGCATGCAGCATATATCCGAAAGAAACAGCTTTGTTGCCAAACAGAACCTTTCCGACCTTTCTGTGCAGCACTAACTCCATCTTACTTTATGGCACTTTCCTGCAGAGAGACTTTCTTTGCCTGTGTGACAGCTTATCTGGAGTCAATACAATGTCAGCACACACGTCTTAAAAGTTTTTATTGTTCAACAAAAAAATGCACAGAATGTTTAGCCTGCAGGTTAAGGAGCCTGTCTCTGTTCGCTTGCTGGTTTAAATTCAGCCCCGGCGGTAGTAAGTGAACGTTTATGTCAGATACCTGTTCAGTGTCCTGTGCAAAATTAGCTGGTCTCTCTAGTTTCTAAAAGGAGCCCTCATCACAATTTGCATGAGACATCAGGAATTAATTGGCCATCGAGACTGAACCCTCTGAACCTAGAGGGTGGTCCCCCAAGACAGATTTGAAACATCTTTACAAGGCGTGGAAGCTTGTGCAGCTGCTGCCCCTGCTAAACCTGAGAATAAATGGGAGTCTGCTTCTGGAGCCATCTAACACCTTTCATCAGCATTAAGCTCCCTAACGAATATAAATGAAACAACATGAATGGAGAGCTGCGGCTTGGGTCTAGCTCAATCCCCAACAAAGTCAGAACTTCTGTCACTCTCATAGTTGTTCCCTAAAACTGCAGCTTGTAGTTCAGCATCTTATCAGTGATCCTCTGCAGTACCTGTATGCCAGGGAAGAAAATTAGTAGTGGCATACAGGTTTAAATTATTGCTCAGAATGTCTTGAGTTTACATAGGTTTAAAATTAGGCCCGGAGGTGGCAGGGAGGGGGTAGGTGTTGCTTCAATTGCAATTCAGTGTGCTGGGATTTAGCTTCAGCAGTTCAAAATTCCTTGAAATATTATTCCCTCCAGACCTGCACATATCAAATTCTGCAGAAATACAGGCACAGAGGGGATTTTATTTTATTTTTTAACATTGGCAACAGCTTAGTCACCAGCAACCAGCAGAATTGATAGGTTGGGTTTAATGTAAAGCAAAGAAATACTGCATGCTTTCAGAATAAATATAACCAGGATATAACTTGGTGCCAGCTCTCCCACTCCTTTCTTGTTCTTGGCCATAGTGTGTGTGGTAAATTCAGCTTCCCCCTCTTGCCTCCAAGTCTCTAGAATCCCATTTGTGTAATACCAAGACCTATCACTCATCATTACAGCTATCATTTTACACACACACACACACACACACACACACACACACACACACACACACACACACACACACACACACACACAGTATGCATTCCATGAGGAAACTCAACAAAATTGATCTTTTGCTGTAGTGCTTTGGATTCTCTTGTGGCTGGGGCACAGTGTAAATTAAGAAGCATGTTTTAAGGCTTAGTTTTAAACTGAAAATAAGCACTTGTACAACCCAGCCAAGGATGGAGATGGAGAAAGGGCTTTGCACTCTGAAACGATCTGCAGCACATCCTGAAATACTGCATATGTATTTAAAAAAAAAAATCCACCTAGGTTTGAGATAATTCAAGTAGGCTAGAAACCCTTTTGGTAACACTTTCACCATGCTGAGCTCATTGTTATATTAGTTTAAGTGCTATTTTATCACCAGGCTGTTGAGTCTAAGAAAATAGCAGTATCTTTTGGGGAATTTTGCAGAGCTGCAACCTGTAGTATGCTCCTCAGCCATCATTTATCAGTGGCAGACTGACAGAAATTAGGAGTTCCCTAGACATCACAGAGGACATTGGTGTCTGCTTCAGCTTATAAAAAGCTGTTTGCTTACAGCCAGGCAAGCTTTAAAATATATGCAAAAAGAACAGGAGTACTTGTGGCACCTTAGAGACTAACAAATTTATTTGAGCATTTGTTCCCTTCCCACCTCCCCCACCAACTTTGCTTGCATATTTCAGATCACTCAGGTTTGAAAAATTGTCCTGAAACCTTGAGAGAACAGGTTCTCTCATGAGATTTATAATACTTACTAATATTAGTTGGGTTAGAAATACTGCCTTTCATAGTGGTTCTCCCCACACACCTCTATCCAGAACCTGGAAATGAGAAGGTGCTCAAAACTGGACTAAATGGGAAAAGCCATTAGCCAATGTTTATCCTCACTTCTAAAACTGGGCTAAAGAATAAAAGGTTTGTTTGGTGCATACTGTCTGAACTGGTTTGCCTAGCGAATGCCTTGAATTTCCTATGGAAACTACACATGCAAAACACTGTGGTGGTATGGTGTGTTGCATGACCTTTAAATGTGGACATACAAAGTATTATCCAGAGGATGGTTTCCCACTATCTACTACTTGCTCAGTGTTACAATGCCCTAAGGACTCTCAGCACCCATTGAGTTTAGTGAGAATTCAATCCTCTGCTTTCTGTAGGATCCTAGTCATTAATGAGTGCTCCCTGCAAGGGAGGAGGGAGGAGCCCTTCTGAGGTATAGCATGTGGGGAATATGAGTGTCACTGAACAAATGTTTTCAGTTCATGAAAATGCATTAACATCTTCAGCACTGGGTCATGACTTCAAAAGCAGTTTAGCAATAAGATGTGGTTATGATGGAGCGGATGTCTCTAAGGTACCAGCATGACAAATAAGGGATATTATTGAGGCAAGTAGCTTAGCAATGGATTAGACATTTGTATGCATAAGAATAGCCTCTGCAATAACTCTGCCAGTAGCTAAGAAAAAAACACAATGGCTGACAATCCTCCCACTTCAGGGCATAAGCTGAACACCACCTGAGACTGTGAATAATATCCTTCTAAGGTATAACATTGCACAGTTGGCAAGGTACATTATAATTAAATTCTTTTGGGCCTACTTCTAGAGTATCGTGTAGGCTGCTCTTTACTGGTCTTATTCCTCAACCATGGCCTTAAAGACTACAACATACACTAGTGTGATGTTGGTTGGATCAATGTTGCCCATTTTAATAAGGGAGGTCTGACCATTCTGGGGTACAATCCAGACTACGGAGGGGTTGGGTCACCACCTGCCCTGACCCTGGGGTGCCTCTCAATGCTTTGCTGCTGTAGCTCTCAACCTGGGCCCCTCACAAACAGCATGCAAGTACATCCTGAGTGTCTGTGTATAACAGGGTGGGCAGAGTATGGTTTAATCCAGTCCTCGAGCTACTGCCAGGGAGTGGGGTCTGGGGTCAGGGGCTTGCCCTGCTCCACATGTGCCGTGCCTCTGCACGGTTCCCAGAAACAGCGGCATGTCCCCGCTCCAGCTCCTACATGTAGGGGCAACCAGGGGGTTCCGCACGCTGCCCCTGCCCTAAGTGCTGCCACTGCAGCTCCCATTGGCTAGGAACTGCGGCCAATGGGAGCTGTAGGGGCAGCACCTGCGGACCAGACAGGGTGCAGAGGTGCATGGCCGCACCTCCGCCTAGGAGCCAGAGGGGGGACATGCCTCTGCTTCTAGGAGCTTCTTGAGGTAAGCACTACCCAGAGCCTGCATCCCAGCCCCAGTCCTGAACCCCCTCCTGCCCTCCGAACCCCTCACCCCCAGACCGGAACACCCTCCTGCACCCCCAACCAGTCATCCCTAACTCCACCCCAGAGCTCACCCTCTCAGCCAGAGCCCTCACATCCCAACCCCCGCCCCAGCCCTGATCCCCCTTCCACCCTCTGAACTCCTCGATCCCAGCCTGGAGCACCCTCCTGCACCCCAAACCCCTCGTCCCCAGCCCCACCCCAAAGCTTGCACACCTAGCTGGAGTCCTCCGTCCCCCGCACTCCAACCCACTGCACCACCCCAGAGCTCTCTCCAGCACCCTGAAGTCCATTTCTGGCCCCATCCCAGAGCCTGCACCCCCAGCTGGAGCACACACCCCCTCCTGCACTCCAACCCCCAATTTTGTGAGCATTCATGACCTGCCATACAATTTCCATACCCAGATGTAGCTCTTGGGCCAGAAAGTTTGCCCACCCCTGGTGTATAGCTGCAATCTGCCAGCACGCTCCGGACACACTCTGGTTTCCACCAGCCTTGGTTACCACTTGCAGGATGACCCCAACGCACTCCCAGTCCCATATTTTCCTCCAAAACATGTGTTTGGCACTGCCCAGTCCTCTCCTGAACAGTTCAGATATTTTAGGCCCATTGCTCCTCCAAAGGGATAAATATCTGACAGTTTTGCTACTTTAAATGAAATTATCAACACAATTTAGTTTAAGCACAACACTGGATAAGTTTTGATTCAAGAATAAAACAAGTTTATTTAACTACAAAGAAAGACGTTTAAGTGAGTACAAGTATAAAGCATTTAAGTCAGAAATAATTACAAGAGAAATAAAGATAAAACACTTTCCAGTAACTAAAACTTAACAAACTAGACTTGGTTCAAGGTAAAATCCCTTACCATATGTTCCCGGTAACATTGCTGACCAAATTCTCAGGCCAGGATCTGTTCCCAAAGGCTTCTTGTGTCTTCTTAGCTGAGAGAGAGAGAGAAATAGATAGGGAGGGAGAACTTGGACTGTTTTTGCCCCTGACATTTATAGTCCAGTCCCTCTTTAAAATGCATTTTCTTGAGGGTTACTCCTAGATAAATATTCCCGCCATGAGGATGGAGACAAGGAGTCTTGTGGTTAAAGAGGCTTCATACTATTGTTTGCTGAGATGCAGATCTGTTTGTTCCTGCCCCTCTTCCTTGCCAAAGAATGGCCTCCTGATAGGTGATGGCACATCAACTTTGGTGACACCTGGCTAGAGGCATCAGCTTGTCCTTTGTCTTTGAGAAACTGGTTTATCCAGACGTGTCTGGTAAACACATTTCAGACCTAATTTCAGCTTAAGTTTATAACTTTACAAATAATATTGCTACACACATTTCATCATGGTATTATTGACCAGTGAGGAGGAGTTTTTCAAATCATACCTCACAAGGCATATTTTGTACAAAAATTGTTACAATAATATGTAGGGTGTGAATATAGAGGTGCATTTAGGCACAAGAGGAATCCCTGATACATCTCAGTTGTATAGAAATATAGGAACTGCTACATGTCTGCTCATTCTCTTCCCCATCAGCTGCTCTTTAGAGCAGCCACTTGAGTGACAGGCCATAAAGTTATCCACTCCTCAGCAGGTCTGTCTGCATCTAAGCATTTTGTCACAGGTAAGGTGATAATTTTCCTTGCATCTCTTAAGACTTTGTGGCTCTTTGGTTTCTGCAAGGCACACTTGATCTTCTTTCCAGTTTAAACAAACAAAAATGCTGTGCATCTTCCTTGTAGAGCTTGAAAATAAACATAATTGGATAATGGAAAGATTGAGTTGCTAGTATCACTCAAAATAGCAGTAGTTTATTTTTAAATATAACAGCGCTGGTCCTTCCATGGGACTGCATTGCTGACAGCTGTTGCTTTTGGTTTGTGTATGCATATGTGAACACCTTTTAAAGAGGTAAAGCAGGAGAGCCAATTTATTTAAAGGGACTAAAGGAGGAGGCTAAACACTAAATTCTGCTGTTACACCCTGTGCACTTCTATGAAGGTGGAGTTGCATAGGTATGACGGAGAAGAATTTGACCCAAACTCTGAACCAAATCTATTTCTTGGGTATGATCTACACTGAAGTTAGGTCAACATAGCCTTAGCACTTATAGATGTGAAATATCCATGCCTCATGGGTACTGTAGCTATACTTACCTAACTCATAGTGTAAATACAGCTAGGTTGACAGAGGAATGTTTTTGTTGACTTAGTTATCAATGCTCAGGGAGGTAGAGTTTCTAAAGTGACAGGAAAACACCTTCCATCATTGTAGGAAGCATCCACCATTGTGGTGCTACAACGCCATAGTTGTGCTGCTGTAGTGGCTGTATTGTAAGCATGGTCCTATATCTTCCTCCTCCTCTGGCCTCTTGTCTGCTGAACATGTGAGTGTCCTGGATAGCTCTTTCTGTTATGAAGTTAGGATGAAAGTTTGACTCGTTACTGTATGTGTGCTGTGGGGGGAAGGCTGGATGTACATTTGTGTCCCAAAGGAGCTTTGCATCAGTGTTACTTTTGAGAAGATACAAAAGAACCCAGGAAGCAATGAGTGAATTAGTCTCTCTGATGGAATAATCACCCATACCTGCATGAATTCCTCTCATCTCCTTCCACCTTTATGGACCTAAATGAACCAGTGGCCACTCAGCCTGGAAATTGCTCCAGTAAATTTTCTTATCCCATGATGTACATGTAGACGGTCTGGTCTACAGCTTCTGCCTGAAAGCAGAGTTCAGCTTGTCCCCTTTCCTGCCATCCCCTGTAGCTACTGGGCAGTGGATACCAGATTTGTACATCTTTTGTCCTTGTTTGGAGATGTCTGTGACCTAACTAATCTTTTTTTTTTAATGGGATCTGTCCATAGTGTTTCATGAGAGTTAAGTCCAGAGGCAAATTGGAAAGTTATTAAACCTTGTAATGAATACAATTAATTCAGCTCAGTTGACACTGCATGGGGAGATAAGAATTCCAGGTTTGAGTCCACAGAAATCTCACTTCTACTGTATTAAAACTTTCAGCAACTTGTCAAGATGGAGGCATGGTGTCATTAGAACTAACTTCCACTGACCCTATTTTAATGAAAACATGACACAGTTACTATCTGTTTGATTGGTGTCCCATTAGGTCACAACCAGTCACTACTCTGAGCCAAATCTAGCAGTCTTTAATCAGCTTTCAGCCCTTAGTCTTGAAGACTAAGTTGGGTGCAACCCCCCTAGGGAGGGCACAGAGGAATGTTGGCGGGGGGGCGGTGACGTGAGGTGCCAGGCAGCAGGTTTCAGGGGCTGACCCCCCCCCAGCCCTGGGTGGCGTGGAGGTGGGGTAGTTCAGCCCCAGTTGTGGGTGGCATTGAGGTTGGGTGGGGGTCAGCCACAGGGGGCATGGAGCTCCAGGGGGCCATCCCCAGCCGTGGGAGGCACAGGGCTCGGGTGGTCAGCTCCAGCTTCAGGCAGCACAGGGTTCAGGTGTTCAGTCCCAGTCGTCGGCATCATGGAGCTTGGTGGGGATCAGCCCAGCCGTGGGTAGCAGGGAGCTCAGGTGCTCAGCCCCAGCCATGGGTGGTAGGGGAGGAGGGTGTCTCTGGTGAGCCCTGCTGGGTGGGAGGGGCAGGACTCGGCTCAGGTGATCCCCAGCCATCCTGTTTTTACTTTAGGAAATATGGTCACCCTATCCCATAGAAAGGCAGATCTGTCACTGAAATACTTGAGAAATGTTGAGTTGTGTCTGAGGAAGGACTAAAGATGAACTGCATAAGGGCTTCAGATCACAGCCTTACATATTTTGAAAAATAAAACTAGCGTGGACAAAATCCATTTGATTTATGCTGGTGTTTTGATCACTCAGTCCAAAAATCGAGGCTGTTCTTTGTATTCAGGTCCCAGTGTGGATTAGTAATGGTTTGGAATTTAGGATTGGTTCAGCTAGGCGCACAGAAGTTTGCATGCTGATATGAACATCTTGTATTTGCAGATTGGAAATGGAGTGTGTGTGTGTGTGTGTGTGTGTGCACGTGTGTGTGTGTGTGTGGGGGGGGGATTTTTATAGTACTTTGGCAATTCTGCTTCCAATCCTGGCTGGATCAAGGAAATGTAGACATGTAAAAATGAGGAGGGGGCTTAATGAGAGTTGGCATTTTTGGCACACCTTCAAAGTGATTGTTCTTTTGCAACTGCTTCGCACAGCCCTAATATGAGCGCACACAAACATCTCCGGCAGAAATTTGGAAAATAGCTGTTGGGCCTGATCCACATCCATATCCAGTAGAAATGGAAGATTTGCTGTGGTGAAAGAATTCCTTTTTGCCTGACCAAAAAAAGTAACAACGCCTGTTAAGTCTAGGAAGAGGCAGGCACATGAAACTTCCATAGGAGCAGTGTGCCCTTTTGCACACCTTGCTTAGTCTAGTGATAGATGTTCATCTGCTGATGGCTACTTAGGAGGGCGCTCAGTACAGAGCCCAGGCAGCCAGATTATTTTAAGAAATAAAGACAATGAGCTTTTTCCCCCTCTAATCCCTTGATTATTTTTGTAAGGTTCTCTTCATCAAAGGAGAAACGAACTATACATGGGAAACGATGAAACTGACTGCAGTAGGCCTTTGACAGTCCTGTGTATAAACAGACTGGGGGGAAGAGGGAAGTGGGTGGGATTAATCCTGGCTGACATATAACTATATCAGGCACACAATTTTCATACAAAAGATATCCAGCTGATGATGTCTTTTTCAAGAGCCTACACAGCATTATGCTCAGAGGGCTAAAATACCCCTCACTCTACCACCATGGGACTAGTAAATCCTGCCATCCAAGGGTTAAAGCATAGACTATATAAACGCATTTGTAGATATCCCATGTGTAAAACAAAACATTTATTCCGTTACACCGCCCTCTACGCTGATATTTGTTAATTTTCATGAAAAAGTGAACCCAGGGGCCTTTTAGACATTGTCTAATTAAATGATTGTATTTGGGACCCTGAGGCTCATGGTATTAAAGGCTGAGTTGCATTAGGAACGCTCACCTGAAATAGCATTTCAGACAATTGATATGTAAAATGAGTTTTCATGTATTCAGCTCGTTTCTGCAGAAATGAAGCCTGGTTTTCATTATATAAATTATTATACTCATGTTTGAAATCATCAGTAAACTAAGCAGCAGCAAAAACCCCGCTGGGTTCAATTTTCAGGAAAATTAACAAATGCAAACTTAATTAGAGTAATAAAATTGGGGAGGGGTGGGGTGGATAATATTGCGGGAAATATTCATCCACGAAGGAAAGCAAAAATCATTTTTATATAGGGGTCTGATAATGTATTGCAAAGTTATGTCAAGTATGTTTTCTGATCCTTGAACTGCCGGGATGTATTGTAGAGCAGTGGCAATCTAGTCTTCCTTGTGTAACTCTTTGCTTTCTTTGTGTGACTCTGATTGCTGATGTAAATCCCCATATTAATTAAATTAAATTTAAATTTAAATTAATGGAGATATACCTATCTCCTAGAACTTGAACCATACTAATATGAGCTGGGGTAGTGCAAA
This sequence comes from Mauremys reevesii, assembly GCF_016161935.1. NCBI lineage: Eukaryota > Metazoa > Chordata > Testudines > Geoemydidae > Mauremys > Mauremys reevesii. The sequence continues at coordinate 26,759,114 of NC_052635.1, read as the reverse complement.
CACTGTATTCAGATTTTACCTTAGCACTGTCCTATCTGTGCACCTCGGTCCATTTGATCTGCGTGTCTAAAGGAGATGTTAATTTTATGAATTAAAGCTGCTTTTGGGTAAGATCTGGACAAATGTCAAAGGACTAAGACTACCTGCCTGACTTTCACATATGATCTGAGTGAGCATCTGAACCCCCACCCCTCAATCTTTAGAGGTGAAAGGCAAGCAAATCATTAACACACTGCCTCTGAGATCTGTTGTGTGTGCATCACTTTTGACCAATTAGCATTTCATTTCCTGACTGCAGAAGGAATTGCAGATTCAATTAGTCAACAAATGCCTTTCCTGTTCTTTCAAGGGAGCCTTAGGGGGGAGCTGTTTTCACTTAAGTTAAAATTAGATTCATTTCTTTAATAAGGTCAGCTTGAATGTTGAAACAAGGTTTATTTTAATGGAAGACATTATTCTGAATGGTTTTAAAAAAGTAACTCATTGAAATTATAGCTTTTCATTGCTAGATTTTGGGGGGGGCAGGGAGAATGATTTAAAATGTACAGTAAACACCATCACCATCTGTTCTCTCTTTCGGAAACTTTGGGTTGAGAGTATCTTTAGGAAAACTCAAATACCCATCAAGGGTTTTTTTTAGTAATTAAAAATGAGGAAACGTGTGGCGTTTTTGTCTAATTTTTGGATGATTTGACTGCAGTTAACCAGATGTTAAAAAAAAAAACAATAAATCACAAAGCCTGTAACAAATTATATTATGCATATAACATAGATATGACAAAATATCAGGCTAGAGCTGGTGAATATAAATGAGCTGGAGGCATGACAGCACAGAAAGACAGATCTTAGCACTTAGAGGAACATGCAGACCTTCTATAGTACCTAAAATGAATGAACTTATTCATGAGACAGATTTTATATTGACATTTCAGGCAATTTGTGCATCCATCTCCTATCTTACTCAGTGTATTCATTGTCTATGTACACATAGCAACAGCCTTGATCCCACAAGTCCCTTGCACACTGTGCACTGGCAAGTTCAGGATTTTTGTGCTCCAGCATGAGTGGGATTGAAGCATAATCCTCAGTACTGAATGGAAGTTGCAGATCTAATTACAAATGATTTTACACAGCTGGAAATTGGGTGGCCTCTAAAAGCTTGCTAGCATTACCTTAAATAGGTTACTTGAACATCAGAGGTATTTTCTGCACCTCTGTAGGAAACACTGCCTTTTCAGTAATCAAGGCATCTAACTGCAAATACTTACTTGCTTATCTAAAGCAATTGATATACCCGTAAGGAGCACCACTGTCTGCTGAATGGCACTCCAAGGCGTATTAATGTAGGGATACAATGATAATCATCTGTCATGGAGTCTTTACACCCCATGCTGGTTCAACAGCCAAAGAGTTAATGAAGCAACTGCCTGCCTGCTCAGCCAGAGCTGATTGGCAGCCCCACAGCAGCTGTGAGGATAAAAAGGCTGCAGGCAAGAGGTGGCTGCCAGGGAGGCAGAGGGATTGCAGAGAGGACCTCACCAGCAGACAAGCTTCTGGACAAACCAAAGTTCCAAAGAGGGAGAAGCAGGACAAGAGGCTGGGAAAGCCTATAGCGGCAGAGAGGTGGGAAGTAGCTCGTGGACTGAGAGAGATGGATGGGATCTGGCTTTTCCAAACAAGGGCCTCAAGGTGGACCCTGGTGGTGTGGGCAGCCCTGGGTTTCCTTAGCTACTCTAGCCAGGGGCTTTTGGAGAAGAAGGTCTTAAACCTAGGAGACGTAGAGTTGATTAGCTCACACTAGAGACACAGAACGTCTCACTCCACACCATCCTGAAGGGAACAGAGACTACTGACGACCTGGCCAGGAGGGCTCGGGTCATCATAATGCGGAACTGGGTGGGGCAACATAAGAGGATTGGTGCCAGGTTGGTAAAGCTCCCCATCTTGCTAATGGGGTGCTAACAGACCAAAGGCTCCCATATTACCATATCTTTTATGTATTTTATAGTAGGCTGATAAAGTCCTGGCCTTGCACTTCTGCTCTTCAATTCAACTCCATCCTGTAAAATGTGTTTCTGAGAAGTCAGACTAGCGTGGACAGTCTGCTTCATCACACAAAGCTACTTATATACTGAGCTACGTGGCATGTAGCTCTTGTTCATGAGAGACTTGTAGCATAATTCTAGCCCTTTTTCCTAAGAAGTAGATTAAATGAACTCCAAGAAGTTTAGTGGATGAGGGTCTATCAGGTAAGACCTTTAAAAATGGAGCTCCGTCTGCTCGGCATGAACATTCAAGATCCCATATGTATGTCCCAGCACCCTTTGCTAAAATTTCTTCTCTTTGCTCTGTTGTGCTGAATACCAGTTAGATGTCTGTGTGCTGCTCCCCACCCCAGAGATGGCTGCACCTCAGTAGTATTGCATGTATATCATAGTTCATAAATTGCTTGACAGTGAGGCTGGCTATACATACAAGACATGAGCTGTTTCTATCAATATACCTATATTTTAATTTGCATACCGTACTGGAATTCTTATGCTATCTTATTCTGTTATCCAGTTCTGCCTATGAAATGTTAGAAGCATTTCTGAGTGCACATGCGTTAATAGAGGAAAGCATGAAGATATAACATAGGCTCCCCCAATTATCCCAGTGGCACTGCACTTAGTGCATCTCTATTGGTTTCCCTTTCTTTTTCAATACAAGTATATTCAGTGCAATGCAGTCATCCACTATGACTCTGTAATCTGCCTAGTTCACAGGCAAAGCACATCATCTTTCGTGATTCCATTTCAAAATATAAATGGAAAATAATAATAAAAGTAAGATTTTTGTAAAAAAATAAAAATAAAAATTATGCCTAAGCACTAGCCTAACTCTTTGGGAGAGGAAATAAAATACATGCTGACAGCTCTTTCCTTAATGATGTGCATGCTTCTATCAAAACATCATCACCAGACACCCCATCATTTCCATTGGCATTTGCAAGTCTCTCTGAAGAGACACAAGGACAGGTAGAAAATGTTATTTATATTTATTTATTTATTTTAACCAGCCTCCCTCTAGTTATCTGCCATTCCACTTGAAAAGAGTCCAGCAATCCCTGCTAGGAGCAGCTAGTGAGTCAGACCTGGCCTACATCTACAGTGTAGGTTGGCCTAGCTATGTGTGAAAAATTTAAACTGACAAAGGCCTGGTGTAGACACCACTAGGTCAATAGGCAAATTCTCCCATTGACCTAGCTATCGCATCTTTGGGGGTGGGGTGTTGGGGAGAGAGAGGTGTGAATTTACTACAGTGGCAGAAAAAAATTCCTCCATTGCTGTAGCAAATGTCTATACTACGGTACTATGGCATCATATCTGCATTACCACAGCTATGCCACTGTAGCATGTAGTGTAGCTGTATCCTTAGTAAGAATTGGAATATGGGAGCAAGAGGGAATGAAAAGTAACAGATTTAAAATGCATAAAAGGAAACGTATTTAAATGTAGCATAACTAACCAGTGGAAATCACTGCTGCAGGATATTATTGAAGCACACAGCTGTGTAGTAGTAAACATTACATTTTTTAAAACCGAGGTGGACTGGTCATGGGGACCTGGGATGATACATGCATCTCAGACAGTCACATAAATTACTTGCAGTTTTGCTTGCCATTTAGTACTTATTCATTACCAAGCAATGCCCTTCAGCTCCATTGAAGAATAGGTGTCTGCTTGGTGTCAGCACAGAGGCAAAGTAGGGGGAAGAGGGACCAATTTTCATTAAACTGGCTCTTCCTTCCCAACTCCCAGGGCCAGTCCTTGCCCCTCCAGCTCTAGCACTCCTTGCAAGCACCGCCATCCCCACTTTAACATGGGCACTGTCTCCTTTCAGTACCCATAACCACCATAGCCATCTCCCTCAACAGACCAGGATCAGCATCTCCCCTCATTGCTCACATCATGAAACCATTACCTCCAGTCAGGTATAAGTGTATTTAATAAAGCAAAGAGATTCAAGTAGTAGCAAATAGAAGGATTGGAAACAAGTGGTTATATAACATGTATTCTATAGCCTAGACTTCATTAACAAGACTTCATGTCTTGTACGGTCTTGCTCACCCAAAATCCATGCAGTACTTTTCAGGCAGGCTGGCTATGACTCTCCTTTCATGAGAAAAGCACGCTATCAATTTGCCTTTTAAGGGAAGGATTCAGTGTGTCTCTTTGTATTCCCAGGTATGCCAGAATAATCCCTTGTAATTCGTAAACAAGACGCTCCCCTGTCTGTTTCTCCCTGTAGATTTCCTCTCTTGTAGATTTTGCAATCTCTTAATTTGCATCTGACTCAATATGAAAACAAGCCTGTGTTATGAAACATATAGTAAACAATGGCCCAAACAGGGAGTAGGTATCAGTCACCTCCTGATGACCTGCCTTGAGACAATAATTTTCAATATAGATATGTAACTCCTTAAATATTATCCATACATGCATTTCACAATGATTATGATAACCCAGGGTTTTTCAAACAGGGATCACAGCTTGTGTAGGGAAAGCCCCTGGCGGTCCGGGCCGGTGTGTTTACCTGCCCCGTCCGCAGGTCCACCCGATCGTGTCTCCCACTGGCCGCAGATCACTGCTCCAGGCCAATGGAAGCTGCTGGAAGTGGCACGGGCCGAGGGACTTACTGGCCGCCGCTTCCAGCAGCCCCCATTGGCCTGGAGCAGCGAACCGCGGCCAGTGGGAGCCGCAACTGGCTGGACCTGCAGACGGGGCAGATTAACACATCGGTCCGGCCCGCCAGGGGCTTTCCCTACACAAGCGGCAACCCCTGTTTGAGAAACCCTGAGATAACTGGCTGCTGGCTCTCTGTAGAGACCTCAAATGCCACCCTCTAATTGACTTTTATGCTGATATCCAGCCCAAGAGTTCCCTGTTGTGCTCTCTGCCAATTGGCACAATAGGATTCCTGGGTCACAGTGTTTTTTTCTATTTTAAAGTCCCAGCTGCTGGAAACAAGAGTTTACATGAGAATCTCAGCTTTCATTTTGTAGAAAGGTAGATTTCTGTCTCTCATGATTTGAGATAAGCTTGAAAAAGTGAAGAGAGGGAATACTAAAGACTCAACCCAGATGCGTAAAAAAACCACCACATGTATTTTAAGCCAATTGCCTGTATGTTGGGGAGTCTGACTCATGATTTTTGAACACTTAGGGTTGGCAATACTGTGGCTCAGTACCCTGGAGGGGGAAATCTGCAACTGGGAGGAGGCTTGTCTTCTGGGGCATATCCTTGTCATGTCCTAGCCAGGGCACTACTTTTGAAGCCTTCTCTAGGGCCCAGTTCTAATAGGAAAAAACACCCCCTGCAATTATCAGCATGTTTCATGCAACATTTACTTAAAATGCCCCTCTACTAGGCTTCTACGCTTGCTTGGTAGAGGGGTTAACTTGATGGGCTTCATTGTGTATGAACAGCAACAATATCTGCAGTTACAAGAACATGCTATCCAATAAAATAACAAAGGCCATCTATCCTCCTGCTGAAGGGGTGAGCTGCTCAGATAGGGCCAGGTAAAATCCCTTCCCCTGCTCACCCATGTCACCCTGTGGTCACACAAATAGGAAGGGGACTATGTTGTCTTCTTACGTAGCTAGCCACCTGCCAAGGTTGGAGGCAGGATCCCAGAATGGATACACAGCTGGGCAATTCCTATTTTACTATACGCTGAGTATTGTCTTGGAGAAAAGTAGAGACTGTATGAAGAGCAATGTGTTTTACTTCATACACACCTGTCAGTAGCAGGTTCCAAGGATACCAGTCCTGTTTGTTCATGTCTACTTACAAAGGAGACAGAGATGCGAGCAGAGAGAAATAAGCGTCATCAGAACCTAAGCAATGAAGATGAGAAAGTGATTCCCTGTCCAATTACCCTTTATCCAGACAGTTGTTTCTGTTTCTTACATCTCCACCTGGCAGTGACATGCCGACTGGCAGGGAGATGCAGACAATATAAAAATGAAATTGTCAGTAATGCACAGCATTTTCTCTCATAGTGTCCACTGAACAGTGAAGACCTTTGCTTCTTCCAAAGCCCAGTCAACCTGTTGTTTGTTCCCACCTGCTCTTTCCTTCAACAACCACTGACCTGATCTGGTATTTACTTTTGTAGAGTTTACCTCTCGGCCTGTCACTGTCCCTTCCTAATCTCCTGAAATAATGCTTCAGGTACCTGAATCTTTTTGAACGGATGCATAGGCAGGAACACACATGAGATTTTTATCCTACAGAGAAGAGGAGTTCTGATTTTCTGAATGCCCTCCACGGTTTCTGAATGCCCTCCACAAGCTTCCCTCTACATGTAGTGCTCCTGAAGCTCGTTCTTGAGTTTTATCCTCCCTTAAGGCACCATGGGCCCTGCCCTGTGAAATTCTACGCCCTTACAAAGCCACGAAGTCAATGGGACTCAAAGGAGCTCAGTTCCTGAGAGGATTGAACCATGGCTGTAGGAATAGTAATTTCCCTACCTGCCAGTATCTAGTCATAAGTTACAGATCACAAGATCGGTACAGATATGCAGAAAATGGTGTTGATATTTAAAGTAGTTTGTGCTGTTGTCATGTATGACATATGATATGATATAAGGGGCAGTGACTTTGGTGACCTGAATTATTTTTTTTAAAAATAAAATCTTAAAAGGGGGCATTTCTGATGCTTTAGCTCTTTGGTCTTTTCTCCCACTTCATTCCTTTAGCCTATTTTCCTGATGGATTGCACAGGAGGTGAGCTCCTGCAGGGAGCATAGAGGGAGTATTAGCTCCTGGGAAGTTTGTTGCTGTTCTCCGTTACCTAGCTCAGACTTGGAAATGTATCATTATAGAGGTTGTATGGTTTGCTCTGTGTTCTCCTTCCCCAGACGCTTTGTTCCCCATTTCATATCTCCACAGGACAGGAATAATCTCTCCTTCCCTCTTTCTGCTTGGAGAATTAATACTCGGGGGAGGGGGGGAGGTGAGTGGGTTAAAAATTCACAGGTTTGTGAAATGAGCCCTCTGGGCCATCTTGTCTGCTCATAGACAAAAATGTCGAAAACAAACTTTGAATAAAGTTGAACCAAAAAAGTTTCTAACTCTTAAAGGATGGTGGTTCTGGAACAGCTTCCCAATAGCAGTAGTGGGAGCAAACAACTTAACTGAGTTTAAGATGGAGCTTGATAAATTTGTGAATGGGATTATATGATGGGGTTGCCTGCTATAGCAGGGGACTGGACTCAATGATTCAGAAAGGCCCTTCCAGTCCTGTGTATAATTTTACAGGATTTATCATGACCACAAGGTATTTCAGGCAGCCTGAACTATCTCTTTGACAGTTACCCCACTTAGGCAAAAGCTCAAGGGAATAACAGGACCTTATACCAAGTCTTGAAGGTTAATGGGCAAGGGTGCCTCAGACTGTTTGTGTAAATATATCTATAGTGAATTTCTATGGTGTCCATCGCTATAGTGTCTGGGTCCTTCGTATTAAATTGAACAGAGCAGCTATTTCCAGTACCTGTTACTGTTGTTGCCCAATGGCTGTATCGAATGGGTGCTTGCTTTCACTGCCATTCTGGGAATTTAACTGAAAGCCTTCCTAAACCATGTTTTTTCCACTGTGGTATGAAGATCACCAAACTCTGGATAACCACTAGAAGAAGTAACTTTAATGAATAAGGATCTTCTAACAATCCAGCTGTCTTGCTGGTCCTAGGAAATACTGTCTGAGGCACAGACAGCAGAGTGCCCCAGCCAGTCTTAACTTCCACATAAGGACAGAAGGGGAGAAGGACACAGATCATTCATAATCTGCACCTTGTGTTGCATCCCAGAACAAATGGACAAGCAATGCAGAGTACAGAGCACAAGTTATATAATCCACTTAGGTAGACATCATTGCACATGGTCCATCACCTCTAGGATGGCCTTAAATATATCACATTGGGTAGCATTCTATTCTGAAGTAGAATATGGAGATACTGTTAATGAAACATGTCCAGTCTGGAGCTCTCTGCTGATCCATGCCTGCCTCTTGATCAGTCATATATGGAGAAAGCAACGATGGACCACTGCAGCTTCCTGACCATACATGAACAGTAATGGATCCAATAAGACAGGGGAGCTCAACCTTTTTCTTGCTGAGGCCCCCCCCCAACATGCTATAAAAAGGCCAGGGCCCATTTGGGGATGGGAGGGGGAACTCGATCCTGGCACGGGGGGAACCCCTGGGCACAGGCATAGTTTTACTTCTGTTTTGTGGGGGGAAGAGCTGGAAGGGCTTGAGCCAACTCTGCACAGTGGGGTCCAGGGAGGGAGGCTGATGCTTCGGGGATTAGGTGCGCTGCTGCGCTGTAGGGGTGGGGGTGGTGTTCCAATACCAAAAACAGCACGGCGGAGCCTGTGCACTGTGGCTCTGCATACGGGAAGATGGTGCTCATCAAGCAATTGTGAGTTGGGCTGGGGAGTGTCAGGTGGGCGGAGCAGGGCAAGCCCCCAACTTCACTCCCTGTGGGGAGCTCAAGGGCCACATTAAAAAGTCTGGCAGGCAGTACGTGGCCTGTGGGCAGTAGTTTGCCCACCCTGATTTAGCTTAACAAAGAGAAGGTTAATGGGTGACTCAATTACAGTTTGTAAGTATATATGTGGGGAACAAATATTCTCTTTGATCTAGCAGATAAAGATATAACACGATCTAGTGATTTGAAGTTGAAGCTAGACAAATTGAAATTGGAAGTAAGGCATAAATTTTTATGGTGAGTGTAATTAATCATTGAAAAAAATTACCGAGTATTGTGGTAGATTCTCAATCACTGACCATTTTTAAATCAAGATTGAAAGTTTCCCTAAAAGATCTGCTCTAAGGAATTATTTTGGGGAAGTTCTCTGGTCAGTGCTACTCAGGAGGAGAGACTAGATAATCACAGTGGTCCCATCTGGCCTTAGAATCTATGAACAATTGAGTCTTAGTTCACAGGCACCTTAAGCTGGACCACAAAAGCTGATAAATTTGCTTGGAGATAATGCCTCACTGAGACCACTCTCTCTTAGTCCTGGTGAATTTAAAAGCAATATATGCTTCCCAGAGGCAAGTGAACTGAAACTTGCTCTGAGCATATAGATCGGCTGCTGTCTTACCTTACCCCAATTGGAGGAGGGTTTTTTTATTAATAAGGTATTAGGTGTGTAGATTTTCATTACTCTATGCCTTTGATGTCCGGTTAATACTTTTCATCTGGATGATGCTGATGCACCAGCTTAGCATCATAGCTCTGTGTGCTATGATTTCAGAGGGAAAGAGCTGTGTGCAATTCAGTGATGAATTAATCTAGCCAAGTAATTAAGTTTATCAGATGGAATTTCATAAAACCGATGCTTTCATGTGGCTACTGTAGGTCTCTTGAGGTTGTTGATTGAAGAGATAGATGCTGCTGTTATTAAATGTCTGGAGGTGGCATTGAACTTAACAAATCAAACAGAAATGTATAGGTTCATAACTTGGCATTCAAGTAAAAACACTTTAAAGACACTTGCAAAAGGCCATTTGGGTCAAGATGGCTAATTATAAATGTTAGCTGATGGAGTGTTGTCTGACCAATGAACAGAGTACTGACTTGGATATCTGTGGGAGTGTGCCAAACCAATCTTCTGCTCTCTTCATCCCGTGGTGTATTCTGTCAGCAGTCGGATTGTCCATTTGTTTCAAGGCTTGCAAAAAGCTTTCTGTGGACTAGATTGGGAAAATGAACTTTGTGTGCCGAGACATGTTAAATTCCATCAGAATGTTTTTTGCTTGGATTCCAAGAGGTTGAACTAGGAAACCTAATTGATCTTTTTCTCCTGATTGTTCAGGCAACCTGAGGCCCATATTTACTTTTTGTCAACTTCAGACTGCTTCCACTGAATTAATTGCAGGCACAAATCCAAGTCCTGACAACTCAAGCTGCCTGGTTTGTGCCTGTGATTAAAATAGAGGAAGTTGTAGATGTAAAATTTGGAGGTATGAATTACACTTGCAAAAACAAGGCTGTCCTGAAAAGTTTTGGCCTTTGAGTCCAAATCTCAGTGATCCTTTTGCTGTGAGCAAACTGAAAGCAGAGAACTGTGCGAGAACTAAAGATGAATAGTTACAATTAAATTGACTCCACTGGGACCACTTTTAGACATGCTAGAATTGTATTTTGCCTACCTAATTCCCTGCAGTTTCAACTGGCCGTATTCTTCACTTGTCCTGCAATACAGTATATTGTTGAGGTATATTCTGTCCTTGATGTAGTATCTATATTGCACATATGACTGGGGTATCTAAGCATGCACTAAAAGTATTATAATATACAGTAGCCTGAGCACTGTAATCCTCCTGCTTTGCCTACTGGTGTGTCAAGACTGTTCTGCCATTTTCAGAAGGTATTGGGGGAAGGCTAATGTTATAAGAAGGATCTTGCATCTGACAGTGGAAGGTAGGTCCATAGCTGTGAGCCTGCTGTTCAGAAAATGAAATCTGTGTTCGCTTTATAACTCATGTGTCTGTAGTGGGTGAATTGAATTGTATAGATTGATCTCCATGTTATGCCCTCAGAAGACAGAAGTCGTCTTCAGTTTGGAAACCACTGTGGAAGTTTTGGGGAGGCAAGATTGAAAGTGTGAGAACGTTAAACACATTTCACACAGCTAATCCTTTGGCCTGACTCTATTGCTGTCCCCAGATTATGTTGAAAAATAGCAACTCTCTAATTGCTTTACCACCCAGACTGCAGGAGAGAGTCCAGGTAGGGCAAAAACCCTTCTTTGTGATGGAATAGTGCCTATTTGCTGTTGTTTGTGTGTTCTTTGTGTCATCCATCATGCTGACATTATAAAATACCAGGCATCCTTCCATTGTAAACACACATTTACTTACAAGATGGTGTGAAGTATTAATGCTGTGGTTGCCCCACGGTAACCAAATGGCCTTAGTATGTGGTATCTTGGACTATAAGAACTGTGAACGAAAATGATGCACACTGGTGCCACAGGCAGTCATGAGTGATAAGCTAACATTGCAAATGATAGAATAATGTGTCTTCCGTTAAAATTCTACATGCAGTTTCTTTGGTGTTTACATGCACAATAAATCTCAAAGCGGTTCGTATGCACCCCTTTAAAAAAAAGGAAAATGTGTGTGCACCTCTTTTTGCTACTTCAGTCCTTTCTAGTCATGTGTATAACTTCTATTTATATTGATGGGGAATATTTTAATGAGTATAAAGAGGGGATACTCCAGGTGCATTACAGGCATCTCAGTCAGGATGTCAGATTAGATGGACCGCTGGTCTGTTCTGGTATTGCAGCTCCTATGTTCCTATGTACAGTATATGCACCTGTTGCTGTTTTGTACCGGATGGAAGGCAACCCATGTCATTTGCTCAGTTACATGGAAATATAGTGATACTTTGTGTTAAAAAGGAAGCGAGAGCGTGATAATTCCATGGCAGATCATGTTCCAACTAGCAGTTTATCACCAAATGTGTATGTAATGGTTATATATCATGTGGGTTCACTATACTCTGTTTTACTCAAACAACTTTCAACAAAGCAGTTATACAGCAGTCAAAATGATCACTGGAGGAAATTCCAGATACAGAAACATGACATGTTAAAGAACTGCTGATGCCTCTTTGGAAACTTTGGTTTGCAAATGGAATGAATATATTTCAGTTTGCTGCTTTATTTGATCTTATGAATTTCTCTTCACTTGTTAATTATCAAGAACACTTGTAATCAAGCTGACTCTTGGCTTCTGAAGAGTTCTGTTATAGTTACAGGGCTAGCTTGCACCTCTGTTCCCTTTTTGGTCTCTCTGAGGGTACCCCTTCATGTGTCGAGTCTCATGACTTTATTTCTCTGGGGGGATGGCATATCACAGTTCTTCCACTCTTAGACCAACCCTAGGCTATAGTATGTTGTGGATCAACCACACTTAACCAACAAGTCCAAGAGGGTTTGGCACCTGCAGTTCAGCCCTTCAGGAGTCTTTGACCAGTGGTGAATACAGTGACCACACAGCCTCTGTAAAACCAAAATATTGTTTAATCTTAATGGTAGGAATAAAACACTTAGAGAAAAGAATTTTAAAACAGTCTGCTGGAGTGTCTGGCTTGCCTAAAGCCCTGTCATCCTGTGATGGTGATCCAGGCGGGCCTACCTTCTTCAGACATCCCCAGGGGGTGCCTGTGTCAGTCTGACCACCTCCCCAGCAACCCATTCCCTCCTAGAGACAATGACTTTCTAGCCAGCTCTTTGGTGTCTGATCTCAGCTGTTGGACCTGCTTACCTAAAACCAGTTTGGTGGGCTCAGCGAGTGTCATGCCAGATCTCTTTGAGCCATGGCTTTCCCATTGTCCTGTAACAACACTCAGGTATTTGCTGAGGGGTGTTTTATTTTGAGCAATTATTTTGTCTTCCTGTTTGTTTCTCAGGATTTGCACAAATATAGTCACATTATTTATAAATGTATTACAGAGAAGCTCCATGTCTCTCGTCAGTTCATCTGTTCATGCCCCACTTGCACTCCTGGTCATTGCAGTATTGCCACAGCAACAATTTACAAGAACATTCATGATTGGGGTGCTTGGAATCTGTTTACTCTAGAGTCCAGAGAACCATGCTTTCTGTAGCTGTTTAAACATGGCTTTTGCTAGCAGGTTTCTAGCACAACTACCTGGTAGACAGGGATTGGTTTTCCTCTTGAGAACACTGATAGCTAAATTATTCTGTAGCCTAAATTCTTCGTTTCTTTTTAATCCTGTCTGGTAGACTGGGGAGCTGTGCTAGGGTCTTACTCAGCAGGAAATGCTTTCAAAGCAAGCACAGTTCACAGTCTGTGAATTATTTGCCCCTCGAGTTGGTTCCTATCAATTAGTTCATGTGGGATAAGAAGTTATTGCTATTTCAGGTTACTCAAGAATTGAGGAGCAGACTCATGGCTCATTTGCCTTACTGTGTTATCTTCATTTACTCTGCTGGAATTGACCTGGATTTTGAGCAGTATTTGGTAGAGCAGGAGGCGGCACAGAGTTAACTGTTCTTTGAATGTTATGTTTGTGAATAAACAAATCACCAGGGCCACAAGGAATCAGCAGCATTGTTTGAAATGTTGAGATCCATTTGAAATCTGAGTGCTTCAGTAGGAACATATCAAGGTTAGAGGTGAGTTTTGACCTCCATGTTTTGGCAATCTAACTCATTTTTTGCATAAAGTGTATGTGACTATAAAATGAAAAAAAAATGTTTTGTGGAGTCTGTTTTCAAATCTCTACCTGTCTGTATCAGTGGGAGTTCCACATATACACAACAGTGGGAGAATAGACCCCTATGTGTTTTAATATCTCCAGAGTGTGTGCTAAATGTAAAACTAATACATGTTGCTTTTGGTATTTGTTTTAGAGGATTCAAAGGGCACAAATGTTCAGGGTTCCAAGCCAAATCTTCAGTTTAGTAACCCAGCCTCTGCTGGATCTGTCACTACTGACCTTCTTCACTCAGAGGCCTATTACCATATCAGATTAGGTTAGTGGGCGGTATCCCACAGTGCACCACTGACCGCTCTGGACAGCAATCTGAACTCGGATGCAGTGGCCAGGTAGACAGGAAAGAATATTTCCTGTTTGCCCGGCGTGGAGCTCAGATCAGCGGCGATGCAGTTAAAAATCAAAATAAAAAGAGCTCCAGCATGGACCATGCGGATGTGATCGCAGTAAGGGCAGGCAAATCAAATTCAGAATCATTTTTAAAAATTCTCCAGACAGATGCCATAGCAGGGGCTCAGCGCACTGCTGCGTGACAGACGTTAACGGAAAGCCAAAGAATCAAATGGACGCTCATGGACTGGAGGATTCAAACTATCCCACAGTTCCTGCAGTCTCCGAAAAGCATTTGCATTCTTGGCTGAGCTCCAAGTGCCTCTAGGGTCAAACAAACAGTGTCCATGGTGGTTCAGGGCATAAGCTCGGCAATGTACACCCCCCCCCCACCCACCCCAGAAGTAAAAGGGAAAAAATCCTCTCGTGACTATTTAACATGTCACCCTATCTTTACTGAATGCTGCAGATCACCAACATCCTCACTCCCCCCCCCCCGCCATGGGTGGCTGATGGTGCAATAGGACTGATACCCGTCCTCGTCATCATGAGCTTTTTGGCACATGGGGCAGTGCAAAAGGACTGGTAACCATGCCGACTAGCATCTGTCAGGGCCCCAAGTGCCAAGTGCACCTAATTTTTCATGGTAGATGGTGCAGTATGGTTGATAACCGTCTTCATCATAGCAACAGGGGGCTGAGCTTCATCAATCCCCACCCTTCATGTGTAAAGAAAAGATTCAATTGCCCCTGGACTAGCAGCAGGATGCTGGGCTCCTCTCCTCCACACTCCTTAATGTCCTGTCTGGACTATCATAGCAGCTGGAGGCTGCCTTCCACTCATTTATCACTAACAAGTCACTGTGTCTTATTCCTGCATTCTTTATTACTTCATCACACAAGTGGGGGGACAATGCTATGGTAGCCCAGGAAGGCTGGGGGAAGAACGGAATCAACAGGTGGGGTTGTTGCAGGAGCACCCCCTGTGAATAGCATACAGCTCATCATTCCTGCAGGATCTGACACAGAGCAGCTGTGCTCTCTAGTTCTATGATACAGTGGTTCTCTAGTACACTTGCCCATATTCTAGGCAGGACTGATTCTGTTTTTTGATACCATAAAGGAGGGATTGACTCAGGGGCACTTATGACAGCAGCAGATGGTGCAATGCAAAAGGACTGGTAACCATGATAATCTTTTTACCAATTTATGGATTGGTAGATGGTACAGTATGACTGGTAACCATCTCTGCTGTCATGTAAAAGCAAAAGCATGCTGCTGTGTAGCGCTGCTGAATCGCCTCTGTCATGACAGTCACAAAAGGCAAAACAGGCTCCATGATTGCCATGCTATGGCATCTGCCAGAGCAATCCAGGGAAAAAATGCTTGTCTGCCGTTGCTTTCCGGAGGAAGGAGTGACTGACGACAGTTACCCAGAACCACCAATGATTTTTGCCCCATCAGGCACTGGGATCTCAACCCGAAATTGCAAGGGGTGGGAGGCTGCGGGAACTATGGGATAGCTACGGATAGCTACCCACAGTGCAACGCCCAGAAATCGACGCTAGCCTCGATTTTATAAAATCTGTTTTACAAAACCGGTTTATGCAAATTCGGAATAGTCCCGTAGTGTAGACGTATCCAGAGACTCCTCAGACACAAGCACAGGGAAATTGAATCTAAGGGAATGGCTGCTGCATTGAGTTGGGAAGCAGAATCCTCACACATAGTGATAATCCTTCCTGCAGAGCATGATTCGAAATGTCTGTGCAACCTGATTCAGGGAGACATCTTGTCATTTTTGACATGTCCCTAACCACCAATAAGAACAGCATGTGCTGGATCTCTGGTAGATGCTCAACAAATAACACAAAGGGACCCAAACTATTTAAGGAACTTTCATCCCATTAAGTCAGCACCTCAACTGCAATCTGAAAGTGCATTAAAAACCCATGGGCAACATTCACACCACTAGATGGAGTAATAACGCACTCAACATTAACCTGTAGGGTGGGCAGAGAAAAGTGCTTTGGCAGAGAAACTGCAAAGCAGATACTAGGTCAAAAGTATGCACGTTGACTGGGCATCTGCACATTCATCTTTCAGAATAAGAGTGTTCAAAGCTGTAGTTCCTTTTCCCCTTCCCTATACTCTGCTTTTCTCTTCCCCTTCCGCTCATATCTCTGCATTTCCCTCCCAAACTGGTCTCCCTGTGGGATGTTGCCATGTGTAATGGTCAATAGGCACATTCCCTTTAAAGATGGAAAGGAAAAGCTTCCTCTAAGACAAGCATGTCCGCCAGTCAAACTTCCTACGATTCCTTCCCCCACTTCTGTGGTGGAGAAATGATCATATATCAAAACTAGTTTCTCCAAGTTTGGGATGGTGTATTCCCACTGCACATTTTCTTAAAATTGCACATTTGTAATTTGCTTTTACAACACTATTGTTTAATCTTAAAATGCAGTTAGTGGATGGGTTCCAGATGCATGGCTATCACCTCACTGAAAACTCTAGAGGTGTGTATTAAAGGGGACCTGACTTGTATAGGGATGAAGGAGATGACCATCTATCACGCTCTGTTCTCCCTCCTGCAGAATCCTCTTCTGAATAAGAAGCAATTCACAAGGCAGTGACATGATTTGGTCTTAACTACTTTAAGCCACTTTCTTATTTGATGTAATGCCATGGAAGTAGTTATATCAAAGTGCAATCTGGGTCCCTGGTGTTGAATTTTGGCCCCAAGTTAAGCTAATGTGCTTAGTGTGAGCAGAGAAAAAGGAGTGGAACGTTACAGAAAGCTGATACATGAGCTGAGTTGTTAAAGCAGGCAGACTTTTGCGGCTGTCTGGGCACTGTCAGATGTTTTTAAAGCAGTGCTTTAGTGTGAGGAAATTCAGGGACTACAGGCCTATTCACGGTATGTTCACATAAACCAAAATGGACAGAAAAAGCATTTTAAAAAATGCCTCCTGGACCTGGAGAATGGTGAGGGCTAACAGGGCTGATGCTCAGGTATTCTCCAAATGGCACTTGGAGGCAGAAGTTGTGGAAAGCTTTGGTTTTTCATTGGGGGGAGGGGGAGAACTTGGGGAATTCATGACTGTCAGTGTAAAAAATCAAGTTAAAGAGTAGTCTGGTGTCCTGGCACATTATGGAGAATATTCTCCCTTTTTTTTTCTGTACGCCAAGCTCTCATTTACATTATACTGGAGAAACATGCATGTCATGACAGGAAATTAGACCCCTGTATATTGGTAAAGCCACCATGTAATTTCAAGACACTCAGCTAGAAAATGTGATTCCATTTGCAGAAGTAACAGTCCTAACATTCACTATGCTCTGCTCTTATCAGCTTGCTGATTGTTTACATTGATGTATAAACTATTGGATAAAGAATAGGCATCCGGAACGATTCAGCTATATTTCTGGCTGTGCTGCTTATTTGCTGTCTGCATAATGGGGAAACATAATTAACTGCTGTAAAGTGCTTTTAGATTCCTGGATGAAATGCACTCCATAGACGTAAATTATAATGCAAGTAACGTCAGTCTGAGAGTAGATGGGGATGTTCTGGTACATAAGGAATATTAAATGGCCTGGATATTGTACTACTTGGAAACTTTCTTTAGAACTGCTAGCATTTGGGTCCATCTCCACATCCAAGCTTGCTGCAAACTTCAGAGGTTTCCCCCAGGTCTCTGTCATTTTCCCCCTCCCGTAATATCCTACCTCTAAGAGAAGTTCATTAGGAAGGTTCTCCCCTTTCTCAGGGTCTGGAAGTGGTCAGCCGCTCTTATGTAGGTCTGCTCCTGGAGCTTCCCAGTTGGTGCGCAGTGCACTTTGGGGAAGCGCCAGATAAAACATGATAGGAATAACTTTGATGAATAGTATGTGCTTGAAAGGAGCTTTGGAGTCCCCTGGTTTAAGCATGGGTTTGGGGTGAGTGGAAGAGCAGTGGTAGATAAAACTGGACCGTAAATCTGCTGGAGACCTGGGTTAGCAAAGGTTTATTGGGTTTTCAATTTTTGTTTTATCCATTCTAATTTAAACAGAAGAAGAAGAAGACAGGCAAGGACCTGTCCATACTCCCAATGCTTTAAATTCCAATATAATTTAAGTATTGGGGGTAGTCGTGTTAATCTGTATCCACAAAAACAACAAGGAGTCTGGTGGCATCTGAAGAAGTGGGTTTTTTACCCATGAAAGCTTATGCCTAAATAAATCTGTTAGTCTTTAAGGTGCCACCAGACTCCTTGTTGTTTTTGAGTATAGTTTAAGAATGGCTTTTGGAAGGCATTGTCCAGGCTTCTAGGCAGGCAGCCTCTGTCTCTTGTTTTCTGTTTGCTTTTGTTTCCCTCCACCCCACCACATCAAGGTTTTGAGCCTAATTAGACTCAGCTGCACCTGATTAAGGAATAAATATGGTAGGATTCCAAGGTTTCTCCCCTCACCCCCCCACCCCCGATTACCCTCAATTAAGGGAAGTACTCCTAGGCAGGAATAGGAAAACTCAAGAGTCCCTGCTGAGGCTTAACATCCCAATCCCCCATGCTACTGTCTGTTTTGGTGGAGCTCATTGTAAGGACACAGTTGTGGAGTGCATTGTTTGTGCCACCACCTGAAGGGCCTACGAACCCCCTTATCAGTCTGTGGACTGCTTTTGAGGTCATGGAGAGAAGGACAAGACAAAGAAACCTTCAATTCCAAAACCCCCCTGCCTCAAGAAAATCTTAATTGTAAAAACTGTGAGTCATAGAAGGTGAATGAAATGGGGCTGTGATAAGTATCAAAGCCTGTTCTTGCCTTCTGCATTGAGCACGTTCCTCACCCCCATGTAAATATTAGTGTAAGATCTGCAGAGTGACTTCCAGCAGAGACAAGCTCAGCCCAACTCCTGCCAGAAAGGCACCCTTCTGACTCAGCTGGCAGAGCTGCTTCATACAAACTGAGCGATCCCAACTGGATTCTTGCCCATGACAATGTGAGGGATGCATATGCATGGGTTGTCCTGCCATATCAAAGTTCTGCTAAGTGGTTACAACTTTGCTGCTGCCTCTTGTAGTGTAGACACATCCGTTAAATTCCTTCAGTGCTGACCCGACATTCTAGGTACATCATGCTGTCATGTTGTGACTTCAGTGGGCAACCAGAACATCAAAAGATGTTTGCTATGCATCACTATGCAAACACCACTACTCCTGCTCTTCTCTGTCCTTCAGTGGCTAAATGTGACAAAAAGGGTCTTCTGCAAAAGGGGTCTCCCTCCTTGCAGGGAAAAGTCCTGTTGGCTTAAATTTGAGTTTTGTCATTTTACGGACTAAAAAAATCCCTAAACCTGTAACACCATCCCCACAATTTCCTTTTGCTAAGGAGGTGATACAGTCTAATAGGGGAGGCTGGATTCTACTCCCAGCTCTGCTGCTGGCCTGGCTGGGTGACCTTGGGCAAGTCACATCACTGCTCTGTGCCTCTGTTTCCTCATCTGTAAAATGGGGATAATGATACCAACCCCCTTTGTAAAGCTCTTTGAGATTTAATTTTTAAAAGTGCCATATACAAGTTAAGTGGTGGCATTATAATTTATTATTACTTTATTAGTGACGAGAGCAGAGTCCTTCTTTGCGACCCTAAGGCCATACCTTAATTGTTTGTTTTCATGTGTTTCAGATGGGATTATAATACTTGCTTTACCAGGGTGTTGTAAGTATGGGTGGCAGGTATAATAGGCCAGGGAAGGCTAAGCCTCCCCGGGCAGAGCCACTGCTGTGGGACACCATGTTGCGGGTTTTTGCTTCTTCTTATGCGCTATGCAGATTCCGAGGCAGCTGGGGTGGTGGTATCTGCTATTCAGCTTCCTGGGTTCATCAGTAATCTCCCTGGACTCTAGAGAGATTACTGATGGACCTGGGAAGCTGAGTAACAGATAATGCCTCCTCAGCCACCCCAGAACCTGCATGGCACATATCAAATGCACAGCATTCTTCTGCTGGACGTCTGTGGGTCCTGGGAGGTGAGGTGCACTGCCTTTCCCATTCTCTGGCCTGGGGCTCGGGTCAGCCCAGGGCTCAGGTTAGTAGACTGGCCAGCCAGAGTGCAACTGGGACTGGCCTCAGGCTCGGGTCGGTCAGCCAGCACAGCCGGGGCCAGCCCAGTGCTCCTCCAGTGGCAGGGGGGGACAGCTTGAGGTTCTGCCAGCCCGGGGCTTCTCCAGCCATGGGAGGGGGGTGGGAGGGCTTAGGGCTCCTGTCGGGGGAGTGAGGCCTCATCTGGAAGTGATGGGGCTGCGGGGCTAGCCTCCCCAAAGTGGGAGTCCTCCTGCCGCCCATGGTTGTGAGGATTAACTAGTCAGTGCATACAGAGTGCTTGAAAAGCACTGCACGTGTGTATGGTAGTCCTGTGGACTGTTGCTGTGATATCAGGATGGTGGGTATGTTAGAAAATATTGTGGTTAGCAATGAGAGCAAAACCAGCAGTGAAATGGTGGGTCTGACGCCATTGTGTCTGGAATTTCTTCTGCATTGTTGGCCTTTCATTTTCAAACCCCATTCTAATCATTGTGTCTGTTCCACTGATTTCTCTGCATCTGTTCCCTGTACCCTAGATGGCTGGTTGTGGGGAGGTGGACTGCAGTGCACGTTTAATTCCCCACTTTTCCTTAAATGAAATGAAAAATCCTGCCTTAGGCTCTAACTGCAAACCTAGCAGGCCGCTATGGATTAAGTTACTTAATCAATCCAGACAAACCATTCCACGCTGCTCAGAGTAGCTGGTACCTCCAGTCACTTGCCATTTCAGCAGTTTACAGACTAGCGATCCTTTTTTCTGCAGACAGGGATGTGCCACAAAGCAAAAGTTGCTAAATAGCCTCTATAGGCGAAGCTATAAAACCTCATCGCCTTCATCCTTTTCCAATTCATAAGCTGGTAGCATAGCAACTGATGAAGCTGCTTGAACTTGAGTTGACCCAAAATTACATGTTTCACAGCTTCTACATTTCCTTTCCTTTCCTTTTTTTTTTTTAACCCCCTTTTCTTTTTTCCGGTGCTTGTTGAGTTTGTCATCCATCCCTGTGGGAGATTAGCAGCTTGCTCATGCAGAAAGATGAAATGGATTTAATAACACATGGTAGATGAGCCCAAGCAGTTCATGGAGTTAAGAACATGAGCCATAACTAAAGCTGGGCCAAACTACTTTTTGAAGGGACCTGCCTTTTTGATGGACGGCAAGTGTCGTTGGCATTATAAATGTGCACTATGATGTACCAGGTACAGCCTCACAGAGTAACAGGCTTCCCTAGCCTTAGTCTGACACAGAGTCTTAGTTGGATATTGCAGACTGATATGATAGATCATTAAAGGAGCAAAATTTATAGTGTAGAAGATTCATAAACTATAATAATCTCCAGTATTCTGAAAGGAGAGAACCAATTTAGACTTCCAAGGGACCAGTTCTGAAGCAGGAAAGGGGAAACTTCTGGTTTGTGTACACTGTTGCAATAGTTTCGAGTGAAAAGACAGCATTTGCTCACTGTGGCATATGGGATACTGCCATTCTGTGTATGTTCTTAGATAAATTAAAAACTGGGCTTTCTAATAGCAGTGTTTTCTCCCAGTTGGGCTTTTGTAGCAATGATTTCAAGTCTAATAAAGATTTTAAATTGACAGTATGCCTTGTTTGACATATCAGAAAGCATCAATGTCATCACTAAGGATGAAACACAAAATAATGAAAAATGACCACCCTGTTCAGGGAAGAAAAGGAAGGGAAAAAAGCATATGGATTTAGGTTGCCCTGTAGAAGGGCAATTCTTTTGCCAAGTGCAATGGGCCTGGTTGGTTGAGCCAGCTTCGCTGAATGTAGCCCAGTGCTGTGAAATTTTAAGATCCCATAAGGCATGGGGCTCACAAGTAGTTTAATCAGTGAGACAATAGATGGCACACTCATGACCCCATTATTTGACAGATGAAAACTTCTTTTCTGCCACTGTGCTCCTTTGAAAAGGCCAGGTTCAATTATGTTAAGTTAGGCAGCATGGGCTAGATTCACGAAGGTACTTAGGCAGCTAAGGTCCAAGTTTCAGGCTTCACTGCCATCCACAAAGCTCCCACTTAACTCTGTAGGTGCTTAACTCACTCTGGGCCTAAACTTTCAGGGTAAAAGTACCACCAGCCCCTAAATTTCTGCCTCTAGGCATGTGCACTGCTACCTCACTCTAGGTATCCAGACACCTCGTTCTCCCTTAGGCCCCAGACTAATGAACTGGGGAAGGTAGGCGGTCACCCATCTATTTTGTGCAGGGCCTGATCCTAGTAGGCATGCTCAAAGGCCACCTATTGGATCAGGTTGCATTAAAAAAACCATATGAAGATGGCGGTGGTGCCCATCTTAGAACTTTTCACACAGTGGTTAGAGCACTGACCTGGGATGTGGGAGATCCAGGTTCAAATGCCCCTTCTGTTGGAGCAGGCAAAGAGAGACCTCTCTTCAAATCCTACCCCACAGATGTGTGCTCAGAGTACAGAACTATGGGATTTTCTGATGTGGAGCTCTATCTCCTGTTGAAGCTATTCCATTGCTGATAAATACTTAGTTGTTGGGCCAGAGAGAGAATGGCTCTGCAGCCTGGTGCTTAGAGTATCCACATGGGAGGTAGGAGACCCGGGGTCCCATATCCCTGCTCCCATGACTCTAACATTTATGTACAGTGGCACAGCTTCAACAGGAGAGATTGAGGGAGCCCACATCAGAATATCCCATAAGCCAGTGGTTAGGTCTCGTTCAAGTCTTTTCTCTCCCTACAACAGAGGAGGAAATTGAATCTGAGTCCCCACATCCCAGTTGAGATTTCTAACCACTTGACTAAAAGTTGAATAAGGTAGATACCATCACCTCTCTTCTCCCCCACATTTTGTGTGTCATTAGGTGCCTGCCTAAGTCATTCTTACAAAACGCGTCTCAGGCACCTAAGCTGCCTGACTCCAGAAGAGGGGTTCCTGTCTGTGGATCGCTAAACAGAGCTACACTGCTCCCTGCAGCCTGGATTTAGGCACCTATCTCCATGAGAGTGGTGGGGATCAGCACACCCACCTCCTGTCAGCATCTCCCATTGACTAGCTTAGGCAGTTCCTCCCCTAGTGTGCTGGCTTTTGTGAATTGCATTTTTGGGCATGCATCTCTTCCAGTGTGTTGTATAGGGACCCTCAGGGTCTAACCCAGACTTTGTGAATCAGTGTTGTTCCTGTTCTTTTTCTAGGCACCTAACAGTTAGGCACTGCAAGACTGAGGCTATGTCTACACAACAGCACTTACAGTGGTGCACCGATGAAGATCTCTCCCATCGGCTGAGTAACTTATGCGTCTGTGAGAAGCTCTCCCACAAACATAGTGCTGTCCACACCAATACTTAGGTTGGTATAACCTGTGTCGCTCTGGGAGGTGTATTATTCACACCATGAGTGACATAAATTATACCAAAGTAATTTCTTATGTAGACAGAGCCTCAGTATCACAGCAGATGAGACTATGTTGCTCCCATTTGAAGTGTTTTTTAACCATCAAAGGTGTTTGTGCCTGCATTTTTGTGCATATATATATTAATGTGTCTGCTATTACCCAATATGTACATCTGGGTTGGTTATCATTTGCACTCACAGATTGTACATGCATTGCCTAGGCCAGCCCTCCATCACAGGCGAAGAATGGTCATTCTGCAGTGCTCCCAGGCTCAGAGTCCAGGGAATGAGATTTGTTCCAGGATTAGAGGCTCCTGTGTGGTAACATTTCATGCCAACAGCGAGCCATTGGGAGACTCTGCAATTTTCTTCTTTTAAAGTACAAATCAAGACTCAAAGAAGAGCATTCAGTTCTAATCTGTGTGAGCTCTTGTAATAAGGTTCACAATTAAAGCACAGAATCTCCCATCTAATTCACTTAATTTACACTGGGAAATGAGATACAATTCTACTAATCCAATTCTATTTAATTCTTTATTAAAGAATGAAAGCATCCTCTGACGCTCTGGTGGGATTCATACTAAAGCTTCTGAGCACAAATAGTATGAAAAGCTAATGAAATAGAATGCCATGGTAATTCTCTCTTTTGCTGTTTGATGCCCTTACATTTTAACCTATAAGACAATTAAAGCAAGAGTTGGCAGGAGCTAATGGTTCTGTATTGACTCTTTTTGGTGTCAGGGTGGCTTTGTCAATTTTTGTTTAATAAAATGTTATGAATATAGATGAACTTTCTGCACTTGGTAGTTGTTTCTTCTATGTAACATGGGAAATGCATGTGCTTTCAGAACTGGGTCAAGAAGTTTTCTGCTTTGTTGCAGTTTTTGTAAGCATTGCTGTATTGTCTACTTTCAGGATGAGCTGCCTGGTGCCTAAATGAAACTATGCTCCTTGGTGATTTGGATTAGGCATTGCATCTCCGAGTGGAAATACACCTCTACCCTGATATAATGCGGTTGTGGGGAGCCAAAAATCCCTACCGCATTATAGGTGAAACGCCGTTATATCGGGGTAGCGGTGACAGGGCTGCAGTGGTGATTTAAAGAGCTCCGAGGCTCCAGCCGCGGGGAGCCCCAGACCCTTTAAATCGCCGGTGAGCCCTGCTGCTGGAGCCCCGGGATAGCAGCGGCAGGGATCCAGCGGTGATTTAAAGAGCTCCGGGCTCCAGCCAATGCGAGGAGCTCGGGCCCTTTAAATCGCTGGCCGAGCCCCACTGCCGCAGCCCCGGGGTAGCGGCAGCAGGGCTCCAGCAGGGATTTAAAGGGCCCGGGGCTCCCCACAGCAGCTGGAGCCCTGGATCCTTGAAAGTGCTGCTGGAGCCCCGCTGCTACCGGGCTATATGCGAACCCGTGTTACATCGGGTCGCGTTATAGCGGGGTAGAGGTGTACCGAGTGGAATGAATGTATTGTTCATTTTACTTCAGTAGTGGAAATACCCAAATTTCTCATAGGGCTATGCTAAGAGTTCGACCTCTTCAGCGCTGACACTCAATAGATTTACAGTTAGGGCTAAAGTTTCAAACTACTCTACATGCTGGAGGTGTAATTCCCAGATCGAGGAGACAAATCTGCACTAGCTCTGATCCAATAGCATGTTTAATAGAGTGTAGCAGTTGTGGTATGAGCGGTGGGGGGGGGCTAGCTGCCCCTAGTATGTACCCATCGGAGATGGTAGGCATATGCTTGGGGAGGCCAGCTCCTCCCACCAACGTTGCCACTGCTCACGCCACTGGGGCTGCACACTATTTTTAGGGTGCTCATTCGATCAGAGCTAGTGCAGGTGCTTCTCCTTGAGCTGGGAATTACACCACCAGCTTGAAGTGTAATCATATTCTCAGGGGCAAAGTGGGTCAACACAATTCCTTTGTGCTCTCAGTTCCTTATTTGTAAGCACAGAAGGTAACTGCAAGTGAGATAAAGTGGTAGGTATTTATGTACGTGACACACAAGTACAGGATTCTGGAGTGCAAAAGGGATGCCCAGATTCATCATGTGCGCTGTGGATCCTGAATTTTTGAAAGTTGAGGCTTTAGGCATGAATAGCTGAACAAAGGTTACCTGTTATATATAGGGGCCCTGCTCCATCCTTACTAATCTCTGGACTTCCTATGACAAAGATGATCAATCCTTCTTGAAATCTTCTCCTTTGCTTTTCACAGCCACCTTCTACTGGCTCTTGTCCTACCTCCCTAATTGTTCCTTCTGCATCTATTTGGCTGGGTCATCTTCTCTGCCCCACTTCCTGTGGGAGTTCCACAGGGCTTTCTTTGAACCATTCTTCACCTTCTCTCCCTTTTCTCTAGGTGATCTCATTTGCTAGTGCCACCTCAGCAACCCCTCTCTATGCCAATGACTCACAAATCTACCTCTCCTCAGCTGTCTCCCTCCATTCAATTTTGCATCTCGATCTAACAAATCCTCTTTGGAGGTCTTGCAGCAAACTAAAATTTAACATGACCAAAACTTGAACCACTTGTCTTCGCTCTCTCTCCCTGACTTTTCCATCATTAGAGACCCCAACACTCCCTGTCATGCCTGGGGTCATCTTTGACTGCGTCCTCTCAAGACCCCTCTCATCCAGTCCATGTGCAGTTATTGATTTTTTTTTTAATCCATAACATCTCTAAGTCCAGTCTTTTTTTCTGTAAGTACTGCTAAAACTCTCATCTAGATCCTTGTTATTTCCTATCTTAACTCCTTCAGCTCCTTCCTTTGTCACACCCTCTAACACAATGATCTTCATCCTGGTCAGTCATTTAGCCTGCTCCCCTTTTTTCTACTGCATCAAATACACTCTTCTACTCCTTAACTTCTAAAGGCCTTTCTCAACTTACCCTACAATCCACTCTTTTGTCTTATCACCTCTCCTGCTGTCTTCTCCATTCCATCAAAACAAGTTTCCATTGCCTGTACTTTAAACAGTTATTGCACAGCTGAATCAACTAAAACATCTATTCTCAAAACCATTGGGAAGAAAATCCTATCCCTATAAAGCATCACAACTAGCGATATTATGCAATTTCTTTTGGTTTTGCTTTTAAAATGTTAAGGGAGGGTTGGTAAAATTAGACATCTGGCAAGTTTCGAGTAGAGGCAGGTGTAAACTATGAAGAATGTCAGACTCAGAAAGTTGGAGGGTCACATTTTTCATTCACAGAGCAGGCACAGCGTGGGGGCCCTTAGCACAAACTTCTCACACTGCTCATATGTCAGAGCTCTAATCTGTACATATGAGCAACCATGTCTAAGGGCAGAAAAGGCATTTTAGTCTCCTTGCCCTTTCAATCTTTGGCCCCTCTGCTGAGACTGCTATTGAGGCTCAGGGGGGCAATTCTGGTGGCTTGTGCCAGGGCCACCCAGAGGATTCAGGGGGCCTGGGGCAAAGCAATTTCGGGGGGGCCCTTCCATAAAAAAAAGTTGCAATACTATAGAATACTATATTCTCCTGGGGCTCCCTGAGGCAAATTGCCCCATTTACCCCCCTTTCTGGGTGGCCCTGGCTTGTGCAATGGTGATACTTCCCCAGTAAGACCAGCTCAATTCACGTAGGTCACTGAAACAGCATCCTATGTTACTGGCTTTGCAGCCCTACCTATGAACAGGCATCTTCCCTATCTGTTCTCCAAATGCAGTCCATACGCTATGTAAAGTCCAGCCCTTCCTCATTGTCCCTTCCTGGGGTTTGGCTTTAACCAAGAAATCAGTAATAAAAAACCTTATTCAAAGTTCTCAGACATAATCTTTCCACGAGGTGTCAAGCTCCTACCTTATTCTTCCTCAGCATGGCAGTTTCCCAGAATCCTTCCTTGGGATTGTTCAGCAGACACCCTAGATTTTCTCCCAGAGGCACTCTCCATTACTTGTATGTCCAGATGGGTTGATGAGGCACTTGCAGTAGTGAGTTGGCAGAATCCTCTTAAACTTGTCCCAGAACAATCAACACTCTCCTTCTGGGTATGATGTTTAGGCAAATGCTGTCAGACTGTTACAGATATGCTCTTAGGCCAGATTTGAACTTCTGACTTTGAGGCAAAAGGCCCTATAGCAGTCTATTGCTACCTTAGTGACCCAGCCCTCTACTGGATGTTGTAAAATCCTTATAGCATTTTTGGGAGATTAAAACAATTGGAGGCTCAGGCAATCACCCACTAACAAACCACCTCATATTTATAATGCACACTGCAAAATAGTCTTGTAAGCAATGCCAGTATAGTATAAATATTATGATTCAGAATTCAGGCTGCTCTTTACTGAGGTGTAAAACCGGGAGCGATAACTTACGTGAATACAGTTCAGACAGCAGTGTGAACCATTAACAGCAGGTTATAGTCATAAACAGAGTGAATGAAATAGTAAGTGAAATGGTGACAAACTGTTTAAGGGAGGGGGAGAGAATCAGAACACAGGAGCTTTAACACATTCTCATTCTTCTTTGAAAAGCAGTTGGCTTTTAAAATCCAAATTAAAGTACATGTGTTCATTGCAGTTCTTCATTTGTAATACACCTTGCAGCTATTGGGAAGGAGGCCATGCAAACATGCTTTGTTCTTTATTATTTATAATACCCTCTGAGAAGCCTGAAATTAAGTTTTCTTACCTCCCAACTCCATCCTTATCCATTTGGCAAACATTGATCAGTTCCACTGTCTTAGACTAGATATCACAAGCAGAGGCTCGTGATTCCCATTAGCTGGAGAATGCACAGCAGTGGGTGACGTCTTTGGAAACGCAGATCCTGTTTTTCATATACATACCTTTTGATTGTAAAGAAAACAGGGAAGATAGATAAAGATTCCTCCTGACTTTATTGGTGGAAACTATGCAGTGTGCATGAGGCAGAGCTGTGCTGGCTGTGTGCCTGTTGTAGGTGTAGAATTTGCTGGCTGGCCATGCAAGGGGTATGCACAGCTGATGCTTTTATAAGTGTAGAGCCTCCAAGCTAGTTCAGGGATGTGAGCTGGATAACTTAGCTGGGAGTGATTTGGTGTTCTCAAGTGCTAGGTTGCATTCCTGTCTTGCCGCTGCAAAGAGGGATGTTGAGAAGCTTCTCTTGCTGGCATGATTGCACAGCACAGAATGAGGGCGTGATCTGGCTCTTTGGTGGCAGATTTGTATAACCTAGAGTATTTTCCAAAGTTTTCCATATGGCATCAGTGGCTCTTTATATGTGGACATCTTCAGCTAAAAAAATTAAAGGCAGCAAGAGATCACCTCTTTGCTTGTGCATTACCTGAAATGGACCCATTATGAACTACAGTGGTAATGAAGATTGAAAAGATTCAGAAGCTTAATTCAGATAAGCACCTGTCATTTAGAATGCTTATCCACAGAGACCTTGGGCTGGAAATCTCATGAGTAGCTTTTTCTCCTGGACTCTCTGGCAGGATATTTTCTCCTGCTGATCAAGGACACACTGAGAACAGATTTTTTTAATATTCCGGGACTTCTGGTATTATATGAAAATGCAGACGCAAAAAAGTCCTAAAAAATGCTCGTGGTGGCAGAAGGTGGGGGAAGTTATGTGAGCTTCTGGTCTCAGATGTTCTAGTTCATGTTATTTTTAAAGGTTCGAGTGGATTCTTTTATCTGCACAAGTACATCCATCGCTAAGGTTGGGGCAAGCTGAGAAACTGCTGTGCATATTAGTTGTCCCCAGAAGACTGAACAAGGTTCTGTTTTCTCTTGGAGGGGACATTTTCTCTCCTCGCTGGTATTCAGGAGAATTTCATTTTTCATAATTCTGATCTTGCTGCTTTAATCTTTTTTTTATAAAAGACAATCATACAAACCACAGACCAGCTGTTCTTCCCCCGCCTTTCGCCACCTTTGGGGCATTTTATGAAAGCTTAAAAAAAACAAAAAAAACCCTCTATAAAAACAGTTTGACAGGTAACATTTTTCACCATATTGTGAGAGTGTCAGAAGTATCGAGAGCAGGAGGCTATTGCTGCCAAGACTAATGTTCAAGAGTTGAGTAGTGACCATTAAAGTCACTTCTCTCCATTCCCACACATCCGTCTTAACCAGTTAGTGCTCACGAGAGTTTGACGGGTCAAGTGCCTGAATATTAATTATTGAACTGGGACAAAGGCACTCTTGGATGGTAGCATGGTGCAATGCTCCCAGGGCCCCATACTGAAAGTCAAGAGGTCTGGATTATCTTCTCAGCTCTTCCTTCATGACCTTGGGAAAGTCATTTAACCTGTTTGCACCTTAGTTTCTCAATTTATAGAATGATAATGTATCTACTCAATTTTGTAAAGCACTTTGGGATCTACCAATGAGAGGAAGTTGGAGTGAAAGGCCTGTTCTGATGATTCACCCTCCCAAAGGAAACCGGAGTGCCTCCAGAAACATCTCAGAGATAAACTTGTGTTCTGAGAGACCACTCTGACCATCCACTCTGTGGATGGATTGTCGGACTCCACAATCTTCTTCCACAATTGATATGGGGACCTCCCAGTTGTCTCCTTCCACTGCTTTGTCCTCCCATGTCACCTTGGTTTATTGATGATGAGCAACAGATGAAGTGAGAGGGGAGATAGCTGGAGTGCCAGGTGTGGGGTGCCAGGCTGCAGATGGTTGACAAAGGTTTCTTTAGATCCTACACCATGGGGCTACCAAAGGTATTTGAAGCAGGTGAGATCAACATACTCCTTTAGTATGTAAGAGAGTGAAGCTGGCAGAGTTCTCCATGAGGGCTCCTCAGTTTTGGAATTCGGTCCCCAACATCTCTTGCTGCTTTGTGTAAATGGGCCAGCCACTTCCTGAGCATCCACGTGTGGCCTGAGATCATTCTGCAGGCACCCTACCACAGTTTCTCTCTTCTTCAGCTCAGGGCCCCATAAATCAAACTATCAGAACAACTCCGTTTTGGTGCAGTATGCCCTCCGTTGTGGCTAGATTTATTAACATTAAAGTCAGTTCCAAAATAAAGTTCTCAAAAAGCCCCATCAAGTCTATATTCCCAGTTTCTTTCTCCCTTGGGGTCTCTCAGGCCTTCCTTGCATGGAGACCTGTTCCCTGAAGACTCAGGGTTCACTGCTGGAGCCTATTCACTCCTAGGGCTGGTCCACACTAAGAAGCGGGGTCGAACTAGGGTACGCAAATTCAGCTACGTGAATAGCGTAGCTGAATTCGAAGTACCCTAGTTCGAATTACTTACCCGTCCAGACGCCGCGGAATCGAAGTCCGCGGCTCCAAGGTCGACTCCGCCACCGCCGTTTGCAGTGGTGGAGTACCGGAGTCGACTGCTGCGCTTCCGGAGTTCGAACTATCGCGTCCACATTAGACGCGATAGTTCGAACTCCAAGAAGTCGAACTCACCGCGTCGACCCGGCTGGTAAGTGTAGACTAGCCCCTAGTGAACTTGTCTGTCCCTCCCTCTAAGCATCCCCCCCCCCCCGTCCTGGAGCTTCCTGCTGCTCTTTGTAGAAGAATCAGATCCTCCATACCATACCATACCAGCTGGGCTAATTGTATGGGACTGACTGCTCCAGGCCCCTGACCCTTAAAGGTGCAGGTCATCCCATTACAGTTTGAAATAGTCCATTTTTTGTTTGTTTGTTTACTTATAGGTCATGCTGCAAACCCCATCTATTTGAAACAGACCTTTGGGTAATGTAGTGTTGTGGATTTTCAGGAATCTATAATGGTGAAAATTTCAGTTTTCTGCCTGGATTCTTTTGAGAAGAAAAATTATTTGCATTTTTAATTTTGTCATATGTGCCCAGTCCCTGGAACTAGGTGTTCTTTGATGTTTCATACTTTGAAATAAATATAAACATCAGAGCAATCACTATTGCATCTAATTGGAAATGTTAGTCTCTGTTGGTGTAGACATGCGATAGCTACTGCAAAAAATGCATGGGAGAGAGAATGGTAGATCATTGAACACTTTCTGGTGAGCATAACAAAAACAGAGGTAAGAACTTTTAACCAGATCTAACATACAATGCTTTCCTGTAGTACCAGATTGCTGCATTGTATCATTGTACAAAGATGGAGGGCAACAAATGAAATTACTTTCTGTGTCACAGTAGTACTTCAAGACCTCATTGTGATGGGCACGTTCATAGATACAGCCCCAAAGAGATTAATGTAAATTGGCAAGACAGAGAGAGGGAAGTAGTATCCCCATTCCAGAGATGAGGAACCAGGTTATCCAAGGTCATATAAGAAGTTAGTAGTAGAGCTGGGGCTTCAAACCAGATCTGAGTTACAATCAATACTTTAACCATAATGCCATCCTTCATCATCCATTGGAAAGAAATGGTCTGTAATTTAAAAGCAGCAAAGAGTCCTGTGGCACCTTATAGACTAACAGACATATTGGAGCATGAGCTTTCGTGGGTGAAATACCACTTCGTCTAATGTGTGAACATTATGTACAAATGCTCATTAAAGCTGAAGGGCCTTTTTTCACTTGACTCCCCTTCTGTCCTTGGTGTCTCCAGCCATTTCCAACTTCAGATGAAAGCTGCTAATATAGTGGCTGCTCTTAAAAGTTCACTGGCTTGGAAGATTCAACCATTTCTATTAAATTACCTATTTTAAAGACATGAGATGTTTCTGAAACGGATAGTCTTTTAATCCGGTGAAATTTTAAAGCAGGCATGCTCAAAAAGTTAATATAGAGACAAATTAATGCAAGTGATATCATCTGAGGCATTTCAGTACCAAGTTAGTTCTTCCAGTGAAAAGAGTTTTTATGTCCTAGTCTCTCAAACAGCTACTGATCTCAAGCAAGGGACTCTGTTTGTATAGTTGATAATCTAAGAATAAAAATTCACAGCTAACTTTCCAGTTACATTAGGGTTGAAATAGATTTGATGTCTACCACCAGGCTGTGTCCACAGCCTATTATATGACTGTAGATGCTAAAATGCAAGTATTTTTCACCCTGTATGATCCTTCACTGTATTACCTGCTGCCTACAGGGAAATTCATCCCAGTCCCATGACTCTGTAATTTTTTGAGCAATCATAGTCCATGGTAATCACATCTTACTGTTCGCAGCACTGACAGGAGTTCCAGATATGTGCGGGTATGTTGGATTAAAGCTGCAAAAACATAAGGTCCCTATAGAGAATTGGTATCTGCTAGGATGATATTGTTATAGCTATGTATTTCTAGTTATGAAACCTATTGCTCATGGGACTAGTATTAGGGGAAAATGTACCATATAGATTATCTCAGTTTGGGAAGTAGTTTAGTGTAATCCATTTTTGCGATTTTATAAATGCTTAGGGTTTACTGATCTATTCACAGGATTACCCAGCGCCTCTTTAAAAGACAATCACATTTGCTATTTCCCAGCCTTCCCACATAGTTTAAAGTGAAATTGTGTATTTATCAGGAGCTTGGCCATTTGATTTTAAAATTTCTTTGGAACTCTGGTGTGAATACCATCTGGTCCTAGGGACTTAAACTGATTAAACAGAATCATCCCAAACCACCTCTCTCTCTCTCTCTCTCTTTTTTT
Source organism: Mauremys reevesii (assembly GCF_016161935.1). Taxonomy (NCBI): domain Eukaryota; kingdom Metazoa; phylum Chordata; order Testudines; family Geoemydidae; genus Mauremys; species Mauremys reevesii. Next base: position 26,726,475 of record NC_052635.1, on the reverse strand, counting down.
TTTTTTTTTTCTTTTGACACCCCAATTTCTGAAAATGTCAGAGGGGTAGCCATGTTAGTCTGGATCTGTAAAAGCAGCAAAGAGTCCTGTGGCACCTTATAGACTAACAGACATATTGGCGCATGAGCTTTCGTGGGTGAATACCTGCTTCAACGGATGCATGTCACATCCGACGAAGTGGGTATTCACCCACAAAAGCTCAAGGTCCCATATGTCTGTTAGTCTATAAGGTGCCACAGGACACTTTGGTGCTTTTACAATCTCTGAAAGTGCATCATCCTTATCTACCCTGAACCTATTCTCTTCCTGATATCTCCCCAACAATGTTGTAATGAAGACTGATGCAAAGAAAAAATTTAGCCTCTGCAATGGACATATTTTCTTCAGAACTGCTTTACTCTGGGAATTAGCAGATCTACTGATTTCCCACTTTTGATATATGTAATGTCTTGTTTTGTTTGTCTCTTTGGCTACTTCTCTTCACATGCTCTCAATTCCATTCTTCTCTTGGCTTCACTTAGGTGGGGTTTCCATTTTCTTAATACATTTTTGGGTCCCTCCTTCATGTTTCTTCCTTCTTTGTCTGCCTTTCTTGATCATTTGGTTAGATTGTGGCTAATTCCCTTACTGGCAGGTTTGTTGGCCCTCAGGGGTTTGCCATTGCGCTTCCCCCAGGCTGTATTGCCCCATACATGAATGCTATTTCAGGCTATGTGGATGTGGTTTGGTTTCTGTTTGAAGGTATTTGGTTTTAAAAACACTGTATAGAGAGCTGGGTCTGAATCCCTCACTGTGGGAGAGTTGAGATTCTGATACAAATTAGGTTTAATTCTAGATTAGATTTAGATCGAATGGGTCTGGGCCTGATGCCCATTAGAATACAAGGATGGTCATATGATTAAAGTACCGGACTGAGAATTAAGAGATCTGTGTGGTATTCACAGCTTGGCCATAAGAATCTTCTAATTTTGGGTGAGTCAGTTAAACATCTTGTGCCTCAGTTTCCCCATCTGTAAAATAGGTATCAGTCTATATAAATTATTTTGACATCTTTGAAAATCTCTCTGGAAGTGCAGTGTTATCTTCAGGCCTGCACTTTTGAGTTATACAACACTCAGATGTTTTGTGATAGTCTCCCTACAGAAAGGTTAAATGTTCCTTTTATTTTGTATGCCTTTGCCCTTTCCTTAGTGTCCTTCCATTTTCTCTTTTTAAAGCCTATTAGTCGCTATGGAAACAATGTCACTGGTATAGGTGGGGCCTAAATTGCATTCCCAAGAGCAGTGTACAGGCAGTTAATATAATAGCATGACATTCATACAATGCTTTGTGAATTAAAGGAGTTGGATGGGTTTTTTTGATGACCTTGTCAAATCAGCTGTCACGTTGCAGGGGGTGATGTTTGTCACAACCTGGCCCAGTCTCCATCTCCAAACAGGTGCCCATCTGTTGTGAATGGATCCCACTTGCTTCTAAGTCATCTGGGCCTGGGTATTAACTGGTCACTGTTCCTAGCTCTGGGGGTCTCATGCACATTCCCAGGTGCAGACCTCATGTCTGACATTCTTCTTGGGCAGTAGGATCTTGCAGTCTGGCTGACTTAAACCCCAGAGCTACAAGCCTTTCTGAATCCCCCGTTGCTTCTGCATGTTCCCACAGTTCCACTTTTCTGTGGGCATGCCAAGCTTCTGATTAACCCCTCAAAGGACAACGTGGCAGGCAAATAAGGAACACAGGCTTAGCAAAGTAGTTTCCTAGACATAGGCACTATGGCCCAGATTTTGAAGGTATATAGGTGTTGCAGCACTTAGCATCTCATCACCCAACTTATTTGGGACCTTAAATCTCATTTTCTAACGAGATTTAGGCACCTAAGTGTCTAAATCCCATTGGCTTTTGATAGACTTCAGATTCTTAAGTCAATAAATTCCTTTTGAACATGAGATTTAGGCTCCCAAATCAGTTAGGCTTCGAGACACTGAGCACAGCAACACCTAAATACCTTTAAAAATCTGGGCGCTTCTCAAAGCACACTAGATTTACTTATCTTTGAAAAACAAGTTCATGAACAGCACTCCTCCACTTAAGTCTGAACACATGCCTTCCACGAGTCCTGGGTTTGTTCCGTGTCCTTAGGTGCTAGACAGCCCTTCCTACCTTCTCTTTCTCCTTTAAGCTGCTCTGTTTTTATTTGGTGGTGGTCACCCCTCCTCCTCCTAACTCAGAGAAACGCCTCATCCCCTGTTGGCTTCTGTGTAGCCCTTCAAAGTTGATAGCCTACCAGAAGAAAACTCATTGTTCCAGGGCCGCCCAGAGAATTCAGGGGCCCTGGGGTCTTGGGCGGCGGGGGGCCCCCTCTTCCGCAGTAATTCGGCGGCGGGGGGGGTGTCCTTCCGCTCTGGGAACTGCCGCCGAAGTGCCCCGAAGACCCACGGCAGGGCCCCCCCCCCCGCCACCGAATTACCGTCGAAGCGGGACCCACCATCGAAGTGCCGGGTCTTCGGCGGTAATTCGGCGGCGGGGGGTCCTTCCGCCACCCAAGACCCGAAGCGGAAGAAGTTTCGTGGGCCCGAGCCCCGCGAGAGTTTTCCAGGGCTCCCAGAGTGAGTGATGGACCCCGCCCCAGGAAAAGCTCTCATAGGGGCCCCTGCGTGGCCTGGGGCAAATTGCCCCACTTGCCCCTCCCCCTCTGGGCGGCCCTGCATTGTTCTAGTAGGAGAGTCATTCAACACTGATGACCCTTGATTGCTCTGTCACAGCTTCTCAGACATAATCTTTCCACTAGGTGTCAAGCTCCTACTATAAAATGGATGTTCTAATCCACTAAGGAGAACATGATGTAATACAACATGAAGGTCACACACCCAAACAAAGGTTTTATTATAAGGTAGGGCCCCTGGAATAAAATAGGGTTCATAAAAACAAAATAGAGTTCAAAATTTGACACGGATATATCCTCAATCTGTCACCACTCTGTTTAATAAGCATTTAAAATCACTGATAAGATCACATAAATGTTAATTAGAATCGCCAGCTCATAACAGCATCAGGCAGGCAATTTGTAATGGTTACAAGTGCAGTTTATTTGCATAGGGTCACAACAAATATACTGCTCCTGCTCCAGGTGCTTGCTCTGATAAATAATGGCTTAATTATTTAAGGTGAAATATTTTCAATGTTTAGGTCCAGAATGAGTTGAGGTCTTGGTCCTAGTCCTATTTAAGGTGATGGAAAAGCTCCTGTTGCCTTCAGTGGTGCAGGATTGAGGCCAAAATAATTAGTTCAACTAAGGTTCATTCAAGTTCCTTGAATCTTTAGAATTGGGTTTGACAGTCTTAAGCAGTTTTCATCATTTTCTTGTGATGTTTTGGCACTTCTGCTCCTAGTCAGAACCTGAAAGGGCAGACATACATGGAAACAAGAAAACATTGGACAACCCTTCAGAAAGGTTTGTGTTGATCCAGGGTTGAGATGAAAGGGGATGGAGGCGAGCACTGTGGATTTCTTATTCCGATGCAGTTCGCTAATCCTTAGAGTATCTAAACTTGCTTTGAATATGTAGAGAAGATGGAGCTCTACTAATTTAACTGTTCTACCGGTAAATCTTTTTTCTAATCCTCAACCAAATCCCAAAGTAATTTACATAATGTTGCTATTATACTATGTGATACCCAGAAGTTTGGGGCTTAATATTTCATTTGTCTCCTAACTTGGGATGTAACTTGACTTATAAGATGCCGTCGTCTTTTTTGGCATCAAAAAATAAATCTGTAAGATCTTCTTTTAATTATGGTGCAGAGGGGAAAAATCAATATTAAGCAGTTTGTGATGCTCATATTGTTAATGAAAATCTAGCTACCCCTGGTTGAATTTTTGTTTTTTGAAAATAGATTTGTTGGAGACGTCCCTAATGTAAGCCACTAGGTTTTTGACACTAAAAAGTTTCTGGCTGGAGATTGGAGAAAGGGGCAAAAACTAAGTTTGCAAACATTTGTTTGAATTTTAAATAAACTATTTCTCACACTGTTTTGTTTGCTTTTGGGGGATATCTACCACTCCAATTAGAATTGTGATGATAAGAGTTGCTCATTCTTCCAGGGAACAAATAGTGTGATTTCTATGGTTGATCCCAATGAAGCAACACAGCTCAGACTTTGAATAGCAAGCCACAGAGTAAATAACATTCACCATAAATTTTGTTGAGTAACTTTGAATAATGGATTAATCGGAGAAAATTATCTTATGCTAACAAACCACAAATAGGGCTGGAATTTACTGAATTACTTATTCATTAGATTATTTGTTCAGCTCTTTATTACTTATTTATGTATCACCATGCTAGTTCTACTTGCTTTACAGACAAGGGCTTGGATGCACAAAAGGAGTTAAACACCTAGAAAATTGCTGTACTTCACAAAGCCAAACTCAGGCACCGAGGCTCCTCTACAATGAATGGGGAGAGGCAGGCGCCTTAGTCTGCAAATCACAAAAGCAAGTATGCTAGGCAGGGAGCCCTCCTAGGCTAGCTAATGGGAGATGCTGACCAGAAGGGGAAGGTCCATGGACACTTGAGGGTCCACACACTGTCTAAGATTTTCAAAGGGGTCTGCCCCTCCATTTGAAATTTTTAGGGTCCCCAAATTAAAAAAAGGTTGAAAACCACTGATCTACACCATGTTAACAAGAAGCCAGGAGGGGGAGGGCGGGGGAGGAGGAGGAGGAGGACCTCCCTCATAAATTTCAGCCCAGTGGTTAGGGTGCCCATATGTGCTAAACGTTCCGAGGGACATCCTCCTTCTCCCTTCCTTCAGCTGTTTTGTGTGAACTCATCTGAGGGGCCCTACCCGGTAGCTGTGCCCAGAGGGCACCTATAGGATTGGGCTCCATACATGACTTAGATGGCCAAATGCCTGTCTTCCCCTGGTTTGTGAATCACTTTGTGGCTTAAGTGGAAGATAGGTATCTGGGTGCCTAGAGGGAAGCAGCAGCGCACATGTCCAGAGGCAGAAACATAGGCACTGAGGGAACTTGTACCCTGAAAAGCTGGTGTCAGCTGAGTCTAGGTGCCAGCAGAGTTCAGTAGGAGTTTTGTTCATTACAGCGGTCTCCAAACTGGGATTTAGGGTGTCTACGCTGCAATAAAACACTCATGGTTGGCCCATGTCAGCTCACTCAGGCTTTTGGGTCTATAGAAAATTAGTGTTCGGGCGGTGTGGGCATACCCTTAGGTGCCTAAAACAGAGACTTAAGCACCTAACTCCTTTTGTGCATCCAGGCCCAGGTGTCTTGCTAGAGGGTTTTTAATCTAAGGCCCTGATGCTCTTCAGAATTTAAGCTCAGAGTAAATCCCCCTGGGCTAGGAAGGCTTGTCAATGGAGTTGGGTTTTTTTCTCCATCAAAACTTTCAAGTGGTGAATTGCAGGATCTTCTGTGACTTTGGGTAACCTCCATGCCCCTACAATGAACCTTGTAAGTTAAGGAATGGGGGACTACGGTGCTTCCTAAGGTTCAGTGGGACACTTCCACATTTGCAGGAATGTTCTGCACACCCCAGTGTTTGTTCTCATTCCCCATCAATGCATATGTCTTGAGCTCCTCTGTGGTTTGCAGCCAAGGCATTCATTCCTTTAACTAATCACAGGAGGAAAGCTTATCATTCTAGTCAATTCAAAAGGGTTTTTAGAGTAACTCTTACAGAAATCTATTTCTAAAACTTAAAAGGCTCTGTGTTACTAACTTCTATAGGACTTCTTTCCTTAAGAAAAAAGGTGTCTGCTGTGTCTGTCTCCTTAGCTTCGCAAGCAAAGAGAATTTCTGTGTCCTCTGGGCTGAGGGCAAACCAAATTAGAGGGGTGGAAAACAGACCAGATGTGATTAAAGAAATTGCTTAGAATCTTGCACATTTCAGTTCAGGTTTTCAAAACCACAATGCATACGGTATTCATGTGGCTTCCAATATGCCAGTGTTATGTATACAGGGATAGTACAAAAAAATGAGGCAGGCTGCCAGGCCCCTGTAGACTTTTTAAGGATTAAATCAAAGGGTGCTGGAGAGCCGTCTTGCTGACTTGCTCTCCTTTTTATCACAGAGGTAATCTGCACCCGTCTGGTTCCTGCCTCCTGATGATGCTTCTCAGACTTCTTCCAGGCAGTCTTCAAGTCTCATGCAGACTTGGCTTTAGTGCCATCACTCATGAAGTTAAACATATTTTGCTCTGGAACAGCATGGAGTCTCTTAATTCACTCTCTTAGTTTCTCTTTTAGCCCCACCATAGCTGTAATGTAGTTACATTGAACTTCAGCAGCATTCTGTTTGTGTTACTATTAAACAAGCAAAGACCCTTCAGGCATTTAAATACATTTTCGATTGTATTTTTAAAGACACTGTCAACTAATTTGGTCTAAAAATGTATCCAATTTTAAAACTACAGCTTCTTGTTAAAATGGCCTTTTGAATTTCCTAAATACAGTGGTCACCGATAAAAGCATGGTCTTTGCCCACAGCTATACAGTGCCATTTGATTCACTGCATTTTCTCCTCTTAGAGTAGGAAATAACTGTGGGAACAGTGTTGAACTTTTCAAGTTACTGTATTTTATTTTAATAATCACTCTATGGTAAATTACTCAGGAGATGGGTTCTCTATTTTGAGATGAGTACATGGGATGGGCTAAGGTCAGGAGCTGTATTTCGTGAGGATTTTTCTAAATAGATAAAATTTATTTTTCTTTCATATTATGTGGCTCCTCGTTTTCCATAAAGGGTAGGACTTTCTGCCTCCTGGAGTCTGTTATAGCACCTAGTTAGAAATAAATATATTAAGCCAAATTATGCTCAAGTTCCATGGAATTCAATCTCATGTAAGGTATTGTCAGGTACGTATTCGTGAGAAGTGCACCTGGGTAACAGAGCAGAGTTTGGACCAGCCTTTCTGCTGAACATGGTGTACTGTTACAGTCCAGTCAATTTAAGCATTATTAACACATTTCACAAGCATCTTCTAATTTTTTGTTGCTTGCAGAACCTCCCACGCCCATTGCACCCCCTGAACTGCTGGCTGTCGGCGCCACCTATCTGTGGATCAAACCCAACGCCAATTCTATCATCGGAGATGGGCCTATAATACTGAAGGAGGTGGAATACCGTACAACCACGGGGAACTGGGCAGAAACCCACATCGTAGACTCCCCAAATTACAAACTGTGGCACCTGGACCCTGATGTGGAGTATGAGATCAGAGTTCTCCTCACCCGCCCTGGTGAAGGGGGCACGGGGCCCCCTGGGCCTCCACTCACGACAAGAACAAAATGTGCAGGTAGGGGAATCTTATGCTTTATAAACAGCACTGTAGTTTTGGTTTAAATGTTCTGTGACTGAAACCTGAACAAAGCTGCATTAAAGTGCAAGCTGTATCTAGCTCTACTCTTATTTCTATGCACCAATGAGTTACTGACCCAATAACAGCCAATACTCCCACCCCTCTTTTGATGTAGCTGTATTGTCTGGAGCACTCTTTGAATTCAGGATATGGATTGATTGTGGTATGTGTTTTATCTTACCTTCATTTTTCTGTTCAGGTGGCATGCTTTTAATAGGCATAGGCAGCTGTTTAGACATCTACAATGCATTCCCACTCACGGTATTAGTGGGAAACCCAAGAAGATAAAAAGAAGACAAGCCAATGATAATCTTTCAAACTAGTTGTCTGAGGGTCACATTGACCCTAAGACAAGCCCATTATCAATGTTTCCATCTCTTAAGTGCATAGTAAATACATACTTTTCCTCTTAGGTAACTTTTGCAGTGTCAGCCAAAAAACAGAAAGCTTTCGGCACTTTGTACAAACTTCAGCAATATTTTTATGATATGTAATTCTGTGATTGTTTCAAAATGTCTTGTTTTGTTTTGTCTTTAATTTCCTCCCCAGACTTATTTTTTTCTTCAGAACAGTGCAAATCTCCACCTACTAATACCCATATGGCTAGTTTTGCTCTGCATGAAATTTTATACACAGCTGAATTTATCAACCACGGCTTTTGACTTACAGAATCAAATCAGACCTTAAATTCATGGGGACTCCACCATAAAACTTCCTGATGTGGACAAATCTGAATGAACATACACTTAATTTAGTTGTTTATAGTTAGCAGCTAGACTTTATATTGCATATTATTGGAAAAATCTGACATTTCCTCTTATGGAATTGTGCTATAGTAAAATATGGACTGTCCATGTAATTGAAAAGCTTTCTCACCAACTACCCAGCCAGCAGGTCAGAATCTTTAGCCAGATTCTTTGACTATTAACCTGATGTTCATTCAGCAAAGTTACAACAAATCATTATATAATGTGCAGTATGTTATAATGATTTGTTGTAACTTTGCCTTAATAAAAAGTTCCAACAAATCAATAGCATTAATGGCAAGTGTTAGAAAGTGTGGAATGGGTACGTTTTTGTCCTCCACTCAAGGAGGCTGAATAACTCCTCTCTTTACCTGTGGCAGCATTTAGTGCTATCTGAATGTTGCAGGATATTGTGCTTTGTTCCTTCATGTTGCATGGAGGAATTTTGAAGAAGGGGGTGGAGGAGGCCAGTTCTGTAATCCAGTTTTAACTTTCCTGGTGAAAGATGAGCCCTTTCTTGGTGTTCTGAATATGCTGTGTATTTATCACTTGCCAAGGCAAATCAAGCTTGTTGCACAGCAATGGAGTGGGTTAGGCAACCCACTGTAAGTTCCTTCCTTCCATAATGCTTTCTTCTCAAGGTTTGGATCACATTTCTTCTGCAAATTTCTAGATGTCTCTTGCAATAGTTTAAACAAAGGAGAAAAGTTGATAGAGGATGTATCTCTCTTCCTTCCACTAGGGTAATATAGCAAGTGGACTTTAGTGAGCTCGTACAAAATATCTGATTCCAAATATCCATGTTGATGAAGTAAACCAACCAACCTGATGTCTGCAAGGGGGGTTAAAGTATTTTAAGCAGTAACTACATTTGGCCAAATGTTTTCCTATGATTGGATTAAGTCTTGATGCATTAATATTAATCACATACTGTCACAGCATGACAACCCCCCGTCAACCCTCCTTCCCTCTCCAAATGGGGAAAAGTAGGGAGTTGAGTGCAACGTGAAGGAAAAAGGAAGCTTCCTAACTATATTATGTTCTCTTTGAAATGGACATGTAAAGCGCTTGGCATGCAGTGTTTTCTTGAGACAAATCAGCAGTGACATTCGTGCAAACTGTGCAGATCTGGCACACAGGTGTTTGATGTTGCATGGTATCTGTCAGACAGGCAGGAGCTGGCAGATGGTTGGAGGGTTTTCCACAGTTGTTGCACATAGAGGGAAAGAACAAGGATACTGATGCCAGCATTCCAACACACTCAGTATTTCAGCAAGTGCCACTGTGCGCAACCTCTTGCCTTCCTGCAACTCTGTGAACACCAGAATCACTGTCAGATTCTCTAGCCTTCAGCACAAATCACAGTCTGATTGATCGTCTTAAGGGGCTAAGATGGAAACTAGTGTTGCACTGGTAATGATGAAGGTCAAAGTTTGAGATTTGGCATGTGATTGGGACCTGTAAACCCAGATTTCTGCCTACAGACACCTGTACACTCAGGAACTGCAACACTCCCAAGGAGGCATAATCCCTCAAGCTTCTGAGCCCCGTAGAGGGAGTGCACATACTACACCAGTCCTTACAAGGTACAACATGAGCCCTTGTGTCCAGCCAGCTCAACAGGATGGTGAAGAGGGGGAAATGGACAACTCAATCCTGCTTTCTCGCTGTTCCCTTTTGCAGTAGTTTATGCTTTCCAGGGGCTACTGAAGGAAACAGTCTCCATAACTCTCCAATGCAGGAACTCCGATTGTGCCATGGCAGGACTTGGTTTGCCCTGTAATTTCCTGATTTGTATTTGCAAATACAAACTCGCACAAATTAGGTGTCTTAAACAATGGGTGCAATCACACTTTTGCAGGAGCAACAAAAACCAGCATCTGCAAACTTGTGCATTTCATCTCTGTAAAGAACACTTGCTTTAAATTAAAGCTTACTTCACTGGAGGAGGAGGAAAGGGGGCTAGTACTGTCCCCAATGATCTCTTGTACTATGCCCCAGATCACTGGGTTTTCCTTTACTTCATATGGCATTGACTAACATCACGAATGATGATGTAGATAATCAGACCAATTTGGCTAACCAATGTCACTCTATTTTTTTTTCCAGTTGTAATTTACTAATGAAATCTAACTGTGGAGAAGGTCACCGCGTTAATGTTAATTGTCATACAGAGGTTGTTGAGATTGATAGTGATGACATTTATACTTTGTCAAAAGCACCAGGTTGGAGAGATTCTAATGATCTAAATGTTGCCTCTAAGGAGGGAGGGAAGATGCTTAGCCAATATCTGAAGATTTTATATAATATCCTCATAATGGTAACTCAGATAATAGACTGGAGAATTTAAATCATTATCCCGATTTTTCATACCGGGTGGTACAACCTCTTCAAATATCTTATTACTAGGATAATTACATCAGACTTATACAGTAAGTCTTTCAAGACTGTTCTGAACAAAGAAGAAAGTGACACCATTTAACTCAATTTTTTTTTAAACTGGCTAATGAAAAAAATCAGTTTATGATGGAGCATCTTTTTAGTCAGTACTGATTTGTGTGTATGTTTTCTGCTCCTCTATTTGCAAGGCCATCTCAGCAATGGGAAAACAGCAAACGGTTTACACATGTATGTGGCTTTGTTCATGTAAATAGCTCTGTTTTGTGGTCAGGTCCTAAATGACTATACAGCACAAATAGCAAAACTGACTACAGAACTGGTTTCCAAGTGCACCATGTAAACTGAAAAATGATCACTAATATATTTGTTGCAGAAACCATAGGTGGTGGTTGTAAGTATAATAGATCCACAACTTTCAGAAAGGTGACTTAGTTTGATGGTATCCTGTGAAATACTCTCCAGTACCCCTTTGATATAGGCATCTTCTACAGAGATAGGGAAACTGGGCCACAAGATTTTCAGAGGGTAGCCATCAGAGTTGTTTCTGAGACTGTGGATGGTGGTGTATTCTGCACTGCTAAGGTTATGGGGCAAGTGATGCTGCTTTTCCGCAATCTCAGCCCGTGCACAGCTTGCTGAAGCCAACAGGAGCTGCTGGTGCTTATTGCCTTTGCTTTGGGCAACATCTTATAGCTTGATTTTCAGTGTCATGCTCAGAGTCAGCTTTAGAACTCAGGCTCCTAGTCTTGTATCTGGACCACTGGATCACTCTGCCCTCCCTCTTCATGTGAAGCTATGGAAAATAACTTTCAAAGTTACAATTATCTAACTTTCTTTACCGCAGGCCTTGCATCCAACTGAAGCGTGACCAAGACTATCTTAGCAAGAGTTGAGAAAGTTACTGCACCATAAGACAATTCTTATCAAAAGCATCCATGATTTGTCACATTATTGATCAGAATGAGGGAAAGCTGTTTTCATGGACTTCAGAAAGGTTTTTGATTAAATAAATCCCCTATCAAAAACTGATTATGCAATGCCCTGTTTTAAATAACCATCAAGGGATTTTATTGAAGTGGATAATATCTTATCTAAACTTTCCCAATCAGTATGTAGCCATACAAAAAGGTTTCGTATACCACTGATACGGTGGCTGGTTTTCCGCAGGGCAGCCTTTTTAGGTTGGCAGCTGCATTTGATAAGTCAAAATTATATTCAAAATAAATTAAGTCCCTGCATGGTTTTTTACTGACTCTTTACAGACTGGAAAAAGCCATATGCCCCAAACTCATGGCAAGCACTATCTTGGCAAGTGAGTGATAGTGTTTTTTGGCCTGTTGGACAGTGACAACAGGTGAAGTGGGGGCAACTGAGTGAGCTCAGGTCTGGCAGCAGTAAGCTGTCAGCCAGAGGGAAGGATTACTTAAGGAGAGTGGAGAGACGGGAGCTGAGCTGCTTCTGGGTAGGAGCAGAGCCATAGAACAGAGCTACAATTAGAGGAGAACAAGCTGGGTGTCATTGATGTCAGCCACAAAAGCAATGGTTTAGGAGAGAAGAACGGGATCAGGGATGAGCACGTCTATGAAAGGTCTCAGTCGGATCATGTACGTCTTAGTGCTCTGATCAGAGATCTCCGGGCACTGGGTGCACGCTTTTCAGCAATCCTTGGGTAGCTAGAAGTGGAGCTAGGTAAATATTTCAGAGTTTTTGTTCCACGGGTTTCAAAAGAATGTTTTTTGTTTGAATTTTTTTCACCCAAATTTTGCAAACTGAAAATGTGTGGTTTTAAGTTTCCCTGTTTTGCCACTGGAATGGGGTAGGAGAGAAGAGATGCTTCTTTTAGATTTTACTGGGGGGAAAGGGAAACTTATGCCTGTTTAGTTTTCCAGCCAGGAGAGCTCTTACAGATGGAGTGGATTGTAAATTCAGATTAATATGAGGACAATGCTAAATTTATAAGACCAAGTGAGATTCAGATGCTAAAAGCAAGAGAGAGAAGAAAAAAAAGCCCCAAGACCCCAAATTAGTAAGGCCCTACCAAATTCATGGTCCATTTTGGTCAATTTCATGGTCATAGGGTTTTAAAAATCATAAATTTCATGATTTCAGCTTTTTAAATCTGAAATTTCAAGGTGTTGTAATTGTAGGGGTCCTGACCCCAAAAAGGAGTTGTGGGTAGGGTGCGGTACTGCTACCCTTACGTCTGCACTGCTGCTGGTGGCGGTGCTGCCTTCAGAGCTGGGCAGGTAGAGGGCAGTGGCTGCTGGCTGGGATCCCAGCTCTGAAGGCAGAACTGCTGCCAGCAGCAGCACAGAACTAAGGATGACATGGTATGGTATTGCCACCCTTACTTCTGCGGGACCCGGCCAACAGCTGACACCTCTGGCCACCCAGCTCTGAAGGCAGCACAGAAGTAAGGGTGGCAATACTGCGACCTCCCTGAAACTCCCTTTTGGGGCAGGACCCCCATTTTGAGAAATGATGGTCTCTCCTGTGAAATCTGTATCGGATAGGATAAAAGTACACAAAAGACAGATTTCATGGGAGGAGACCAGATTTCACAGTCCGTGATACATTTTTCATGGCCGTGAATTTGGTAGGGCCCTAAAAATGAGAGACACTGCTGTAATGATCCTTCACAGGGCCAGTCTGTGAAATGGGCTATAGGAGCTTTCAATTCTTTTGATAAGATAAATTAATAAAAGAAACGTTAAAGGGGTCACATCCAACCTTTCTCTGTATTCAGCAGATATGGAGACTGGGTGTAACCAGCTGGAGGATGTGAGTTCGCTCCTGGAGAATGGAACAATGGCACAGATCAAGAGTTTAAGAAAATGGCAGTTAGTCTTGACCTATTATTGTTGAAATATTACTTCAAAAAAAAAGGTCAAGTTGAAGCAACTGTTACTACTTCAACTGATCTATGCCTGCTGAAGTCTGGTGTGTGTGTATTATACACAGAGTGAAGGGGCAGGGGCGATACTTCACCTGTGTGTATGGGTGGGTGGAATTTAAAGGCAAACTATTGCCATGAAATAAAGTGAAGTTCAAAAGTTAGAAGTAGTGTCAATACTACCCATGTCTCTGAGTCTCAGAAATTAAGGCCAGAAGGGACCATCACATCATCTAGTCTGGTCTCCTGTGTAACCCAGGCCACCAACACCTGAAAACTAAACCCAGCAACTTATATTAAACCAGGGGTTGGCAACCTTTCAGAAGTGGTGTGCCGAGTCTTCATTTATTCACTCTGATTTAAGGTTTTGCATTCCGGTAATACATTTTAACGTTTTTAGAAGGTCTCTCTCTCTCTGTAAGTCTAAACTATTGTTGTATGTAAACAAGTTTTAAAAAATGTTTAAGAAGCTTCATTTAAAATTAAATTAAAATGCAGATCTTATCAATTTAGTGCAGTGGTTCTTAACCTGGGGTGCACGCACCCCCTGGGGCAGGACCGGTGCAAGGATATTTTGCCACCTAGGCGAAACGTCCACCTTGCGCATCGGTTCATTGAGGGGCAAATCCTCAACAAGCCTTTATAGATCCCGGGGGCCAGCCATGCCCAGGGGCTCCTCTCTAGACCAGGTTTCTCCCTCCCCGCCCCCTGAACTCCCCTGGAGGCTGCACAGCCCCCCTGCGAGACCTCCTAACCCTACCCAGGTGGCCCCCGCCCCGAGTCCACTCACTGGCTTTGCCGGGCTTGGGCCGCTGCAGCAGCTTGGCAGGGAGGAGCCACCTTCTGGAAGCACCAGAGAGCCAGTGCATCCCGCTTGCAGCAGCAGCGAGCCCCAGCCATGGAGGAGCCGGCGTGGTGCAGGGAGGCAGCAGCCCTGCAAAGGTGGCAGTGGCACCGCTAGCGGGGAGCAGCTGCGCCCCACCCCTACCCCTCCTGCCCAGGCTTCGGCCTGGCGCGCCCCCCCCCCGGGGGTGCCTGTAGGCTGCAGTGGATGTATGCGGGCGCCAGCCTCCATGCACCCCCTGGCTTTCCCCTCACCTAAGGTTACCATATTTCAACAATCAAAAAAGAGGGAAGAGTCCAGCCCTAGCCCCCATCCACTCCCTCCCACTTCCCACCCCGATTGCCCTGGTCAGAACCCCCAACCCCACCCTGCTCCTTGTCCCCTGACTGCCTCCTCCTAAGACCCTCCCACTCTAACTGCCCCCCTAGTACCCTACCCCCTACCTGTCCCCTGACTGCCCCAATACTTGTGAACACTCCCGCCCCCAGACAGACCCCCGGGGACTCCCACGCCCCATCCAACCACTCCCCACCCCCTGACAGGACCCCCAGAACTCCCAACCCATCCAACCCTCCCCCTGCTCACTGACTGCCCCCCGGGACTCCCCTTACCAGGCCCATGCTGGTGAGACGCTGGCTCCACGTGGAGGCAAAACGCCATGTGGAGTGCTGAGGCAGCGAGACGGGGGGAGCTGCGGGAGGGGCAGCGGCGGCTCACACTTCTGGGAGCCGCAGACCCGAGCGCGGTGAGGGGGGAACCGGGGGGTGCGCCTGCCCGGGATGCGGCCCGGTGCCCCCCCCGGGGGGGCTCCTGCAGTGGATGCATGCGGGCGGCGGGCCTCATGCACCCTCCGGCTTCCCCCTCGCCGTGCTTGGGCTCTGCAGCTCCCGGGAGTGTGAGCTGCTACCGCTGCCCTTCCCACAGCAAGCTCAGGGCCCCGTGCCCCGGTGGCTCACACTCCTGAGAGCCGCAGAACCCGAGCACGATGAGGGGGGAGCCAGGGGGCGCGCCTGCCACCAGTCTGGGGTCTCGACAACCGTCCCCGCTTCACTCAGCCGGTCGCGCACGCTGGCAGCTGAGTGCCAGGCAAAATTGGCTCGTTTGCCAAAGGTGGCATGTGTGCCGTAGGTTGCCGACCCCTGAATTAGACCAATGTGTTACAGTCTTCAGAAGACTAAACTATTGTGATTCCACAGGCAGAGAATAGGAGGGACTGAGGTGCACCAATGCCTGAGGCCCCTGCAATGGCAGCGGATTGATTAAGTGAGAGAGACGCAGATGATTCTGGAAAGTGACCCTGCACCCCTTGCCCCAGAGGAAAGTGAAACCTGACCCCAAGGTCACTGTCAATGTGATCTGGGGTAAAATTCCTTCCTGACCCCACATGTGGTGATAAATTAGACCCTGAGCATGTGAGCAAATACCAGGCAGCCAAGCACTGGGAGACAGAATGCTTGGGGTCACCTCAGAGCCCTGGCCCTCCCCGTCCAGTGTCCCATCTCCAGCTCTGGCCATCTCTGATGCTTCAGAAGTGTGTGTGGGGGAAGCTCACCATAATACACTGGGGTAGGGTGCGGGGGGGGGGTCCCCTTGCTGACTCTTGCAGAGTCACTTTGCCAACTTTTGAGAGTTTGGAAGTACATTTTCATATTTTATAAAAACAATTTTCTGTGGTTTCTGTCACACACAAGGAAAAATGACTGTAATGAACTCATGGAAATGGCTGTAGAGAGAACTATCAAGTGCACAAAAAAGGAACAAACTGGGGAAACAATTATTTTTCTCTAATCTCTCTGTTACTCATTAGGCATGTGTTGTAACAATAATGGGTTTTAAAAGGGCTTCGGATTGGAGAATTATCTTTCAAGAGGATGGTGTCGCTTTAAAATTTAATGGAAAAAACATTTTGTATGTAAAGTTGATGCTAAAGTATAAGATTTAGGATCCCTATATTGATATAATTAATATTTGATTTTTCACACATGCACATAAAAGCCTGAAATATTTGCTGTAAATAACCACTAGTCAAAAGAGATTATAAATAGCATATTAAATGATTTTAGATGGAACTCTCTGCAGCTGAGACATAAGTGTATTAGCCTAAAATCTCCTTTTGAACATTATACTGTAATCAGAATTAATGGGGCTACTTACTGTAGTTACCCGTTCCCCATCTTGCTTGCTCGCTCTCTCTCTATATACCCTTAAGAGTAGATAATTGTAAAATAGGTTCCTATTCAACAGAAACTGATTTTTTTTTAACCGTGTTTTTTTTAATGCATGCTAGTGAGTGGAACTTATTACCTGGATTTCTTTTTCTTTCTGATTTGTTGATAAATGTTGGGGGGCGGGGGCGTTATTTCTTTAATTTACGTAAGAACATCTTTTCTTTGTGCTCAGGCTTGCTGAAACACTTGAAATAAAAGACTGCGTAGTATAATGACAAAGAACTCTTCTTTGCAGGTATTCTTTTGGCAGCAAGAGGCCCCCAGAGTGAGTGGGCATAGCAGGTGACTTGTTATGTATGGCAGGATGTTGTCTGAGCATTATTTGATGTCTTGGATTGTGCTAAGCCTGTGGGGATGGCAACCACTCTAGTGACTGTCCATTAACTTCAGCATTTTGTTGGTGCTTGAGACTCTGCTTTTGTTCCAGCCCAGTAGCCTCTGGCAAGTGAACTGGAGAGATAAGGCTAAGTTACAGGAATGCTATGCTCCTCATTTTGGTCCTTTATCCTCAAATTCTGTGTCTGGGAATTGACAGCTATACTCACCAAAGCGAGGGGCTTCAACCATAACATATCCTTGGGGCTTAGTCCCTTTAAATATCAGAGGATGATTTTCCCCATCAGTGACAAAATTGACCAAACAGGTAATAAACGTTTCCTGATCCTCATATCTCCTCTTTGCCTTGTTACAAGTGGGAAGCAGCGCGCATTCTATTACCAAGCAGGTGACATATCTTCTGGAAGTAAAGTGGCAGCTTTGATGATCAAATATGCTATGTGCCCTGAAGCATGTTCTCATGGAATCTTGACAATGGTGCATTTGATCTGGTGCTCTCTTCTTCTCTCTTTCCCTCAGTCTTTTCACCTCTCTCAGCTCATAAAATTCACATGTCCAAACTACCATGGAAAAATACAAGACCTTGCTGCAATTTATGGCCAGTTAAACTTTGCAGTTTAATAGTTCGATTTTGATTTTTAAAAGGACACTGCCAAATATCTGTCCAGTTTCTCTGCAAGGGAACAAGTGTAGTCAGTTGCCACATCTAGCTGCATTTCGGGGGAAAAGCTGCCTCTTTCAGTAACTATTGACTGTGAACTAGAATGATAGTGCTGTAAGTGTTTGCTGTAGACATCTGCTTGGTGCCAAGTGGAGAGATCTAGCGGAGAGAACAAATGGTGTATTATGTGCAACTGCGAACTCCAAGGAGAATGAAAAGGGAATGAACACAGAAGTTAATTTGCCAGTGGGCTGGTTCAGTCACAAGAAGTGGTGATATATGGAACCGAATGAATTTGGGAGCAGAGAGGGACACAAGTGAGAGATGGAAATGCAAGCTGAAAGTTCTGTGTAGGATCTGAGTGGCTCTGTTTGATACCAGAACATGTTAAAGATCCAACCCTGCAAGTTGTGATTCCCTTCAACTCAAGGGAAGTTGAGGGAGCACAGCACATTCTAGGATCAGGCCCTAATTGTGGTGCCATGGAAAGACCTTCATTCTTTTGTGTATAGAATAAGACCATACAATTTACTGTACTGAAGCAGATCATTGCTCCATAAAGTCTGATGTTTGTTTCCAACTCTGGTCAGTACCAGCTAACTCAAGAGTAAGGCATAGCATGACCAGAATGCCTCTAACCAATTGAACAGCGAGATGCATATGGCGAGAAAATTCCTTTATCCTGACCCCAGCAGGAGATCAGCTGATGCCCTGAATCATGAGATATGATCTCTTATCTTAGCCTGCATAAATACAGTTATTTTTAATATTAGAGTGAGGCTGTCATGATAGTGTTTTAGTCTGGTTGTTTTTTAGAGGAATTTTGTTAATGGTGGATTTAAGTCCCTAGGAATTTTTCTACCAGGATAAACAGTTTCTAGTTTTCCTCACACACAGAGTTTGATTTTTATTTATTAGCATGAGATCTATTTATGCATTTCCACATCAGGCCTCTTCTATTGATTTTTGTTAAAATGTTTAATTATATGTAGCATAGTTCAAATTTAGCATTATGTTCTGAGCAGCAAGCGGGTAAGTAATTAGCAGGACACCTTTCATGGAGGCACTAGGGGCTCTCACTGTGGAAATAAACAATGTGTTGCTAACTATTGGCTTTTGTGAATTCCTTTGGGAGAGGAGAACCTGCCTAGTTTCTGCTTTTATACTGTCTGGACAGAAGATGATTGTCCTTTTCGATCTTTCTACTAGCTCCCGAGTGCTGTCTTCAATTTGCATTCCAGAAAGCTGAACATATGGGTGCCCTTTTCTGTGCCTATTCAAGGCTGTTAGCCCTGTATTCTTAGTGCGGGGAAAACTAGCTGGAACGTAGTATCTGAGGATGTGTGCCTTCCTTCCACATCTGCCCCAAGACTCCTTTCACAAACTAGTAAAAAAATCTTACATTGCTGGCTCTAGATCCTCGGCTTGTGCAAATCAGCATTGTTCCATTCACTTCCATGACGTTACACAGATTTACACCAGCTGAGGACTGGGCCCGTGAACTGTAATTCTTAAATCAGGAAGGTCTTTGTACCAAAGCCACAAATCCAAACCCTGTCAAAAATTTGAATCCATCTCTGGATTTAAAAAGGGCCTGATTCTCCTCTCGTTTCCACTACTTGTCATGCCATTGACTCCAAGGGAGTGTGTTTACTCCTTGTTTATATGGATGCCAGTGATAAGAGAATCAGGCCCAAGTTTCTGCAATGGGCTCAACTCTAACTTGAAACTGTGACTTAATGGGTATTTTTTTTCTTTGCATATGTGGCACTTTAATTATATGGGTTGTTCCATGTGTAAACAGACAGGAATTCTAATTAGGGGTCTGATTTCCCTTTCTCGTTATATAGTGAAATATGCATCATGATTGTTATCTGGAGTTTGTTGCACACATCCAGGTGGTAATCAGACAAACTCTTTGTGTTTGTGTCTCAGATGCAAAACCCCCTTTTGGGGGTGGGGGGCATTGAACAGGTCATGGCACCAATTTGAAGGCAGAATTTCTCACTTTGTATATGCAGCGCTCTTTTGTAGCTCTCAACCTAATATATGTTTTTGTGAATGTGGCCCTGAAAATAAAATGTAGATAGGACCGGATCCTCAGCTGTTGTAAATTGGCAAAACTGAAGTCAACAATTTATGATTTATAGAAGTCTTTTTATTTATTTATTTTTAACAGAAGCAGACCCCATGCTTCTTCTCAATTGTCACGCAGTCCCCTGCTAAAAGCAATTTACTCAAATTGCATGGTGTCTTTTTAGTCTTCAGTTAAGTGGCATCTTTCATAAAACTTCATCCTTTATTACCATATTATTATTATTGCTTCTGTTATTTTTTGGGAGTGTCAGATGAGATGTCAGATGAGATGATGTTAGAAGATGTTGTTGCTTTATGCTACCATGAAAAGCTTAACTAGCAGTAGGAGACTGGAGAGGATAATGCTAGGTATGCGTTTTTGCTAAGCATGAGTTAAGCATTGAACTTTCACCCAGGAGCAACTCAAGGAAGAGTCTCTTTCTCTATTTTCTATAACTTACAAGGCACAAACATGCTTATGGACCCAGTCCTTTAGGATTTACACAGGAAAAGATCTCTCTGAGCTCAATAGAGCTACATAAACAGGATCTTGTCTCTCCCCAGAGCTATCATTTCATTCCCCTGCCCCTAATGCCCTCTCCATCTGTTCCCTATGCTCTGCCTCCTTCCCCAATGTGATGGAACTACACAGCCCAAGGAAACAGCATCTCTTGCTTGCCGACCAATCAGAAATACCTAACTCAGTAATTCTTAAAATGGGAGTTCTACCTAAGGACTTGACATGGAAATAATTACTGCAGTTTATTTGAAAATTACACTTCAGTCCAAGTATACCTAAAATACTGTGCATTTCAGTTTGAAGGATAGAGATAATCAAGTTTTTTCCTCCTTTACTTACAGTGGTCCTGCCCTTATGGCAGGTAGGCCCTATAGAATTTAATATAGCAAAATAGCCTAATGGGCTTTATATTAGGAGACTCGGGTGTACTTTGAGGCATGTGGCTGGGGGCGGGGGGGATTTATTCCACACATCCTTCCTACAAGAGGTAGTTTTTACTAAGAGGATAAAAGAAAATGATAGAGAAGTTAGTTTAAAAAATGGCATATTCTGTGGCTTCTGACTTTGAACGTCTAATGGATCTTTATTAACTGTCTAGGTTTGCTGTTGTGTTTTGGTGCTTTTAGGATTAGTTTCTTTCAGGTACTAATTTAAAATGACTTTGTATTGTAGATGTCTTGGTTTTGTTCATAGGCATAAATAATTCCAAGTGGTCTGCTCTGCTAGCTGTCTCTATGGTACTCTTACTCTGTTTCAAAGAGTAAGTATGAAAAGGCTTTCCTGTGTATAGTTCTTCTTGGCCCGATCTCAGCTGGTGTAAATTGATGTAATTCTGTTGATTTAATGAGAACTACACCAGTTTACACCAAATGAGACTCTTCCCTGTGTGTGTTCAGCGCTAATGATAAGTACATTACTATTAAAAATCAAAAGGATAAATAAATTTGAAATGACACATGTGTTCCTATGAGTACTTGAGAACCTCTGAACATATGGTGCCCCTGATCCATAAGCACAGGGAGAGAACATCCCTAGTATGGCAAGAAAAAGTGGTGTGGCTAACTTAATGTTGACTTGTGCTTTGAGATCTTTGGATGGAAGGCATAATGCAAAGTGGGTTTTTTGTTTGTTTGTAATATTAGGGTTGGAAGGGACCTCAGGAGGTCATCTAGTCCAACCCCTGCTTAAAGCAGGACCAATCTCTAGACAGATTTTTACCCCAGTTCCCTAAATGGCCGCCCTCAAGGATTGAACTGTCAATCCTGGGTTTAGCAGGCCAGTGCTCAAACCACTGAGATACCCCTCCTTCCACTTTATTTAGGAAGTGATATTTCAGAAATGACATTTACTTCAGTGCCAGGTAAGCTGATTTGCTGTTGATGAAAGACTCTTCCTATATGCCCCTGTTTGGAGGTAATGAGTCATGTATCCAAGTCCTTTGTATCAGTGCAGATGATGGATAGAAGGTTAGGGATTGAAAGGAGAGAGTCACATAAACGTTTCCAGCTCTGCTTTTTCATGGATACATTTGTGATTTATAATTAAAGAAAAAATGAGTAAGAAAGTCAACTTTTACTGGTTATTATACTATAATGGAATCCAAATCCTCTAATATTAGACATCACAGTCTCCTCCGGAGTCCTTTACACACTGTGCTGATAATGTGTGTCTTATCAGAATTTTCACTTTTGTCACCTTTTATTTAAAAACAAAAACAAACAAACCAAGAACTCCATATCCCTCCCCCCCCCAAATTCCTGCTGGATTGTCCAACAAATGTCAGAATTTTTAAGCAAAATGATTAACTTATGTTCAAAGTGTCGCTGCTGAGTTGATAAGGACTATGCCAGTGCCACCATTGCCTCACAGTTGCGTTAAAGATCTATTGATCTAATCTAACTGGGTAGGCACCATTATCATGTAAAAAACTGAGGTGCTGTTTGAACTGTTATTGAGAAAGTGGTGACAAACCATTTCCCAGGAATGGAAGTCAGGTGAATAAATAGCAAGAAATGCTTCAAGTCCCTGCCTTGTCTGATAGATGAGTTGACCCGGCCATAAGGAGTGTATCTTCAACATGAGGGGATGCAGTCTGACTCGCGTGCGGCAGCAGGTTTTCATCTCCTTTTCCTGCATGCAGCTTTTCCTGCATGACAGCTGTGGTGTTGGGTGTAGGTGCTTCTGTCTCTTCTGTTACGCTGCTGCTGTAGTGAGGCCATTCCATGAGTTATTGGGGGAGAAGGAGGCATGAAGGATGATGATGATGATTTAAGGTGAGTGGTGTCTGAGTTTGGTCATCGTTATCTGGACTGACTACCCAAGGCAGTTCAACCGTGGACTTGCTATGGTGGAAGAGGAAGAAGTTTTTCATGGCAGCTTTCCCCTGCTGCCCATCCCCCGCTCCCCCTCACACCAATTCCAACTCTTCAGTATGGGGGTGAGGGCACTACAGAATGTGTCTTTCACATCACATCTCACCCCTCTCTACTCCCCCACCTCTGAACCCACCCTCATGGCTCCTAGACTGCGCCCCTGGGATTAATTTCACCACTAAAATGGTAATTTGTTCACCAGGGTCACACCCTTCACCTAGTATAAACACAACCAGTAGTTCAGAAACACTCCTTCCAGAACACCATGTAAAGAGATATTCACGGCTCAGTGGCAGATGAAACATGAGGGCAGAGGGGGAGCTAATTTATCTGCAAGATGGTTCAAAATAGAACCTTGGCTTCTACTTGCAAATTTGCAGCGCTGCAGCAGGGTGTGAAAACACACCCACTCCAGCGCTGTAAATTGCGGCGCTGCAAAGCGCCAGTGTGGTCAAAGCCCCAGCGCTGGGAGCGCGGCTCCCAGCGCTGTACGTTATTCCCCACAGGGAGGTGGACTACGGACAGCGCTGGGAGAGCTGGCGCTTTGACTACACTTAGCGCTTCAAAGCGGCAGCGCTTTGAAGTGCAAGTGTAGCCAAAGCCTTAGTGATGAATTTGAGGATGAATTAAAGGGATTCTCTCTGGTCATTTAAAACACAAAATTTAATTTACTTTAAAATTGTTATATATTGATTACACTTTGGGTTTTTTTCTGTGTGTAAAAATACCTCCTGTTAATAATGAATAAATAAGTTAGAATGAAATAGAAGTTTAATAAAATAAGTTAGAATTAAATACTACTCTTAAAGTCTTACTTCTAGGAATTTTTGCAACCAATTAAAAAAAAGTGTGAAGGGCAAAATCACATGATTTTTTTAAAATACGGATTTGTGAATTTGTTTTTCAGTTAACACACTTACCTGGAGGAAAGTGACAAACACCGCTGTCCAATTTCCTGCTTATGTGTTTGTTCCTTTTCATTTTTCCAAAGACAGATGAAATCTAAATGTCTCTTTCATTTTCAAATGCATTTTTAATGTGCACAACTCTGCATTAAAAAGCACTCAAATAATAAGAGGCATTTAGGTTTACACACTTAAAGTGCCCAATTTTAAACATTACGGAGAATAAAGTGCACTTTAATTGGCTTTTTGGAAGCTCTAACGTGTAATACAGAAGGCAAGGCATGAGCCACATTTAAAGGGACACTGTTAAATGCATTTTTGATCACTTTATGTTTTAACCCTCCAATGTTTGTAAGACATTTAGGAGCAATTTCTTCTCTTAAGACTTGTTTTACATGTTGTCAAATGAATACTTCCCCCCATCCTCCCTTTAGAGCTTGAAATACTGGCATGAACATGGCCTTTTGTTTAATGCCTTTCCCGCATACCCACAGCACCAGAGTCACTGCTTGGGGTACTATGGTGTTGATTTTAAAATGCTGCCACAGAAACAGCAGATGGAGCATGAGAGCACAAAATACCAAATACTGGTTTTTTGTGTAGGCCTTAAATAAATAGTGCTTGTTTCTTTAATTTCACAGCAACAGGAAGAGTTTTTTCTTTTTTGTAATATCGTCACTATTTCTTCTCCAGACAGTTAGCAGCCTACCAGAGTCCATAAGTTCCTGAAGTACTTGGATTTTTTTGAGTACCATCTTGCAAAGCTTTCCTTATACTGTAGTGCAGTGGTTCCCAAACTTGTTCTGCCGCTTGTGCAGGGAAAGCCCTTGGCGGGCCAGTTTGTGTACCTGCTGCATTGCAGGTTTGGCCGATCATGGCTCCCAGTGGAGAGTAATATAATTAATGCCAGTAAATGTGGTTTATGGAAAATAGATCCTATCACACTACTGTATATACTCGTTCATAAGCTGAATTTCTTTAGTAAAAAAGGGAAGCATCAGAGAAGGGGGTCGGCTTATGAATGGGTATAGCGAGGCAGAGGTGGGACATAGCCCCTCCCTCCCAACAGAGGGGCCAAGGAGAGGCAGCACAGCCAGCAGAGCCAGAAGGGAAGAGGCGAGGCCAGAGTCTCTCCGCTTCTGGCCATGCTGCTCTCCCCCCAACCTCCAAAGTAGCTGCAGCTCTGGAGCTGGCAGGCTGCGGCTGCGCTGCCCGGCCCCGCCTGCCAGAGCATGCTGTGGCCATGCCGCCCGCTCCGCCCGCCAGAGCATGCTGTGGCCATGCCGCCCGCTCCGCCCGCCAGAGCATGCTGCGGCCGCTGGACCAGGCTGCGGCCGTGCTGCCTGGCAGCCCGCCGGACTAGGCTGCGGCCGCGCCACCCAGCCTGCTGAAGCCTCACCCGGCCCACCCCAGCTAAGGTGGGAAGGGATGGGAGGTGGAGAGTGTGGGGGTCCAAGGATAGGGGTGGGGTCATGGTCACAGGGGTTACTCACGGGGTTACTCCCCTGACCCCCAGCTTCTCTCCTCCCCTCCAGTTGCTGTCCTGGCCCGTCAGGGTAAGCCACTGGTGGGCCGGGAGACTTTGTTTACTTAGGTTTACCTCCGTGCCTGCGGACGCTCAACGTAAGCAAACCGTCTCAGCCTACCAGCGGCTTATCCTGATGGCCCAGGAGCCGAAGTTTGCTGACCCCTGAATTATAGGGTTGGCTTATGAGTGGGTCATAAAAAATTTCCATTTTTACTTATCCATTTTGCATGGGTTGGCTTATAAACAAACCGGCTTATGACCGAGTATATACGGTAACTTGATATCTTTTTTTTTTTTAATGAGATTACAATTTATGCTGCTAAAGGTAATAGTGTTGATGCAATATACTTAGACTTCTGCAAGGCATTTGATATGGTACCACATGACGTTTTTATGAAAAAGAACTGGAACAGTATAAAGTTAACATGACACACATTAAATGGATTAAAAACTGGCTACTTGACAGGCCTCAAAATGTAATTGTTAATCATAGACTCATAGAACTGGAAGGGACCTCAAGAGGTCATCTAGTCCAGTCCCCTGCATTCAAGGCAGGACTAAATATTATCTAGACCATCCCTGACAGGTGTTTGTCCAACCTGCTCTTAAAAATCCCCAATGATGGAGATTCCACAATGGGGGATCATCATCGAGATGGTGTGTTTCTAGTAGGGTTCACAGGGATCAGTTTGTGTTCTGTGCTATTTAACATTTTTATCAACCACCTGGCAGAAAATATAAAATCATCACTGATAAAAATTTTCAGATGGCACAAAGGTTGGAGAAGTGGTAAATAATGAAGAGGACAAGTCACTGTTACAGAGCAATAAGGGTCTCTGGGTAAACTGGGTGGAAGCAAACAATATGTGTTTCATTATAGTCAAATGTAAAGTTATGCATCTAGGAACAAAGAGTGTAGACCATACTTACAGGATGGGGGCCTCTAGCCTGGAATGCAGGGACTCTGGAGAATGATTTGGGTTTCATGTGGGATGATCAGCTGAATGTGAGCTTCCAGTTCGATGCTTTGACCAAGAGGGCTAATGTGATCCTGGGGTGTATAAACAGGGAAATCGTGAGGAGGGTCTATTACCTCTGTATTTGGCACTTGTGTGACCACTACTGGAATACCGTGTCCAATTCTGGTGTCCACAATTGAAGAAAGATGTTGATAAATTGGAGTCGGTTCAGAGAAGAAGATTAAAGGACTAGAAAACCTGCCCTTCCAATGCCAGACTCAAGGAGCTCACTCTGTTTATTTTAACACAGAGACAGTGAAGGGGAAACTTGATCACGGTTTATAAGTACCTACTTGAGTAATGAAAAATTGATAATTCAGGGCTCGTTAATGTACCAGAGAAAGAAATACTAAAATCCAGTGGCTGGAAGTTGAAGCTAGACAAATTCAAACTGGAAATAAGGTGCAAATTCTTACCAGGCAGGGTAATTATCCATTGGAACGATTTACCAAGGATTATGGTGGATTCTCCTTCAATGACAATTTATAAATCAAGATTGGATGTTTTTAGAAAAGATCTGCTCTAGTTCAAACAGAAATTAATTCAGGGAAGTCCTATGTGCTGCATTATACAGGTCAGACTAGATGATCACAGTGGTCCCTTTTGGCTTTATAATCTATGAAACATTTGGTTCAGTTTTCTTCAGACTGATTATTTGTTAACCTAATACGTGCAATAGGTCTTTCCAGTTCTGTTATGTTGTTCTTTTTGGTCTCATTTCTATAGTGTATGTTTATTTTTTCACTTATAACATGCTCTCCTGCAAAAGAATCCACAAGCATGGATTCTTGTTCCTGGGCGAAATCCCGCGGTAGCTAATGGAACTCTGCCTGGGAGTAAGCATCTAGGTTTATGGGTTGTTGTTTTGTGTGTGTGTGTGTGTGTGT
The DNA here is from genome assembly GCF_016161935.1 of Mauremys reevesii. Lineage (NCBI taxonomy): Eukaryota > Metazoa > Chordata > Testudines > Geoemydidae > Mauremys > Mauremys reevesii. The sequence goes on along the minus strand of NC_052635.1, from coordinate 26,699,682 downwards.
TTGTTTTTGTTTGTTTGTTTGTGGCATTGAAGCCATAATATGCCAGTTCAGATAATATTGCTGACCCTCTGTCATATGGGACCCCAATGTCATTAGGGCTCTACCCAATGTGGGATAGATTGAAATGCTGGTATACATTTCTGCACGTGTTCCAGAGTTGCATGTAATGATGTATTATTTGCTTTGTGTTGATTGAGAGTTTCTCTCTCTCTCTCTGTGGCCCTGGCTGAGATTCCATCCATTATTCTACTTCACTCCACAAACATTCTCTCACATCAGGTCTGCATGCAAGACCTTTTCCTTCCTCCTCCTTTCCCCCAACCCCTGTACACTCACTCATTCTCTCTCCCCTGCTACTGAACAAACAGTGGGTCCCTTTCCCCACTTCCAAATAAATCAGGAGTGAGGGAGCTAAATATGTGAACTTTGCAACACCAGGAGTAAATCACATATGGTAAAAGATTGTTTTGCATCTAGTGTATGCTGTATTCTTATTTCTGTCCTGATGCTCTTTCCAAGTAGGTGTTGGTTCTAATTAGTGTTGTGCATTTGAACCCCTGATAGGCACCTTCTGCCAGTCTTCTCAGTTGTTGTCTATGTAAAGCTCAGCCAGGCAATTTGTAGCTTTCTCCTGATCCAGCTGGCAATACACAGCAAATATTTACTTATTCTCACAGAGGAGCAAATTTCTCACTGTAAAAGAATTGGAATGGCATTTTATGCAAACAGGTGTTTCATATATTATCAGTACTTTAAGCTGTAGTTAGTCAGGGACTCATCCGAACCCTCTAAACTCCTTATACTCATTGGACCCTGGTTTACAATTCCAGCATGGCAGTCTGCCTTATGTGACTAGAGCTGGTTCATTAGTGTAAACAATTGTCCATCTTTGTTCATCTGTATGTGTATGTTCAATCATACTAAAATAGTCTCCAAATCAGATCATGGAGACCCATGCTGAAAGGAATATCGTCTTGGTAAATTACACTTTAGCTTGTGCAAATACACCTGTGTGCTGAAGACATAATCAATAGCTTATTATTTCTGCTTTCCTTCCATGGCAAAGATGTCCCTTTGCCACTAAAACACTTCAGAATCTTGCTATAAATTCTGCTGATAAAAAGGAAATAGAGCATTGCTGTTTAATAAAGCTAACAGTGCGTGCTAAAAGCAGAGTTTGACAGGAGAACTTAGTCTCAGTGGCCCAGATTCACAAAGATACTTAAAAGCCTAAACCCCAGATTTAGGCACTTAAATCCCAGTTTTAGGCTACACTGCAGCTCACAAAACTCCTGCCAAATCCTGTAGGTGCCCAAACCTGTTTGGTACCTAAATTTTCAAGATAAAAGTTCTCTTGGTGCTTATGTTTCTGTCTCTGGGTATGCGCAGTGCTGCCTTACTGTCGGGGTCCAGATGCGTCTGACAAAGTGGGTATTCATCCACAAAAGCTTATGCTCCAATACTTCTGTTAGTCTATAAGGTGCCACAGGACTCTTTGCCGCTTTTTATAGAGGAAGATATATGTTCCTCTACCAGGATCTGATGTGGTAGGTGTGCTCAGAGGTCGCCTCCCAGATTGGTCCCATTCAAAATCTGGCTGTCAGAGGAGGCAGTCACTCAAGGGTGCAGCCATGTTCCACTGGACACTTGCTGTACTCAGATTCACTGCTCCCAAAGGAACAATACATCCCAGCTTCCAGTTATACCTAAGAACGCTGCTTTGCTTAACAAACAGCTCTCAGATAAGTTTATAGTGAAAACAAGTAAAAGTTTATTTAACAAAGCACAGAGGTTCAAAGAACAGCAAACAGAACAGAACAATTAGAAACAAATGGTTAGACATAAAATAAAAGCATAACACACATTGTAGAGCCTACACTTAATTAATGAGATACTCTCATCTTTGGTAAATTATTGTCACATTCACTTTTCAGTCAGGCAGGCTGTGATCCCTTTTTCATGAGACAAGCCACACTATCAGCTTGTCCCCTAGGCCTAGGTGATATATACCCTGTGTCTCCTTGTGTTCCCCTGATAAACTGGACTAATCCTTTGATCTTAGTCATAAACAGGACATCCTCCTGCTGTGTGTTCCTTCCTGTAGATTTTGTGAGCTCTTGTCGATTTTGCAATCTTGATTAGGTGGCAGCTCAGTGTGCAAATAGTTACATTGTGAGGTACACAATAATTAGACATAGAGATAAACATGTGTCACCCCTTGCCTGAACAGAACCCGTTCAAGGCATGTCGCATCCTGCTGACCTGCCTTAAACTTCAAGGCTTTAAGAATATAATTTCCAATATAGATACAAACTTCTTAAATATTATATGTATGTACGTACATTGCTCAGTGATTAAGACAACCAGGGCCCTGGGCTCTTGGTAAACACCCTGTACCCTTTGGAGAATTATTGTTCATATACTTAATCAAGGGGATCCCTGTAAAACTCTAGGCCCCTCTGTGCCCTCTGCCTGTTGGTAGAAAGAGGTTCATAAGTCATAATTCTCTCTCCCTTTGTCTCTGTATATTGCCTAGTCAAGTCGGTCCCTGATTTTCATTTGAGACATTTAGGTGCCACTGTAATATAAATAACCAACTACAGATTTCCTGATAGTTGCCCTCAAAAACACAGCCTGAATTCTGAGCTCATGCTTTTTTAATCTACAAATAGGCGAACGTTTTCAGTGAACGCCGCCTAGAGTTTGGCAACTAAATCCATATTCTGGCATCCATTTCCCTCCTTGACGCTGATTGAGAAAGATACTGGGCACCCCCTTCAGGACATCAAGTGTGTCCTCCCACGTACAGAATGCCCTCGAATCCCTTTGAAATCAGGGAGGTTTGAGTGCACTCAGCACCTGTCTGGATCTGACCCCCATTACTATCCAAAAGTGATGACATAATCCATTAACATAGAAATGATTGTGATGCATGCTGTAAAATGTAGGGTTCATTTCAAAATTAGCTGTGCACAATATCTGATCTGGTGCACAATAACCACTTTGCAAGCTCATGTTATCTGCACACATAAGTTAGGTGCACACAGCTGCATGTGCCAGACTGAAAATTTGTCCACAAGTCCTTTGCATTTAAAAGGATCAACAGCTAATAGACTGAATGAAGAATAATCTTAATGTAAATATCTTGCAGCATATGTAGCTATTTTCATCATTGAAATCTACTCAAATCTGCAAATATTTTACAAAGTCACTAGTGATTTTGAGCGCGTAAGGTTTTTTTCTGCATGCCATACTTGAGGCCCCTTGCAGGACCTTGATTTTAAGAAAAGATTGAGTGCTCACTCTCTGAAATTTAGGCCTCTTAAAGATGTCTTAAGCTGGGCATTCCAAAACTGAGTTGCACAAAATCACTAGTCCGTTCTGAAAATCATGTCCATTAGCTAATTCATCCTCATAGCACCCCTCTCAGGCAGATTAAATATGAGCCCCATTTTACAAAAATGGGGAACCTCTGGCTTAATATTGCTGTCATCCTTGCCAGAGCAGAAATTGGCACCTCGTCCTATACTAAAACCATTTTACTATGCCTGATCTTCAGTAGCACTGTAACTGTGCCTGACTCATTAATTAGAACTACAAGACTGGTTCATTAACTTCTCGTTTGACTTTTGAAAGAGTCCTTTCCTCATCCTTACTTTAAAAGCCATATTTTACCCAAAGTCCATGGACTCTGTCATCTAAGTCCGCATCTCCTTTCCCTTCATTGCTACCATTTGTTGTAAGCAAAAGCCACTTCCATCATTAGCTGACTCCGACTCTGGCCCAACTGCTTCATTGCCATTCCCAAGCAAGTGCATGTGAAGCTGCAGTTCAAAGCACCAGCATGGGAAGTATCAGGTCCCATGCTCTGATTTATATGGAAGGAAACTATTACTTACTTGCAGATGTGTCGGTCAAGTACAGCGATGGAGAAGGAAGGACAAAGCCTCATATTGTATATGATGTTTAAAAGGGAGTTGTCAAATACGAATATGATTCAGACGATGGCTTTGAATGTGTTGAAAGGAGAAAGGGATGCTTTTTAAAGACCAAATACAAGCAGCTTTTAAGAGTTTATGAAACAAATCTTACTTTGTCAGAGTCATGTGATACTCTCCCAGGGTAAGGACACAGTTTACTGGTGGTATATCACTGGCTTTATCCCCTTTAAATGCTGTCTTCCTGAAAGGAATCAGAACTGAAATAGCAAAATGTTGCCTGCAGCATTCCATCTGTTCCCATCTGAGAGTGTGAGGACAAGAGTGAGATGTGCAGTATGCCCCTTCCAACACTCCCCTTCGGGTTGCCTAATTAATTGTGTATTCAGAGCACCAAGGCTCTGTCCCTTAAGAATGCACGGGGCAAACCCTGTCCTGCAGGCAGCTGCTACAGTTGCTGCCTGCTGCACAAGGGACACTAGCATCTCCTGGGCAAAACAGGTAACTGCAGGTGGCTCAGAGAAAATTGCTGAGCTGCTGGTTGTTTTTTGCAAGGGATCTCCAGAAAAAAATTGCACTTTCAATAAGGTTATTAGTGTGGGAAACACTACAATTAGCACAGACTACCTAGAGAGCCTGGCTTTGTAAATGACTGCGGGGGGGAGGGAATGGGCATTTGGATGGATTTGTTACCTTAGTTCTGAAACTTTTAGTTTGCCTTCATTAATATGTCCACAAAATATTCAAGGCTATCTGTTTGCATGATCAAAAATCTGTTTCCCCGTGTGCAAACAGACAGTTGCAGACATCTGGGTATTTGCAAACTCAGCTACCTGTTATGTATGCACAAATACAGATGTTTGGGTACTGCATTACTAGGGACTGGTTGAAAATTAGTCTTTAGATCAGTAGCCATATTTAATGGTTTCCTTTCTATTTTGATCTTTTCCAGCACAAAACTTGGTTTCAAAGTTGTGCTACCTTAAGTTGCATTGAAATATGGCAAGGCTTTATGTGACATTATGTTGCATCCCAGAAGCAAAGCCACATGAATCATGCCAGTCAATGTGGTTTGAAAAGCTGTATATTTCACGGATGGTTGACACAATATATGGGTGCCAAGATGTACCGTACTAAGGAGACACTTATAAGTGGAGATTTGACATGATGTTTCAGAACAGCACAGCTTGTTGGCAGCCTTCATCCTATAGTGTATCATCCTTCTTGTATGAAGGCATTATGATATTAATATGCAGCACTAAATGTAGGAGAAATCTTCTGTAGTGCTATTGAGCTCATTGTGGATATGGTGAAGCTGGAATGCGTGCTTTTGAGAACATGTCAGTCACACCTTGAAATTGCCTGCTTTCGTTCCTGTTTTCTTTCATAATGTATATTTTTAAACTTGTATTATTTATTTTTGTTGTCCTATTTTATTTCTTGTTCGAGTGAAAAAGAAACCTTTGAATTCCAGAGCCATGCTGTTACTTAATTCCTGCTGAAATAAAGTGTGCTCAGCTCCTGCTCCATCTAAGCACAGTTTCAAATCTCAGCTCCCTTTAAGTTCTGTTCCCGAATTCTGCTATGGCATGTCAAGTCACTTTGACTGGTATAAGATGGGTGTTTAAGCCTTAAAATTCTCCCCATCACTCTAGCAGTGTTAGTACCTGTTAGTAAATAGTAATACCTTTAGTTCTTTCTTTCTGTATGTTTGATTTATATATATTAACTATTCGTTAGAATCTTTATCTTCAACAAAGAGGATGTCTGAATTCTAAGGGCTAGAACACTGGTCTTGCCCAATAAGTAACCTTACCCAGGAATGTATTCATTATGCCTTATTTAATAACTCTAGGGCACTTACACATCTATAAAACTCTAGATATTCTTGGAAACTATCTCCTTATCTCATATATAAAATGCTGACATAAGCATATCTAGACTTGGGAAACTAATAGGAGATTGGTTTCAGAGAGGTGGCCGTGTTGGTCTGTATCAGCAAAAATGACGAGTAGTGGCACCTTAGAGGCTAACAAATTTATTTGGGCATAAGTTTTGTGGGCTAAAACCCACTTCATCAGATGCATGAGAGATAAGATAACCATAAGAGATTATTGTTATAGCAGATGTTTTCTGTTGGGGAAATCAACGTGGAAGAATCATTGTGGGCAAGAAAGACGCTCTGAGAGATATTAACGTAACGAATTGTTAGTCCTCTCAGCTGTAAATAATCATCCTTCTCACATGAGTCAGGTATACTGAGACTGTATAGAAATGATATCACAACATATGTTTCTGAGATAATATTCTTGGCAACTAGGTTTCCTTTGTCTGAAACCCTATATAATGATAGTGATATGAAAACTTAGGTTGGGGGAATGAAAACTGCACGTTCCTTCCAGATGCAGGAAAGAGACACATCCAGCTCTTAGTCTGACACCAAAGGGTGGTAATGTGTCTGTCTAGTTCTGTATTCTGTACAGTGCTGTACTAATCTCTGATTCATAATCTAATATAAATAATTTCAATGGAGACTGTTATTTTGACAATCTCAAGTCGTTAACTCAGACATGCAACAGCAGGGTGTGTCATCATTGAAAGTTATTCAGTGTCTGTCATCCTCTAAAATAGGTGGGATTGTGGGGCTCCTGGGTTGTAATTACATTTCCTTTAAAAAACCTGTATGATGTAGTATTTGCCACAGTCTTCAAATATTAATTCAGAAACTTCAGAGGAGGGGGAGAAATGCTACCTTGGATTTAATACCATGAAGAAAAAATGTCTGCAAAACTTGATTTTTAAACAAATGTAACATCCTCTTATTTAAAAGTTTCTGAGCTAAATGTCTGATCAGTGTCACCTGCTTAGGAGCAGGTGGGAAGAAAATCCCCTCCAGCATCTAGACACTCTGATACCACAGTAGTGATTGCAGTATAAAAATCTAAACTGGAGACAAGTTGTACCTCCAATGTGTCACTTGGAAATCCCCTCCACATGGAGTGGGGGTAGAGTGTGTTTACAATGTAAGCACTTTGGTCCAGGAACAGTCTTTTTATCAATATTTATACAGTGCCTAGCACAATGGTGAGCTGATTCCTAATTGAGGCCCGTAGGCGCTATCTGTGATGAAGTGGGAATTTGTTTGTAATATTGTTATGAATATTTTGTGTGCCTCAGATTCCCCCTGTACTTTGGACTGCTGCCCTGTGGGAGAAACAGGATTAAGCCTGCTCTCGGGGCAGACCAAGAGACACAGGTGCAGGGCCGCCCAGAGGATTCCGGGGGCCCGGGATCTTTGGCAGCGGGGGGCCCTTTCGTTCCGGGACCCGCTGCCGAAGTGCCCCAAAGACCCGTGGCGGGCCCCCCCCCCGCCGCCGAATTACCGCCGAAGCAGGACCCGCCGCCGAAGTGCAGCCCGGTCTTCGGCGGTAATTCGGCGGAGGGGGGCCCCCGCCGCGGGTCTTCGGGGCTCTTCGGCAGCGGGTCCCGGAAGGGAAGGGCCCCCCGCCGCCGAATTACCTCCGAAGACCGAGCTGAACTCAGCGGCGGGTCCCGCTCCATCTTCGGCGGTAATTCGCCAGCGGGGGGTCCTTCCCCGCCGGCGAAGACCGGGAGCAGAAGAAGCTCCTGCGCCTGGCCCCGCAAGAGTTTTCCAGGCCCCCCGGAGCGAGTGAAGAACCCTGCTCCAGGGCCCCCGAAAAACTCTGGTGGGGGCCCCTGTGGGGTTCGGGGCCTGGGGCAAATTGCCCCTCTTACCCCCCTCCCCTCCCCGGGCGGCCCTGCACAGGTGTGTTTTTGTCACCTGGCTCTGAGCTGACTGAGTGGGTTGTTAAAAGGATTGGCTGAGGTCCTACATTAAAAACCACTTTTCTATGCTCACAACAACCTTTTGTGGACTCCATACACATTATAAGGAGAGTGATCAGTTAAGGTGAGCTGTTGTCAGCAGGAGAGAAAAATAACTGTTTGTAGTGGTAATGAAAAGGGCCCTTTTCCAGCACTTGACAAGGAGATATAAGGAACTGTAGGGTGGTGGGAGGGGGGGAGAGATAAGCATGGGGAAATAGTTTTACTTTGTGTAATGGCCCATCCACTCCCAGTCTTTATTCAAACCTAATTTAATGGTGTCCAATTTGCAAATTAATTCCAATTCAGCAGTCTCTTGTTGGAGTCTGTTTTTGAAGTTTTTGTTGTTGTAATATTGCGACTTTTAGGTCTGTAATAGAGGGACCAGGGAGGTTGAAGTTTTCTCCAACTGGTTTTTGAATGTTATAATTCTTGACGTCTGATTTGTGTCCATTTATTCGTTTACGTAGAGACTGTCCGGTTTGGCCAATGTACATAGCAGAGGGACATTGCTGGCACATGATGGCATATATCACATTGGTAGATGTGCAGGTGAATGAGCCTCTGACAGTGTGGCTGATGTGATTAGGTCCTATGATGGTATCCCCTGAACAGATATGTGGACAGAGTTGGCAACAGGCTTTGTTGCAAGGATAGGTTCCTGGGTTAGTGTTTTTGTTGTGTGGTGCCTTGTGTGTCTCCTTCCCTAGGCTCCTTCCCTCTAGCCAGCACATGGAAGTCTACTGACTGTAGGTAGCCTAAGATAAATGCTGAAGCTGCCCTCCCATTCCTGTCTCTTGAGCTGAGAAGTGAACCCCAGGCTCTAGTGTCTGACTAGTGGTAGATGGGTTTATAACCTTGTAGCACTGAAATTCCAACAGTCATCCTGGAAGGAAGATCCTTTTGTACAGAATGTCTGTGCCCCAGCTGGAGGAGAATGCCACTGAGTGGTGGTAGCTACAGCACTGCCACGCTCCTGGAGGAGGAGGTGGAGGTGGGTGCAAGTGAAGAGAGACTGAAAGGTGAGGAGCGAAAGGGAGGAGGAGGAAGTGTGGATGGAAATGAAGAGCGGTATGGTTTGGGGGAGGGGGAGATGTGTGAAAGAAGAGGAGTGGGGACAGGTTGGAGGGGAAACCCAATTTAACACTCTCGCAGGCCCCTTAGTTCCAGAGTCTGTCGCTGGGGTGGATGGATTATCTCTTCTGGGTCCTTTGGCATCTCTAATCCATGCAATGGATGTTAATAGTTGTATAGTACTAAGCTACTGGCCACTGGAATCCCTCGATTTCAGACACTCTCCTCCTCTTTGGACAGAGAAGGAAGAGCTGGGACATGCTGAGCCCAGGCACCCAGTGCCAGGGCAAGGTTCAGCCCAGAGAGGACAGGGGAAAGTACCATGCAGTCCCCGCACTCCCTGCTGCTGCCCTATCTAGGGCAGGGGGTTCAGGGGAGTACTGCTGACTCCAGCTCACTCGGTGTCAAATGCAGAAAGGAGGTTTATTAAGCGCTCTGTATTTCATTTGCGTTTAAAGCCAGATGCTAATAGAGAAGGTTAAATGAATAGAAGGAACCTCTTTTTTTTTCCTTTCCCTCCTCGATTGTGCCTATAATTGTATATTGCTTATTAAATAGCCAAAGGCCTTTGAAAACTCTCTTCATTTGAGAAAGATGCGAGGCAGAGCTCTTCGTGAAATAATTATAGAAAATGAGTGTTGATGCATGTTTTGACTTTGCTGCAAAAGTAATTCTGTCTCTTCTAGTTGAAGTAATTACATTTGTTTCTAAATAGAGCAAAAGAAACGGTAATTGTAAAAAAAAAAAAAAAAAAAAGGCATAGATCTGACTTGTACATTTATATAGTGGCAGATAGATGGGAAGCAAAAACTAATTATTATATTAGTATAGTCATTATGGCATGTTGTACATTCATTCAAGGGAAATCGTACTGTTAAACACATTGTGAATCATGAAAGATTTGCAGTTTATAGAATAGTTTGCCTGATAAGTACTTTTTTAAGCATTGTGATGAATGTGGATATTGCAGCATGTCTTGTTTATATTGGGTTTGTTGAAGGAGGTCAATGTGTGAATTCACCAGCCTTTTGTTACTTTTACTTTTTTAATTCAGTGTTCATGGAAGGAAACATTTTTACCAGTGGAAACTAAAGTCATCTCACATTTTTTTCTTTTTTTAGTCCTTATTTGAGATGACCAAAAAGAGTAAACTTGTGCTGGCAGCAGTCTGGTGGTATAGGTACTTGTCGACTGCAAAAAGGATTGAAACCACTATGTTATTTGACCTGGGTCATTGGATAGTCTTCACATAGCAACAACTTTCAATCACCACCATCCAGGGCTGAATTTGGGAAGGCAAGCTAGAGCTGAAAGACCTCAGGGCCCAGTCCACTCAGTCATTAATTTCCCCAAGTGACAATGATTTTATTGATCTGCTTAATCTCCCACGGGCTTAGTTGCACAGTGTCACGTATTTGGGCACAATTTGATTCTCGTGGCCACCTTACAAGACCAGGACACTATGTTGTTGGCAGTGTTCTGTGTGGAGAAACTTACTTTGTGGCTTATTGCTCAAACTTGCTCTTGTCAGTGTTATTAGTTCCTCTCTGTCATGATATTCACATGGTCATATGAGATGATCTGGAGTTCCCCTGCCTTAAACTTCGTCTGTGGGCATTGGAAATCCCCAGATTCACCTGTATTCTAGTCTTTCAAATATGCTGAGACTCTTTATGTTTCTGGGTATGTAGGTAAAGCTACAGTGAACTTGCCAGCTATATTCTTCTCCAGCTAGCAGGGTTACTATCTGTTTGCTAAGGCAGAAAACAATGTCTATCAAAATGCAGTGGTAACAGAAATTATTTTGTGCAGTCGTGCATGCCTGAATTAGTAGATCACAGCACTGTAGGAGATCCATGTGCCCTCTTGATAATTTGTAAAGGAATGATGGCTAAGTCATATGTTCAGCACTGGCTCCCTCATTCCAAAATACTTCTGCCAACCATGGTGTTTAGCAAAGCCTTGATGAGCACAGTGCTGATGGCTCTCAGATGTGCTGGCTACTGAATTTTCCCTTTCTTGCTTCACTGTAGTACCTACTCTTCCTGATTTTTACCTAGTATCTTGCCATAGTATAGAGACAGAAGTCTGCCCTCTGCTATACTCCATGCAATTCCAGTGACTTCACTGTGGTTGCATTAGGGTGAGAGTGAGGGCAAAATTTGGACCCTAGCATTTTTTTATTCCCCTGTGACTACTTAACAGTTATGTGGTCTTGCATTATCTGAGGTCAGTCTCTGGAGAAGAAAAAATACCTTGAACCCCATGTAAGTATGTAGCAAGTGTTGCCCAGATCAAAGGAGAAGTAAACAAATGGGCAGTTCCCTTGACACTAAAGCAATGATTCTACCATCTTCTGGTTCATCTCTTTTCCTTTTGGGAAGTCTTTAAGGCCTATATTTAATAGTTTTGAAGTCTTTCCCAAAGCATAGGCCTTTAGGGACACATTTTTGAAGAGTGGAAAAATGGTTGCACTCACAAAATTGTGGCTGTACCTGTGAGATCCAAACATGGCCCTCGAACAGATGAAGCAAAAGATGGGGTGAAGCTATATATGCCCTTCCTATTGGGTGCTGTGCTGTGCCAAGTGGTGCTTAAATACAGAAATTGGACCCATGAAATCTACACATGTAGATTGTTCACCTGCTATTGTGTATGCAGTTATTGCAATTGTGTGTACAAACTGGTTAACTTTAGGAATATTTACCTGATTTGTGCACATACTGTAGTAGCTATGGGTGTGCTTCTGCAGGAGGATGTTCCTTTGGAAAATGTGGTTCTTACTGTTTAGCTCATCCTCTTGACCTTATAAAATTAGGTGATTCCTGCTGGAGAGCTTGGAGAAACATTCTTGCTAGAAACAATTGTGCTGATGCATCATGTTGTCTTGCCTCACTTTCTACTACCTCTGCTTCGTAAATGACAACAGAAGCTTTGTTTGATCAAAGTTAATCCTCTCCTGTTCTTTATGTGTCCATGAAGTGATCCACTGTTAATGGGTATGTCAACACAGCAAAGAAAAACCTGCGGCTGGCCTGTGCCAACTGATTCGGGCTTGGGGTACAGGGCTGTTGCATTTCTGTGTAGACTTCCAGGCTCTGGCTGGTGCCCAGACTCTAGGACCCTAATTTGCTGCATAGACATATCCAGGGACATCAAACATCAGTCATTTCCATATCAACCATCTGTGACGCTACAAATGGAGAGTTAAGATTGGCTGCTGGTGGGAATAAACAATGGGATTAGTTAGTTTCTTTGGGCCAAATTCTACCTTGGGATAAACATATACAGCTCACCTCAGATAGCAGAGTTGCCCTCTAAAACACAAATTTGGTGTTCCTGAGAATGTTGTTATAAATATAGACATTAGAGGGAAAGAGAAGTACAGAACAGAATATTGTCCTGAATTCATCATGATCCATCTTGACTTTTTTTTCTAATCTTAGCTAACTTTCCAGTTTCCTACAAAGGTCACTTAATCTCCTTGTCTTTCTACTGTGTTTCTTCAGTCACCAGGAACTGAGGGGTCACATTAGGACATGAGGAAAAACTTCCTAACTGTCAGGGTGTTTAAGCACTGGAATAAATTACCAAGGGAGTTTGTGGAATCTCCATCTCTGGAGATTTTTTAGAGCAGGTTAGACAAACACCTGTCAGGAATGGTTTAGATAATACTTAGTCCTGCCATGAGTGCAGGGGACTGAACTAGATGACCTCTCAAGGTCCTTTCCAGTCATATCATTCTAAACTGGTGTAAACCAATGTGACTCCATTGACTTCAAGAGGAAGGAATAGCTCAGTGGTTTGAACATTGGCCTGCTAAACCCAGGGTTGTGAGTTCAATCTTTGAGGGGGCCACTTAGGGATCTGGGGCAAAAACCAGTACTTGGTCCTGCTAGTGAAGGCAGGGGGCTGGCCTCAATAACCTTTCAAGATCCCTTCCAGTTCTAGGAGATAGGTATATCTCCAATTATTTTTTTTATTTTTTATCCAGACTTTTGGCAGTTGTGCATCTGGGTCTTGCACCGTCTGGTTTCTGACAGAACTGTGATGTTTGGAAGCCACTGTACCAGCCAGGCCCTCTCAGAGGTCCAGAGAGGCCTAGGCCACTTCCAGATTTTGAGGCCCCTAGCCATAATAAAAATAAAAAATGACGACACATGAAAACTAAATAAGGCACCAAAAAAGAGTGAGACATAATTTGAATATTTTATTATTTAACAAATGTTTTTCTAGCATTTTTCTGTGCAAATGCACTAATTATTGAGGAAAAATCTAGCTTTCGTGCAATGTCACAGTTGATATTAAGCATGGCGAGCCCATTCAACGTTCTTGTCCCATAGTTGAATGGTGATAGTTCTTTACCTGCTTCAACACATTGAAGGTGCGTTCACCTGAAGCCACTGATGCAGGCAAACAGACAAAAATACGCAATGAATTGTGATATTAGGAAACACCCCAGAGAGTCCAAATTTGAATATTTCTTGAAGCAATTCCATTGGCAATCCAATTTAAAGCTCATGGAATATATTCTTTTGAGGAAGATGACCACGTCACTGAGATCTTTTGAGATTTCTTTGTTGTACTGTTGCTGAAGTTGTTCAGCTGCAGAACTGCCAAAGAAACTCAAAAAGGATACAAATTAGTCGCAGTGACTCAAATCGACGTGTAAGGTCCTTGGGGCATTCCGCTTGATACCGGCTGCCAACTAGACATGGAGCCATTGATCACTACCCGCTGAGCCTGATGATCTAGCCAGCTTTCAATCCACCTTATAGTGCATTCATCCAGCCCATACTTCTTTAACTTGCCGGCAAGAATACTGTAGGAGACCGTATCAAAAGCTTTGCTAAAGTCAAGGAATAACACATCCACTATTTTCCCCTCATCCACAGACCCAGTTATCTCCTCATAGAAGGCAATTAGGTTAGTCAGGCATGACTTGCCCTTGGTGAATCCATGCTGACTGTTCTTGATCACTTTCCTCTCCTCTAAGTGCTTCAGAATTGATTCCTTGAGGACCTGCTCTATGATTTTTCCAGGGACTGAGGTAAGGCTGACTGGCCTGTAGTTTCCCGGATCCTCCTCCTTCCCTTTTTTAGAGATGGGCACTACATTAGCCTTTTTCCAGTCATCTGGGACCTCCCCCGCTTGCCATGATTTTTCAAAGATAATGGCCAATGGCTCTGCAATCACATCCGCCAACTCCTTTAGCACCCTCGGATGCAGCGCATCTGGCCCCGTGGATTTGTGCTCATCCAGCTTTTCTAAATAGTCCCAAACCATTTCTTTCTCCACAGAGGGCTGGTCACCTCCTCCCTATGCTGTGCTGCCCAGTGCAGCAGTCTGGGAGCTGACTTTCTTTGTGAAGACAGAGGCAAAAAAAACATTGAGTACATTAGCTTTTTCCACATCCTCTGTCACTAGGTTGCCACCCTCATTCAGTAAGGGGCCTCTAGGGTGGTCATGTAAAATTACTCAGATTAGTTCCAGGATCAATGTTCTGAGATAGCTTTGTAATTTAACATGCTCTCCAATGGGCACCATGTTTGTTTCCTGGCAGTTCGTTCTTCACATGAACTGAACATCCAAGTAGCCAACAAACCTCTCTATTCCAGAATACCTGCCAGCCTTGGGTGGGCTCTTAAACAAACAACTTTGTTCATTTCCAGTGGCATTTTCTCTCTCTCTCTCTCAAAGGATTGATCCGTTTTACAAGGAGGACACGCTGGGGTTTTCCATCCTTTGTTTTTTGAGAGATAGAACTAGGGTGACCAGATAGCAAGTGTGAAAAATTGGGACGGGGGTTGGGGGTAATGGGAGCCTATGTAAGAAAAAGCCCCCAAATATCAGGACTGTCCCTATAAAATCGGAACATCTGCTCACCAGAGGTAGAACAATGCTTAAAAAGGTACAAGCGACCTTCCTTCTGTGGGAGAGAGCAAAAGGACAGAGAGGAATTAGTCATTACAGTTTTGGTCAGCATCACTTTTTCCTGAATTAACCAAACATTGTGCAGATTTGCAAACAGCTTGTCCCTCAGTGATTCATGAGGACACTCAATTTCCTTTTTCTTCTTGCTTGTTCTGAGGGCTTTAGAAGCCACACAGTGTTGTGAAGATTGTCAAAACATCATACACAGTCAATTTTAGCTGGGGGGTAGGGAACCACAATGTGAACAAGAGGCTGGAGAAACTGGTAAGCTCTTTGTGATGTCTAAAAAGGTTGAGATGCCCCTTCTCCAAGACCAGAGGCAACAGAGGATCAACCTGTTTCTCCATTACTCTTCCCTTTGTTCATGTATTTCCAAGTGTTGGAAAGAAAATATAGAGTGTAATTCCTGATGGTACTTGGAAGTGAATATTTAGGGTTGTAAAGATAAAAAACCTCATGTTGTAGTTGACTCCAAGTCATGGTGACCCCACTTAACTAGGGGCCTGGCTGAAATCCCAGTGAGAAATGTAGCAGTAATGCTTCAATGGAGTGTCATACTGGCTTAGGCTACGTCTTCACTACCCGCCGTATCGGCGGGTAGCAATCGATTTCTCAGGGATCGATATATTGCGTCTCATCTAGACGCGATATATCGATCCCCGAATGAGCTCCTGTCGACTCCGGAACTCCACCAACCCGAACGGCAGTAGCGGAGTCGACATGGGGAGCCACGGACATCGATCCTGCGCCGTGAGGACGGTAGGTAATTCGATCTAAGATACTTCAACTTCAGCTACGTTATTCACGTAGCTGAAGTTGCGTATCTTAGATCGATTTCCCCCCGTAGTGTAGACCAGCCCTAAGAGTGATAACTTTAGCTCCCTGGAAAAATAGGACGTTTCATCCTCCCTTGTCATTACCATCACTGGGGTATGCCACAGATTCTCCACCCGCCCCCCACCTTTCTCAATTTAACAAATACATCCTGGATCTGGACAGTTGTCTTCTCCCATAACCCCTTGGGACTGTTACCCTCATTTATCCACGCCAGCTGAGATGGTAGAGGGGGGAAGTTATTGTTGGAAGAGAAAGTTGCAATCTGATTCTAGGCTTTACAGACAATAAGGCTCAATCAAATGACTTGGGGGGGGGTGCTCAAATATACTCCGCCTAGGGCTATGGGCTCCTCTGCCTCTTCTCCACCTCTGTGCTCCAGACACACTGATCGCTCACTCCCCTTTGGGTGCTAGGAAAGGGAAGGGCCCTTGTGATGCCAATACACTGTTGCAAAGGTGACCATTAAATAGTTTCTCCATGCTGCTGTTCTTTAATATTTCTCCATAAAGCTTTGTGTTGTGCTTTTAACTCTGAGAGAGTGGTGCTTCATCTTAACGCCATAAACTCCATTAAGGCACCTTTATAAATCACCCGAGCCATTGCATGGATCCTGTAATGCAGGGTTGTAGCCCCAAACCAGCCATATGAGGGGGAGTGCAGTGATTTTGCTCAGTGGGTAGTTGCTTACACCAGACTTAACAAAAAACTCCATTTAGGTGAAAAAGGGATCTTCAAAGCTGGCATTTTTCAAGTAAATAACTCTTTAGCTTTGATATGCCTGTTTCATGTTGCCTTGTCAGGCTTGAGGGAAGACGTATCTTAAATCAAAGTGGACAACTGAGAATAAAAGCACATAAAAGATTACAATAAAAGAAAGGAATCATTGTCATAAAAAACCGCAAGACATGGTTTTATATCTGTCACAGCAAGCACCCTTAGGAGTGAATTTCTAACGTGCAGTCTAGACTCAGATGCTTTTGTGAACTTTTATCATTGTTTATTTAAAACTCTTCAGGGCAACATGAAAAATAATAAAAAATCCCCAACCACAGGTTTTCTGTCACCCTGAGTATCAGGCTTTAGAACAGGGCCATTATAAAAGGAGGAATCTAACTGGTTGATAATAGTTCTGCTGACTGGGCAGGTGCCTATCCTGCATAAACACATGGGACAGGATTCCTTAGCCAAATGCTTTAACTGTGAAATTGACATGATTAATGTTGAAGCAGCACAATAAGTCATTTGAACTAATTCAGTTCTGGAGGTAGCATTAAGAGGTCGATCATGCAAGGGGCTGATCGCATTCAGCACCTTGCAGAAGTGGAGCTTAGATCAGCCCCTTAGGCACTTGGCTTCCAGGCCGCAACTAGAAATAGGTAAAACCAGGGCTGTCTTTGTAGATCAGCTGTTTATCAAAACCCATTGCAAATGTGGTTTGGAGCCTGGTCCCAGTTAATGTTCAGAGTTGATAGGTGTGTTCGGATAAATGTTTCTAGAATTGGCCCATCTCTAGGATTGTCACTTTCTCAGTGCTGTGTTTGAGGCAATTGTTTTGATCTGTTATGTGCAGATGCTGCTGCATTGGGAAGCAATGGTGTGAAAAAATGTTTGATCAGCCCCCAAACCATCATTGCTTAGTAGTTGTTCCCTGCTAGCGTCTCTGTATGGGAAGAATCTCAGAGACTTCTCCGAGGCAGCTTTCTATGCACCCAAGGCAGCAGTGGAGGTGTGTGTTTTGCCTAACATGCCTGGGTGTATTGAGAACAACTGTGTGTCAGTTTCATAATTGAAGCATGTGTGTGTGTGGCAAGGGGGGTGATGGGAGCTAACAGAGCAGGGTGAGAGCAGAGATCTGTAAACTAAATAGCAAAAACTTGGAATGACTTCCTCATGCACCAGGCTTTCTAGCATCTTTGTTGGGACTACTAGACTATGCTGCTTCTCACACATGAATAGAACAAGGGGCAGTATAGATGGCCCTTCCCATCTTTTTGGCTTTGTTTCTTTTGCTGCTGAGTTATTTTGAAAATGGCAGGTCTGCACCAAACCATAATGCTCATTGCCTGGTGCAGGGCGATTTGCACTCTTGTGCATTAGTAACTGGGTGTGTTGGCATGAGAGAGAGTGTGGGGTTGGAGGGAGGGCTGCTAGCTATTGGAGAGAAAGGGTTTGGTGGTTAGAGACTAACCTAGAACTTGGGAGACCATGGTTCAATTCCTGCCTCCATGACAGAGTTCCTGTGTGACCTTGGCCCCTCTGTGCCTTAGTTTCCTCCCGGTCTGTAATGTGAGGAGAATGGTCGTGGAGTGGTATTGCATTAAAGACTGTGAGGTGCCAGATACTGTTTTGATGGGGGAGGGATGGCTGTATAAGCACCTGGGCTGAGTAGTTAGCTTTTACCCTGTGCTCTTTGTCAAGGGATCTAAAGCAATTTCCAAAGGTGAGCAAGTATCCTCATCCCCATCGTACAGCTATGGAAACAGTGACGGAGGGAATAAGTGATGCATAAGAGATCACACTGAGTCTGTGGCAGACCTGTGGATAGACTCCCAGGAGTCTCTGACAGCTGTACCATAGTGCTTCCCCAGGCTGGCCCAGGGACTAGGGATAGACATTGCTCAGGCTTTTTCTTCCCCACTCATCTAAGTCACTGAGGCTGGGACTGGAATTCTAGATCATAACACTTCGCAGCAGACACCTAACAATAAAAATGTGGTACACACAATATGCCATAATGTCTCATACCATGTCATCCGGTTGTTAGAAGGGGTAGGGAGGAGGAATTCATTACTGACACATGTTCTGTTACAGGAATACCTGTTAATCTGATATCCAGGTACAGTGGGAACAGCCATTAGATGTGTCCTCCTCAGGAAATAGAGACAAAATCCCCTGCATTATCCTTTGGGAACAATTGTTTGCGGTAATGCAGCCTATTGCAAGGTCTCATAGAAATCACATGGGATAACTTGTCACTGACATTCTCTCCAGCATACACTAACAATTGAACCTGGGTTTGCAATGCATGAAATGTTTCTTCTGAGACTTGGGTTAATTTTAGTGGCATTTTAGATGTGTAGCATGTATTTAAAATACAATTTTCTTGACCTGTAACAGTCTTTAAATTGAAATATATACACTGTCCTGCACCATATAGTGTACTAAAGATTGACTGGCCTAGGGATGCTTTAAACAGTTGGTCAATTTTAGAAGTAACATTAAGAAACAAAACAGACATATGGGAGAGGTAGACTAACAATGCAATAACTTTAAATAAAAAGTTTGCCTTTTTTAATGCCTTGACAATAGCACTTATTAATTCCTGATGCTCGATCAGTGCTTTTTAACTAGAAGGATCCTGAAATGTTTTACATACTGTAAATTCAATATAAGGTTAAACCAGCTATTGCTGAAATGCAGCCACCACTGAAGTTGGCACAGCAGCCACATGACACCATTATGAGATGCACCAACATCATACAAGTTAAAAATAAACCCTCCAGCTGAAACTACAGATGGAAATTTAGTTTTAGGTAATTTAGTCCTGACTTTAGTACCCTCACTCATGTGAAAGATACTACAGCTTCTTGAATGTTTTCAGGTGGTTAGGAATTTGGTTTTAAGTCTCTTCCAGAAGGCTGATATGTGCATATATATATTACATATTGTATGTGCAATTGAATTTTATGAATCACAATATATTTTGCCATATGAGAACTATTCAGAACTTTAGTCAGGTAGCCTGGATGATATATTTTAATCCTGGCAAAACCAGTGGCTCACGTGATGCTGGCGCATCTCACTTGACCTCTTTGTACCACAGCCAATGGTGCCAAAAAACTACATGAAATATACCTCCTTCATACCCAAACAGTAGCCGCTGTGTTGGAGCTGAATTTTCCTAGATAGATAGATTACAAAGGAATATAAATGCTTCACTGCCCAGGGCCCTATGGCATGTGCTCAGAGTAGGAGAGTTTGTCAGCAAACAATGCAGCATATTCCAAGAGAGCAGTAAAAGCAATTATCTTCCTTGGCACTCTCACCTTGAAAAACAGCAGTGTTGTGGGGCAGGGAGCTAATTGCTCCATCTGTTGCTTTGCGTCTCTCTGAGGAAAAAAGTGCTTTCTGACACATTGTGTAACATGTGACATGCCCAACATGGAGGGATCTATTCAGGCAGGCTTTGGCTTTGAAGCAGGTAAGAATGGATGCAAAGTATAAGGTTGGGGAAAGCTAGCTGGCTTCTCTAAGTGCATTTACTATTATTTCATTGGAACTATAATATCCTTAATGATTTTTGGATCTATTGTGCCTATAGTCAAAATTGCATCTTCAAGTAAAGAGTGTCTGTTACATTGAAGGCAGTGATGGCTAGCGGTTGCTCAAGTATATGTCCTTATGAGTGCTCCACTGTACGATGTGCATGCATGCCTGTATGCGCTCGGTCAGAGATTTTAACTAGCAGTGTCCACTGGTCTGTGCGTGCACACTATACAACTACGTGTTCTAGTGTGAGGGTTCTTAGAGAGGTGACAACTCACTGCCATCCCAGTTGCTTCTCAATTGATCTCAACTCGAGACCGTTCAGACTGGTGCCTGCTGCTTTCATAGCTCTGTTGTTGTTTTTCATATTGATATATATAGTCTTTCATTTTCTCTGTTTCATTTGCTTAATTTTTTCCTTTGTTACGCACATTTGCAGTTCTGAGGGGTTTCCCACCATTGAATTCCTCTTTTTTCTGCAGCCAGAGACTCCTGCCCTCTACCATTCTCTCTGGAGCTTTCCTACTCAGGGTATACAAGGACTCTCGGCTTCAAGACTTGTCAGACCTGCTGCAGGACTTTCCCCCTCAGCGACAGGCATTCCAGCTACCTCTGCTGCCTTCAAGAGTCCCACATCCCATCTAAGTGCAAGAACTGCACCAGTTTTAAAAGCTGATCTTGCAAGCTAAAGGAGTTGGCGGATGTGATTGCAGAGCCATTGGCCATTATCTTTGAAAAATCATGGCTAATGTAGTGCCCATCTTTAAAAAAGGGAAGGAGGATGATCCAGGGAACTATAGGCCAGTCAGCATCACCTCAGTCCCTGGAAAAATCATGGAGCAGGTCCTCAAGGAATCAATTCTGAAGCACTTAGATGGGAGGAAAGTGATCAGGAACAGTCAGCATGGATTCACCAAGGGCAAGTCATGCCTGACTAACCTAATTGCCTTCTATGAAGAGATAATTGGGTCTGTGGATGAGGGGAAAGTAGTGGATGTGTTATTCCTTGACTTTAGCAAAGTTTTTGATACTGTCTCCCACAGTATTCTTGCCGGCAAGTTAAAGTAGTATGGGCTGGATGAATGGACTATAAGGTGGATTGAAAGCTGGCTAGATTGTCAGGCTCAATGGGTAGTTATCAATGGCTCCATGTCTAGTTGGCAGCCAGTATCAAGCAGAGTGCCCCAAGGATCGGTCCTGGGGCTGGTTTTGTTCAATATCTTCATTAATGATCTGGAGGATGGCATGGACTGGACTCTCAGCAAGTTTGCAGATGACTCTAAACTGGGAGGAGTGGTAGATATGCTGGAGGGTAGGGATAGGATACAGAGGGACCTAGACAAATTAGAGGATTGGGCCAAAAGAAATCTGATGAGGTTCAACAAGGACAAGTGCAGAGTCCTGCTATTAGGCTGGAAGAATCCCATGCACTGCTACAGACTAGGGACCGAATGGCTAGGCAGAAGTTCTGCAGGAAACTGTGGGATTACAGTGGACAAGAAGCTGGATATGAGTTGACACTGTGCCCTTATGCCAAGAAGGCTAATGGCATTTTGAGCTGTTTAAGTAGGGGCATTGCCAGCAGATCAAGGGACGTGATCATTCCCCTCTATTTGACACTGGTGAGACCTCATCTGGAGTAGTGTGTCCAGTTTTGGGCCCCACACTACAAAAAGGATATGGAAAAATTGGAAAGAGTCCAGTGGAGGGCAACAAAAATGATTAGGGGGCTGGAGCACATGACTTCTGAGGAGAGGCTGAGGGAACTGGGATTGTTTAATCTGCAGAAGAGAAGAATGAGGGGGGATTTGATAGCTGCTTTCAACTACCTGAAAGGGGGTTCCAAAGAGGATGGATCTAGACTGTTCTCAGTGGTACCAGATGACAGAACAAGGAGTAATGGTCTCAAGTTGCAGTGGGGGAGGTTTACGTTGGCTATTAGGAAAAACTTTTTCACTAGGAGGGTGGTGAAGCACCGGAATGGGTTACCTAGGGAGGTGGTGGAATCTCCTTCCTTAGAGGTTTTTAAGGTCAGGCTTGACCAGCCCTGGCTGGTATGATTTATTTGGGAATTGGTCCTGCTTTGAGCAGGGGGTTGGACTAGATGATCTCCTGAGGTTCCTTTTAACCCTGATATTCTATGATTCTAAGCTGAAGAAGGAAAGGCTGAAGTGTCTTCTCATGGAGCACTTTTGGAATCAAAGCTCTTCTGCAGAAAGAGACCTTATACTCTGGAGAAAGAATCCAAGAAGAATGGGGAGTCATCTTCAAGGTCAGGACTTAGGGAGAGCTCGCCTGCCTGGCACAGGTGCTCTTGAGGCTTCCGTGGGCCCTGGTACTGATGCATTGGCACACAATTAAGAAAACTCCCAGCTCATGCACCAAAGGGTCGTTTAACTGAGGGACTCTGAAGTTGGTACTGGAATATGAGCCTTCCACAGGTAAAAGGACTCTAGAGCTAGGGACTCCTCTAAAATGTCTACTTCAGCCTCAGTACCACATCAATCTCTTGAGGTTGCAGCTGCAAGGATCACCTTAATCATACACTGGTACTGTCCTCAACCCGCATCCCCAGGGTCCACATGGACTGCACCTCTGTACTGTGCCCAGGCTATTAGGGAGCATCCCCACAGGCTCTCTGGTACCAACTATGTTCTTCTCCCTTGAGGACCTTTTCATCTCTTCTAAGGGGCACTGAGCGGGATCCTTCCCTGGTACTGTCCGACTGGTCAGAGCTGAAGCCTCCAGCTGTTGTGTTACACCCCAGCACAAAATATTGTCTATCACCTGCCTCTCCTCAGGCTACAGGACCTTACGAGTTCCAATACTGATGTTGGAGACTTCTCCTCTGGATACAGGAGAGGATACGTCTTTGGGTTTGGATATCTCTGTCCAGGACTTTGCCTCTTTGACCCTCCCAACATTCTCTGTAGGTATCTGGATGGCAAGACCTGATCTGTAACCAGCAAATGTTCTCACTGTCCTTGGCCAGGAACAACTTGTGGAGTCCTGTGCCTTTCCCCTGTGAACTACCACAGTGGGCTTATTGGAACCCTTGGGCCCTAGAAAATGATCACTACAGACTGCCGCCAACAAAAACCATGTACCAAAAATCACCTCCAGTACTGCAGTAGCTGTTGGTATGTCAACAACTTCTGATACAGCAGGACCCACTACCTCATGAGGAGACTCCTGGGGAACAAGAGCAGGTAGCTGAGGAGATGATGCTGCCATCCTCCTACTCACCCCAGGAGGACGTCATATCTCTCCTGCCAGCTTATGCCAACAACTTCTGATCCTTTCAGGACCTGATAAAGAGAATTACAGAGTCACCCCAGATTCTCCTAGAAGAAATCCAGGAAATTCAGCATTCTCTGGCAGACACTTTACACTTTCCCCAGGGTAAAATTGCTCTGTGTATCAGTGAGACAGTACAGTCTCCATACTGTATGGTAGAAGGGCAGACTGTTGCCAAGGCTTCTGTGTCAGCTCAATGGAGCCGATACAGCCTCCTGATCAGTGGCAACTACATCTGTTTTGTACAGAACCTCCTGGCTCCAGACATCCAGTCTTCCAAGAGAGGTTCAGAAGACTGTTGAGGATCTCCCTTTTGAAGGGCCAAAGCTCGTTGGTAGTGATGCTGACACTTCTCTCTGCAGAGTAGAGGACTCTAGTGTGACTCTGTGATCCCTCAGCATACACATGCCTGCAATGAAAAGGCAGTTCAGTAAAATTTTGATAACTCAGCGTTGCAGGCCTAGTTAGTGCCATGCTTACACAAGGCCTGCAGAACCCCCTTAAAGAGGACCAGACCTCACAAGAAAGAGCAAATTCAATCAAATGGCAGTTTTGATGGCCTAGTTGAGGGTCAAGAACCAACCCCATCCCTGCTCAAGAAAGGATGGAAGTTTGGGATGGGTTGTGTACCCCACACCAGCCCTGACAGGGTTAATGTGGGCCTGAGATGCCAGTTAGGCTACCGAGTGTCACCTGTGAGCGGGAAGGCCAGGGTTAATTGAGAGTGAAGTCCAGCTGGGGAAGGGCTGGGCCAGCTCTACAAAGCCAGGAAGCTGAGAATAGTGGGGTGCTGCAGGGAAAGGAGACTGCAGTCACCTCCTGAGATGAGGGAGGTCAGCAGGGACTTGGAGTACATCCAGGGGGAAAGTAAGCCCTGAGATCCTGAGAGGAGTAAGGAGCCTGGCAAGAGGCTAGGAAGGGTGAGGTAGATACAGGG
This sequence comes from Mauremys reevesii, assembly GCF_016161935.1. NCBI lineage: Eukaryota > Metazoa > Chordata > Testudines > Geoemydidae > Mauremys > Mauremys reevesii. The sequence continues at coordinate 26,675,553 of NC_052635.1, read as the reverse complement.
AGTAGAATACGTTCAAGTGGTAAACGCAGAAAGAGGCAAGGACATAGAGGGGCTGGATAGAAAGGAGCCCAGGGAAACAACAGGGGCTGGGGCAGAGCAAACCTGGATTGTTGGTTGTAAGGTCCGTGGGCTGGAGTCTGGTATAATGAGCAGGCTGTTCCTCTGCCAGCCACTAGTGCTAGTGGTGAGTGGGAACCCTATTACAGGGTCATATTCCCATTCAGACCCCTTTCCATCAGCTTCCATATTTGTGTTATTGCAGGCGTTAAGTGACTGCTTTAGCTGTCTGTTGTGGAGAATAAAAAGTACTGAGAGTGCATGGGGAATAAGTGTTAAATTGTGAGTTTTGGCATTGATCAAAGAACAATAGAGGAAGTGTTAAACTGATAACCAATTTTCATATGGCATTTATCTTTAGTTATCTTGTGAGATGGGACAACATCAGAAAGATAATGACATATCAGAGATCTGTCCCGATAGACTTTATCTGTCAACAAAAGAATAAGCAAACATCTAATAAAATAAGGCTGCTCTGTATGCCGAAGGAAGGAAGGAAGGAAATACATGTTAATTTTATTAGACTTTCTATAAATAACATTTTTTTAGAAAAATGTCATAACTGTCTGAGGTTTGTTCTATGTAAAATCATTTAAAATATTTCAGCTGTGCATATCAACTTTAAAACTACAGAGCCATCTAGAAATGAGCCCAAGTCCCCGCATCCAAATATTTGTAAACGTTGGGGTAACTGAAACACAAACTTTACTCATGGCCCTTACCATTGTGCTAGACTGACAAATCAAGGTCTGTATTGGAATATCCCTGGTCTTCAGAAAGTTCAGATTTGGACTTAGAGTTTGCATCTCTTGCCCTTCTCTAACACCATTAACCTGAAAACATTATAAATGGAGTTTATAACGAGAATCTGGAGATAATTTTATCCTCTGTTGGTGTAAACTTGTGCAGCTTCGTTGGCTTTAGGGGAGTGGTGCCAATGTACTCCAGCAGAAAATTTGGCCGATCATCGTCACATGTTTCATTACTGAAGTTAATTGTAACTCCAGTGAGATTCACCTGGTTTGGATTTCATGTTTGGATACAATGCCAAATCCTGGGCCAGTTCTGTGGATTAACTTATCAAATGTATATATTTGTGAGGAATCCTGAACCAAATTTCAAGTGACCCTTGCTGACTTTACCCAGACAAGACTTCACTCAGATTCATATAGAAATTCTGAGGAACCTGAAACTCTGATTAAAACCTAAGTGGACATCTTCCCTCCTTCCCCACCCCCCCCAAAGTTCCCATGAGCCCCAGGTTCTATTTATGATTATATTTACTTTTTAATATGCTGTAGTATTTGGATATTTCTATTAGAAATATTGCCTATTTATATTATTTATTCCAACCAAACTGATATTAATATCAAATAGAACTGAAGTAGGGGGTGGGGGATGGTTTGATTAGGAATCTATGCCCAGACATTAACCTATCACACTTACACCAAATGGACTTTTGTGAGATTCAAAAATGTTGTGTTAAAGACATTCCCAATATAGTTTCTGTGGCTCCCTTCTGTCTCTCCCATATAATGGGATGTCTGCTCCAGGGATGATGGTGGGGAATTCATTGGTTTGCTGTTCCCCTCCAGCATCAGGATCTCATCTCACTGGGAATAGTTTGGTCCCTGTGTCAGTCTCTAGAGAGAAAAAGCCAGGTCCTGTTGTTACTCATGCAGCTACTGCTATTGAAGTCAATGGGAATGCTTGCCTGAGTAGGGTAACCTCTAATGAAAAATCCTATGTGATTGCATTTTCGTGATGAAAGCAAAGGGGCTTTACAGAAATTTGTTCTCTTACATTCTGTAGATTTTAAGAACAGAGTTTCCACTGGTTTTGTTTTTAACTGTCCCATAAAGTTTAAATGCAAGGATATAGTTTTCTCTTAAATTCTGTAGCACAGCATGGGATATACCGTAATGTTTCAACTGTTGACAATTCTTTGTTGATGTGGTCTATGAGAATTGCCTGACACTACATGCTGGCAGCACTGTGCATCTCTGTAAACTGAACGTGCACATAGAGAGGAATCAAAACCCAATATAGGTAAACCCCAGTTATCTGGAGCTCTACGTTATCCAAGTTTCATATAGAAACTGAAATTTATTTTTATGAAACTTTCTTTATCCTTAGATTTAGGATGTCCCCTGAGACATTTGCCCCACCAGGATTTATCTGTACTGCCAAATGTACTGCATCCCAAAAGCTTTTAGTAGCATCATTTTAAATAAATTCCTAAAAACAAAAAACACCTCATAATATTTGCTGTAAAGTCAAACTTACTGCATGTAATCACTATCTGAATAGATGTAAAATGTACACTTAGAAATTCTAATGCATGTGAATACCCCCACAAGCCTGTGATTTTTGTGAACGTTTATCTCCCTATCTTAGATCATTACTTAGCCATGTCTTACAAAACCTAACTTACCCAATCTCACAAACTGCCTTAAAGAGTAAAAAATAAATAAATAAAAAATCATAATTACAAACTCCTAGGCTTTCAAGAGAAGAAGAGGGCTACCTCAGATCTGTGCTTCTCAAGCGCATGTTTGCGGAAAATCAAAGATTGTGTTTTTATTGTATTTGACGGTTTTCTCTTACTTTTTTGTGGGTGTGACATAGGTATGTCTGAAGGAATATAATGCCGATACCAAATTGTCAGCCCCGTAAACCAATGTCCTTCATTTAGCCACATAATAAGAACCTCATGAGTAATAGTAGGGCAAGTTCTCCCAGTCCCTTCTACCTTCTTAATGTGCTTTAGCTTTGCTCTGTAAGACATCTTCGCTCGAGGTTACAGGGGAGTTTGGTCTCTAGGATAGATTCCTCTTTGGCCTTCCTCTGATACTGTCAGTAAGAATGCCAAAATAGGCATGGTGGTAGTGTGGGATTTTAATTGTTGTTGTTCAGTATTTGTTTTGTTTTTGTTGTTTCTAGCAGGACCTGGGTGGAAACCACTAAATTCACCTTACGTAGGGAAAAACCATTAGATGGTAACCACTTTCAATCTCTACTGACTTGGACTAGACTTGAAATGGAACCTCCAGGTGAAAGGTGCTTTATTCAAACCCTTGAGCCATCAAATACCAATATTGACTGGTTTCGAGAGGAGAGACAGCAAAGTATTGTGCACAAGTAAAATCCACTCCTGATATTGAAAGGCAATTATTCTGTGGGTGAGAGAACCCCCGGGCATTGCACTCTGTGTGGTTTTGCTGTGCAAAGCAGTGGGTGCACTAGATCCACAGTTCTTTTCATCCCGTGGAAGAGGGCAAATTGGGACTGGTAGGGAGACCAGGGATAGGCCTATTACATCCTCAGGACTTCTCTGGCTGGGGAAGGAGATTCTTTTCCTCTTGGCCAGTCCCAGTGAAAGTACCCAGCATGCAACTAGATATTTTGGCCTTTGCATTGGGGAACAGAATTTGCACCCAACTGCATGAAGCTTGAAGGATTAGGCCATTCTTGTACAACTGAGGTCATTGTGTGTGAGCCAAGGGAACACGGTTAATATTTAAAAAACATACTGTCACTGTTTTATTATAGGCAGACACTGGTTAGCAGCCACTTTTCATTTTCTCAGCTAATGCTGAATTTATATTTATTCCTTGAAGTTCAGGATCAGATTTAAATGGAAAATGAATATGTTGCTGGCTGATAAATAGATGAGAGAAAAAAGGACAGCAGAGGGATAAATAGATTGAATGTGTCAATACAGGCAAATGTATGGCACTGTAATATGAATACAGTGCAGAGATGGAGCTGATAATAACTGGAATGCACAGGGGAACATGACTAGGAAACTGAAAAGTATTTTTCCCTATTACACCTATAAACCTTTAAACTATTGCAGGTTAAGGTTAGAAAATAAAACATTCTCAAATGTTGCATTTTGTGGCAGTGACAATGGCAATATAGTGAAACTGTGGACTGAGGTATATAGGGGCATATGGAAGCCTGAAACCCCTGTAAAATACAGGAGTAAAGGATGAAAATACTAGGGCTTACCCTCAGACCACCAATTAATGCTGGGGCTGCCTGTTTCTCCCCCCACCCCCGCCGCAATCCCCCTTACCTTTCCTTTTCCTGTGTACTTAGTCCAGGGGTTGGCAACCTTTCAGAAGCGGTGTGCCGAGTCTTCATTTATTCACTCTAATTTAAGGTTTCGCATGTCAGTAATACATTTTAACGTTTTTAGAAGGTCTCTTTCTATAAGTCTATAATATATAACTAAACTATTGTTGTATGTAAAGTAAATAAGGTTTTTAAAATGTTTAAGAAGCTTCATTTAAAATTAAATTAAAATGCAGAGCCCCCCTGGACCAGTGGCCAGGACCCGGGCAGTGTGAGTGCCACTGAAAATCAGCTCACGTGCCGCCTTCAGTTGTGCCGTAGGTTGCCTACCCCTGATTTAGTCTCATGACAGTCCTCCCTCCAATTCTGCAATATAGAGAACCAACGTGTCAGCTGTGAAGGGTTTGTTGCAATGTGGATATATATCCACTGGGAACTGAATGGAGACCATCACACTTTTCACTAACTGAAGGGCACACTAATGTGTGATATAGAAACATATTTTGGTAACTACATTACTGATTGTAGGTAATCTTGAACATACTATTTTGGTGCCAAAAAGCCCATTACCAATCATCTTCAGCCATCCTGTTCCCCAAAAAAGGGATCAAAACCCAATAATTGATTTTTGTTATTGTTGTTGAAATAGCCAGTATACCAACTGTCCCTGTAGGTTAGCATTAGAGGCTGATTTACTTTTCCATCTATTCCTTACAGATCGGTGCAGTTTTAAGCAAAGTTTTTTTTCCTTTTTTCCAGTATTACACCGTAAATTACCAATTACAGTTGGGTTAGAGATTTTTTTTTCTATAAAGCTTCTCCTAGCAGTTGCATTTCTAACTGAATTCTGATGAGAAAAGGCACATCACTCAATTTCAGAGGAATTACTGACGGGTGGGAAGAGGAAAAGAGAATTGGAGAAGGCTGAATTATTCGAAGTGAGTAACTTGTCTAATGAATTTAGCCCTTTTTTCTGTTGGTAAATTGTCTGCCAACAAACCCTGACTCCTGCAAATGCTGTTGTTTATAAATATTCACTGAAAAGTTTGGATGGACTATTTTCAGTTAATGTGTATCTCACTTCCTAAGCAAATATCAAGCCCCTGCTATATTTGACTTTTTGATAACCCTATGACAAAGGCACTAGGAGGAAATAGAAATTGTATTTCTTTGAGGGATGGTGCCTGCAGTTCAATCTATGCAAATTACCGCACGCTTTTCTTTGGTGGTACTGATTGTTTTTATCTGTCTTTCACCATGATGGATAACTCATTTAAACCAAATCTTAGTACATCAAAAAGTGCAACACATAAAACAGAGACCGTTGTTCTTAATGCGATACAAATAAATAACATTCAGTATGCTGTACATCAAAATAATGTGAAACGGAAGCATTATTGAAATGCTTGTGAACTCCCATCATTAGAAACATTTTCCAGTTGGCGTAGGGGACACTCAGCCTCTCATTTGAGTCACTAGATTGTATTCAGTGCACATCGGCTGTGAGTAAATGATTTAACCATGTGATGTCTGTTCAGTTTCCAACGTGAAATAAGTTGGTGGTTTCGCTGCTTTTCCTGTTCAGAGATAACACTAATTGGGTTCTTTTTTGATAGCCTCAGCAGACAGGCCAGGAACTGAATGAGCATGGCTATATAATGTGGACACCTCTAATGGCTGCCCTTCTATTTCAGAGTTGTGGAGAGCTGGAGAGCTCCTACCTGTGCTGTAGCTAGTCTGTGGATCTTTGTGGAATAGGCCTATAGTATTCAATAGGGATACAATCAATAATGCTATACAGGAATTAATTTAAAAATCTGTAGAATTTAAGAAAGATTTATGGCCATCATAAAAGATTTTTAAGACCATCCAAAACTATTCTACAGCAGGAATAAAAATTCTCCATTAAATTCTATAGGATAATATAAAAATCCTACAGAAAGCATTTAATTTTCAATAGGACTTTTCCCATAAAGGGATAAGTGGAGAAATTTCCGATTATCTGGACCTTTAATCAATATTAAACTTGGTTTTAGAGAGAATAAATGTTAACAGATGTTCTGCAAAGAGAAAATGGCAATATACAAAGCATATATCACAGTCAAGGAAGCATTCACAGTTTGAAAGTGTAGAAGAAAATAAATGTGTCAGTAGCAAAAAACTATAGGGAAAAACACTCACTAAAATTGCATTTGGGCCCAAGAAAAGAACTGTAGGCAGGGTACTGAAGTTTTTGATGGAGATGGTGAAGACATCAAGCATTTGGCATGTGAAATGAAGGAAGGCCAGCCTCTATTATTTCTAGCATCAAATAATATGTGACTTCATTTTTTCCCCCAAATGGCCTCAATAAGTTTTACTGGTGTTCCTTATTCGGTAGCAATACAATGACTAGCATTCCACATGGCTGCACTCAGACAGCTCTAGAATGGGGAATAATTCAAAGTGTCAGTACCACAATCAGAGACTGCGAAGAGGTAAAGGACAGTTTAAATGCCATCATTGTTCTTTATGGAAGAGAATATCTTCTCATTATATTCCAAAGACTGCTGATCACATTCCCTACTTATTAGGGGGCAGGGGTAGGTCTGAGATCTGAGGTATTTTTATCTTTTTCTCCCCCCACCCTTTAAAGATCTCACCTTAAAAATTAAAACCAGAAACTGCATTATAAGCTATACTCAAATTTGAGACCTATATATGTATATGTGGTTAGGTGCAAATATCACTGTTGGGGAAACACTAACCCTGTGTCTAATTCAGAGGTGCGCAAACTATGGCCTGCGGGCCACATCCAGCCCACGAGACCCTCCTACCCGGCCCCATAGCTCCTAGGCTAGCCCCCGGCCCCTCCCCTGCTGTTCTCCCTCCCCCACAGCCTCAGGTTACTCTGGCACAATGATCTGGGTGGCAGGGCTGCGAGCTTCTGGGGCAGCGCAGCTGCAGAGCCCGGCCTCTGTGCTGTGGCAATGGCGTGGCTGGCTCCAGCCAGGCGGTGTGGCTGTAGCGCCGCCAGCCACTGGTGCTCCAGGCTGCGCAGTAAAGGGGCAGGGGAGGGGTTTTATTGTGGGCACGGTTTTTGGGGGGGGGTGGGGGGGGGTGTATGGATAGGGGTCGGGGGGATCAGAGGGTGGGGAACAGGGGGTTGAAAGGGGCAGGGGTCCCAGGGTGGCAGTCAGGAATGAGAGGAGAGGTTGGATGGGGTGGTAGGGGACAGTCAGGGGCAGGGGTTCCGGAGGCAGTCAGGGGACAGGGAGAAGGGGTGGTTGGATGGGGCAGAGGTCGCCGGGGGGGGGCAGTCAGGAAGGTGGGGAGTTGATGGGGTGGTGGGGAGCAGTCAGGGGACAGGGAGAAGGGATGGTTGGATGGGGCAGAGGTCCGGGGGGGGGGACGACAGTTAGGAATGGGGGGGGTTGGATGGGGCGGCAGGGGGCAGTCGGGGCAGAGGTTCCTGGGGCAGTCAGGGGACAGGGAGAGGGGGTGGTTGGACGGGGCAGGAGTCCCGGGGGGGGGTAGATAGTGGGTGGGAGGTCGGGCAACAATCCCCTCCCCTAACCAGCCCTCCATACAATTTCCGAAACCCAATGCGGCCGTCAGGTCTACCCCTGGCCTAATTATATCCCAGTGATCTCTATATTGTGACAATGGAGTACCTTTCACACTAAGAATTTAAACAATGATAGCAGAAAATTTCAGTTTGTTATATTTTAGCTGTTCAGTGGATGCCATCAAAACATTTCTACCAGTGTGAAAGTTTTACTGATTCTAGCAGTATTTTCCCTATTAATGTAAAAAAATGTGTCAAACAATGAAAACTCTTTCAATTGTGCTCAACGAAAATGCAATTAAAAATAGTAAAGATTCCTTCCAGCTACAAAATGAAGACCTCTTCACTTAAGACCTGCAGCAGGTTTTTCTGATTGATAAAGTGTGACCCAAAAAGGCCCATATGTGGATGGAAGATACATGGGTAAACAATACTGTACATTGGTAGAGCTGTAGAAAACTGATGTCTAGATGTTTGAAGACTGGAACAGATGAACCTCAAAAAAATGCACTTATGCCTGTAGCAAGCTGTGTTTGCACGTCTTAAAGAACATTTATGCCACACAACAGGTAATTGTATGAGCAAGTGGGTACTTTCACACAATTATCCCTTTGTTGTATAGACATGACACTTTAGCATACTTGAACATGGGGTTTTGGGTGTGCTCTGGTGTGCATGTACACTATTGCAGATGTAGTGGATGTGCATGTATTTTGGCCTAGTTATCCTTATTTGAAAACTAGGTTCTAAAGGTTGCTTGCTCCTGCTGAAATTCATAACCAGGGGTGGGTGAGGGGGTTCTCAAATTCTTTCATAGTGAGGTCCACATCATAATAATATTGTATAGAAACCTCACAACCCATTCATGATCACATAGATCAGTGTTTCCCAAACTTGGGACACCGCTTGTGTAGGGAAAACCCCTGGCGGGCCGGACCAGTTTTTTTACCTGCCGCGTCCGCAGGTCCGGCTGATTGCGGCTCCCAGTAGCCGCAGTTCACCGCTCCAGGCCAATGGGGGCTGCGGGAAGTGGCGTGGGCCAAGGGATTTGTTGGCCTCTGCTTCCAGCAGCTCCCATTGGCCTGGAGCAGCGAACTGCGGCCTGTGGGAGCGGCGATCGGCCGGACCTGCGGATGTGGCAGGTAAACAAACTGTCCCGGCCCGCCAGGGGCTTTCCCTAAACAAGTGGTGTCCCAAGTTTGGGAAACAGTGACATAGATCATTTCTCCCCCTCTCCCCACCCCATATTCACAATCTGACATCCCTGTGGCAACTGCAGCAATTGCTTCCATGGCAATACAACAGTGAACAGCGTTCAATAGCCAAGATTTTCAAAAGTGACTAGTGATTTTGTTGGCACCTCACTTTTAAGCTACCCAGCTTGAGACATCTTCAAAAGGCGTCTGATTTTCCTCTCAAGGACCCAGGGATCTGATTTTCATCTCAAGTTGGACACCCAGAATGGCTAATCACTTTTGAAACTCTTGACCCATATAATTTTTTTAGCTGCTTCTTTCAGTTTGAGCTTAGCAAGGCTGTTTTTGAGCAAACCTTAGACTTTGATTTTAGCTGTAAACCTTTCATTTTTTTCCCGTACATATTTCACACAACCATAGTTAGCCCATCAGATACACATGCTGTCCATTGCTGCTGCTTAGCAGATAGCTGAACTTTCTACAAACATGCTAAGGCCATAGCTATCTTCAAACATAGCTGGACAGCAAAGCAGTAATGAAGTACTCCTTATTGTCACACAATGTTTATATCTCTGCATTTGTGCTACACTATAGCAGGACTATGTAGGTTGGCTGTTTTATCAAGCAGAAATCTAATTGAAGTTTCTGATCCAATGCAGTTTCCAACTATATAGAATAGATGGACTGACATTGTAAAAGTTTTTCTTCATTCTAATATAAGTTTTAAAAAAAATTAACCAAACAATACTGAAGAAACCAAGGGGGAAAATCTATCTATTTTATAGCTGTAGCCTTTGGCAAGAACAATGTATGCTTCTATAAATTCTGTTTGAAACTGTGGAACCTTTCATGTGGTAGCAGTGTTTTAAATTAAACAATATTATGCTAGAGAATCCAAGCACAAATAACATGTTCAACATCCCAGAGCAGTGGGGTGCAGTGTGAAGAAGATAGGAAGGTAGCCAGAAGATGGAAAAGCAAGCTCCCTCCATCCTCCCCACCCCTGCACTCCACTCCCTACTAGCATCCTGGTAGAGAGACATTAGCAGGCTGCCCGGAATCACCAGATAATTTGGACATTTGTGCAGCCTTCATTGTGTTTTTGTTTTCCTTTTTTTCCCCTCCCCAACCTGCAAGGAGAAAACCAGGCTGGAGAAGCTGTGTTTTTAGATATCTTTGAAGAAATAAAAATAGACAACAGAACCTGTAGTGGTATAAACATCAGAGACCAAGCCAAGAAAATCAAAAGATTTCTTTGCTAAGTATATAATACAAGTACTATAGGCTCTCACTATAACTTTGATGTTATCCAAACATTAGAATATCAGGGTTGGAAGGGACCTCAGGAGGTCATCTAGTCCAACCCCCTGCTCAAAGCAGGACCAAATCCCAACTAACTCATCCCAGCCAGGGCTTTGTCAAGCCTGACCTTAAAAACCTCTAAGGAAGGAGATTCCAGTGCTTCACCACCCTCCAAGTGAAAACGTTTTTCCTAATAGCCAACCTAACTTCCCCCACTGCAATTTGAGACCATTACTCCTTGTTCTGTCATCTGGTACCACTGAGACCAGTCTAGATCCATCCTCTTTGAACCCCCCCTTCAGGTAGTTGAAAGCAGCTATCAAATCCCCCCTCATTCTTCTCTTCTGCAGACTAAACAATCCCAGTTCCCTCAGGCTCTCCTCATAAGTCATGTGCTCCAGCGCCCTAATCATTATTGTTGCCCTCCCCTGGACTCTTTCCAATTTTTCCACATCCTTCTTGTAGTGTGGGGCCCAAAACTGGACACAGTACTCCAGATGAGGCCTCACCAATGTCAAATAGAGGGGAATGATCATGTCCCTAGATCTGCTGGCAATTCCCCTACTTATACATCCCAAAATGCCGTTAGTCTTCTTAGCTGAAGAAACCCTTCTTGTTACTCTTAACATCTCTTGCCAGCTGCAACTCCAAGTGTGCTTTGGCCTTCCTGATTTCACTCCTTCATGCCTGAGCAATATTTTTATACCCCTCCCTGGTCATTTGTCCAAGCTTCCACTTCTTATAAGCTTCTTTTTTGTGTTTAAGATCATTAAATACTCTGCAGTAGAAAACTACTGTTTTCCAGTAGAGTTCTATGCCCCAATCCCACAATATAGTCCTGGCAATCCCTGTCATCTTTTTCTTTTTTTAATCCCCATTTTGTGAGATTTAGTGCTGCAGCCAGCATGCCCTCCAGCTCCAAAGGACTGAAATACATTGAGGGAGTCATTGTTGTACCTGAATTGGGCAATAGATGTCATTCCCAAGCAATGAGTCTCTACTGGCAGGTTAGCTGGATAGTTCTGTAGGTCTCCCAGATCCAGCTAGACTGGACAGTGGGGGGAGAGGAGGGAAGTATGAAGATTCAGGCCTTGTCTACACTAAAGGGAAAAGTCAATCTAAGCTATGCAATTTGAGTTATGTGAATAGCACAACTCAAATCGACGTAGATGAGATCTACTTACCATGGGGTCCATGCTACGTTGATTCCCCTTACTCTTCTCGATCAGGTGGAGTACAGGAGTCAACGAGAGAGCGATCGGCAGTTGATTTAGTGGGTCTTCACTTGACCCACCTAATCTACTGCTGATGCATTGATTGCCGCCTTGTTGATCCTCCGTTAAGTGTAGACAAGCCCTCAGTAATGAAATAGCAGCTGCTTTGGATCAGGAGCTGTATTGGTTGAGGAGAAGTCAGGCTGGAGATTTACACTGCAGTTCCCGTCATACCTTTGCCCAGTCAGAACAGTTTCAGTTCATCTAAAAAGTGCCCATTTGGTGCTGCAGGTAGAGAAGTTCTTCTGCTCACAGCACTAAATTGGCACTGTGAAGAGGAAGTTGCAGTTGATACAAAACAGCAAAGAGAAGAAGAAGGGCAGCTTAGATGATGTCATGATAACATTTAGGTTTAATTGCTATAAGTTCAGGGATGGAGATTGTGTTTCTGTCCCTCCTACCATCTCAGGCTGCTTAAGCAATGAACTGCGGGAGCAGCTATTGCTAGTTCTTTTGTAAATTAGACAGTTCTAATTTTTTCCCCTTCACCTCACCCTGAAGCCACTCAATCCAGTTAACACCTCTGAAATGGCATTAATGGAGTCAGGGAAGGGGTGATAAACGGAAAGCATAAATTTGTTTATTTCCTTTCTACTCTTGCAGTCACCCAGGAATGACCCATTCCTGTGTCCTTTTGTCTAGAAGCAGCCATGTGAGAGCTAGCAGATTTGTTAGGCTCTCGATCTAGCTATATTTCTCATTGTCTGAATTGGAAAAATCCCATTTCCTCCCTCACCCCAGAAGCTTTTCTCTGTTCCTCGAAAGATTTCATCACTTGCAGCCAAGACAGAGAAGTAATATCCTTTCCCATGGGGTCAAAAGTAGTGGAGAGTATTTAAAAGTGATTGATTTGGGGAAAGAGAATAGATTGCTCGAGATTGGCTGCCTCTGCCCAGGCAGAATAATTGGAAATATCTTTCCAAATGAGCTGACGCAGGCTGTAGGATTACTTCACTGGGCTCCCGCTGCTCCTTGCAGTGCTTGTGCTGTTTTACAAGTTTTTTTTAATGCTTTTCCTTCCTTGTCTTAAAAGAGTTAGTGAGGAGTAGCCTCATACCAACAAGTGGTATGGCAGATATATCATTTAAAATAGTGTCGTCCGCAGATGAGAATGGCCAGGCAAACCAACCTACACTGGATCTTAATTAGAAGTGCTCATATTGCCCAGGGAGCAAACTAGGGCAGCGGCTTTCAACCTTTCCAGACTCCTGTCCCCCTTTCAGGAGTCAGATTTGTCTTGCATGCCCCAGTTTCACTGAAAAACAACTTGCTTACAAAACCAGACATAAAACTATAAAAGTGTCACAGCACATTGTTACCGAAAAATGACTGACTTTCTCATTTGTACCATATTATTGTAAAATAAATCAACTGGAATATAAAGATTGTACTTGCGTTTCGGTGTATAGTCTATAGAGCAGTTCAAACAAGTCATTGCATGAAATTGTAGTTTGTACTGACTTCACTAGTGCTGTTTATGTAGCCTGTTGTAAAACTAGGCCAATATTTAAGTGAGCTGATGTACCCCCCTGGAAGAACTCTGCGTACCCCCAGGAGTACATGTACCCCTCGTTGAGAACCATTGGACAAGGGCACCAAGGTGTGAGAGATGTAAAATGTTGAAGTTCCATGCTCTCAAGTACTCTATTCAGTCCTGTGTAGTCTTGTCAGGAGACTGCCTCCACAATCCTTTAATCTAGGAATCCCCAGTCTCTCTTCATGCTGCCCAGTATCCCCACCCCTGAAGTTCCTTTCAGCCATCCCAGTGAAGAGTCTTAACCTCCTCCAATGAACCTTGATGAGAATCCTTTCTCCCAGAATTCAATTCCGTTTCTAGGGCAATAACTCCACATGGGTATATCTTCCCACAGTGCTGAAACTCGCTATTGCTAGCTCTGCTGTAACCTACTCTTATCCCCTCTGACCATCTGTGGGCTTGGCTACACTTGCAAGTTGCAGCGCTGGTAGAGGCTTTCCAGCGCTGCAATTACACCCTGTCCACACTTGCAGGGCAAAACCAGCGCTGCAACTCCCTGGCTGCAGCGCTGGCCGTACACCCAGGTCTGCTTCGGGTATAAGGGTTGCAGCGCTGGTTCTGCAGCACTGGTCATCAAGTGTGGACACTCACCAGCGCTGTTATTGGCCTCCAGGGTATAAGGAGTATCCCAGAATGCTTTTAACTAAATTATTCCCTTTGTTTTGTTATGCAGCCTCTCTTTGTTTTGTTGTCAATTCGGAGCTCCGGGCTCCGTGGAGCTGCTTCAAACATAGCTCCTGTTTGCTGTCATTAATCTGTAACTACTGTCAACAATGAAATGAGATAACCCCTGCAGGGGTTGAGTGTTTGCTTTGCTTGAGAGAAACGGGGGGAGGGGGCAGAGGGGGGAAGACAGTATGTTGGATGCAGGTTGTTTGCAGTTAACAGTAAGGGGGTGGGAAATTTTTCTGATTTTGCACAGTGTCGGTTCCAAAAATCCACTCTCTCTCTCTCCCCCCCGGTCCCTGTCACACTGCCCCACACCCCCCTCTTTTGAAAAGCATGTTGCTGCCACTTGAACGCTGGGATAGCTGCCCATAATGCATCACTCCCAACAGCGCTGCAAATGCTACAAATGTGGCCACACTGCAGCGCTGGTAGCTGTGAGTGTGGCCACACACCAGCGCTGGCCCTGCACAGCTGGACGACCAGCGCTGCAACTACCAGCGCTGCAGATTTGTAAGTGTAGCCATACCCTGTGTGTCAAATCAGGGATGGCCATCTGTAAAGCTGGAGGTGAGGAATAAGACACTAAATGTTTCTAATTGAAATGTGAATCTGCTGTTGATCAAAGGTGCCCCATAAAGAAGCACCTGGCTGAGGAATCACTTTGGCTTTTCAGAGTATATCATCATGTCCTTTCCTTGGTCAGACCAATGGGTATATTTAAAAGAAAGTGGTTATTAAAGGTGTGTAACAAACCTGAGGAACTCCTTAGTGTGATGTGTGACATAGGAGGCAGTTGCCTCATGACCTCAATAAATGTATACTTGGGATGGTAGGTGAACTTGCATCTATTTCCAAAGTCTCTGCAGTAGATCATTGTTTGCTGATGTCGCCCATCTTGCTGAAAACACTCATTCCACAATACTAAAAACTGTGTGACTCTGAAGAGCCCCTTGCTAACATGCTGACCTATTATGTAGTTTAAAAGATATTTGATGATGATGATTACATTGTGTATAGCAGCATAAACATGCTTGGTGCTAAAAGGTGTGTAGAGAAAAGGGCATGCTCTGAATGCAGACATGATATGAAGATCATGGTAAAATTTGAGATCATGCAAATCTATGGCAATTTGCTTTTCTTACTTTTTTAATAATATGACATGAGCTGAAACATCTAATAATTTAATTCAAATCCATCTGTATGCACTCATTTAGAATCTCCAAATTTATAGCTATATTAATCTGCAATACACTCTTCTTCCTAAACATACATACACACACACCCCATTGGTTTGTGTGTTTATGTATGTATGTGTGTAAAGGGAGGAGCAGGCAGGATATGGGAATGTTGAACTAAAACCAAATCTTTCCAAACTTATAATTTGCACACTATAACTTGGTGAGTTTGGGGGATGTGTATTAATTTTACAAACAAAACAATTTTTGCTGACTGTCATTCATGATATATGCAGTGTTCATGATATAGTCAGCAATCACCCCTCAAGAGAGAATTCAGTGATGGATAGCAGCTGGGCTGCTTTTGAGATGGAAAAAAAGTCACAGGACACAGAATAAATTTATTTCTTTTGGAATATTTGTGTGTTTTATCTTTGCCCTGGAGGAGATTCTATTTGCTTTTTCTATTGCCAAGTCCCTGTGAACATTCTTCTTTCAGCAAGCAGCCAGAAAGGACAATTTTGCAAGTTAAATTTTGCTACACAAAATTAGAAGAGCAAATTCCCAGTAACAGTCATGAACATGATGCATCTAATTCAGGCACTTATTGTTTAAAAATATACAGTGAATCCATGAGACCATCCAATGAGTGCTTCAAAGGATGCCTGCTGGGTCATAAACAATGGAGCATGTATCCTAAAAGCAATGCAAGAATTACATGTGTAATTGTTGAAGGATCAAACTCTGTGTTATTCATGTCTAACTGCAGTAATTTGAGCCATTCCAAGAATGAAGTTTTCTTTACACTTACTGCAGTTCATTTCATGAAAACCTTTTTTTAAAAGTTTTTAAAAATTCCTTGGCCCAAATATTATTATACCTTTTCATTGCTTGAGATAAAA